>NW_027270921.1:2930000-3530000 GCF_040938485.1 Diadema antillarum
TTAAATGCCTTCAGTATTTCAAACAATGAATTGCTACAATAACCATTTCTGTTATTGTTCCCTCTCCATTATTCTTCCCCTCCCTATCTTTATTTTGGTGGGTGTTCTTACCTTTTTAGATCTTTGTTTGTAATATCTTCATTCTCGCATTTTTTAAGGGGAGGATGGCGGATGCAATTTCGTGATTATAATCATCAAGTAAAGTCATTAGCAATGAAAATTACTCAAGATTGGGGCGAAGAATTGTCAGAAAAGAAGAAACTTCATCTGTAATGACATTCCTCTTGATTATTTTCATTTAATCTCAAAATTTTACAGAAGTGCAGAACGTCTTTATCATTCGTCAAACGAATCAAAAGTCATTTGTGCCCACCCCCCCTCCTTCTACAAGCATTGAATATACTTTTTTTTAAATTGGTCTACAGTTCTGACTCTTATTCCTGGAACATCACAGAATATTGCAACTAATGGTTAGTAAAGTTTGTTTGTGTAATATGACAATGCTTATTATAAGGCTTGAATTTCGTTGTCTTATATATCATTTTAACAGTCTTACATTTGAATCGTCCCCTCTTGACCATGGGCTCACTGCCGTACGCCATTTCCTCCAGGAGATCGCCCTCCTCCGGTGATCGCTTCTCAAGCATCTCAAAGAGCTCGAAGTCGTCTTCTTCCTCCACGGCGACCACCGAAGCCACGACGACAGCGAGAGCGAGGATAAGGTAGAAGGCCTTCATGGTTTCTTCGATGATTCTAAAGGACAAAGAATACAATTCTACATGATTTCATGAAAAACAAACAAGGCATTATTAGCAATTAAAGCTCCTCTAGTTTTGAACAAATTCCACGTCCAATGTGTCCCTATTGGAACACGTCAAATTTTTACCTACATTCTTTTGGGCTTGGAAGATATTCTGTCATTTTCTATTTTGAAGACTTTTCATGTCAGGTAACAATATAAATATCAGTATCTATAGCTCATATGTTACAAAGCTACTACAAATTCACTCTCGCAAAATATCACAAAAATGAATTATCTTACATCGGTTATGAATTATATCTGCTTGCCCTCCCAACACAAAAACATATAAACACATATTCATACCCCTACCAGACCTTTGTAAGTTAGTCAAACTAAAATGCCAGCCAACGATCGGCTAAACATCATCACGTTAGAGTGGAACATATTTTGTTTGATAATGACCCAATGGCAGAACAGATGGAAATGTTCACCTGTTGGAGAGTTGTGCAGAGTGGAATAAAGTAACATGCTATAATACGTTAATACATTTGATTATCAAACTCAAAACTTAACCTCCCTCAAAAGCATTTCAAACATTTCAGATGAATTATCATACACGTTCATTCCGGGCCAGTCATCATTAATACTTATATCCGTACTTTCTGGGAAAATGCATGTAGAAGCCCCTTGCCAAGTCGAGGAAGTAAAAGCCGTTTGAGATTGATATCAAATGAAAATGTACATTACATGTTTTTTGTAATACTTCTTATTACTGAGATTCGTAGCAATGGGTTTAGCTGACAAAAGTATATATATGTGACCCTGCACCACAAAACCAACAAAAAGTCGCCAGACATGGATTTTCAGTTAAGGGCAGGTTGTGAAAGAGCAGACTCTATGCTTTAAAATGATGTATAACTCAATTCAAATGGACTCCCATAACCTACCTAGATCTGGAAAGAAGGCACACACTTTGGAAAAGAGTGAACAGAGAAAAGAGGCTATGAAGTATACGGTCTATTCAAGCGCTAAATCTTTACCAAGCCGTGCTAGCTGTGTCATGAAAGAGACAAAACACAGGATGTAAACCACCGGAGCAACAACAATGAACGGACTATTAAATGAAGCTGAAATTAAGCGTGTTCCATTAGCACATTCTGTCCATGATTAGTAGTAACTTTCAAAGCAGTAGCGTCATCTTTTCAAAAGTTATTATACTTGAAAGTGAAGAGTGTGCAAAGGATTTCAAGACATGAAAAGCGGCCTCTAAGATATACCTGAATATTCCACTCTTCCCAAAAAAGGGTTGTAGAAAAAGTGCTAAAAACACACTTTCCTATGCATGTTAAGATACCAAACTGGAAAATAATGTAGAAGAAGGATAGCTCAATTAGAAGATTGACTTGGTTGAACCATTTCACCTTTTTCGAGTCCTCACTGAAAATCAAGGGGTGCAACTTTTTTTTTTGTTTTGTGGTGCACGGTCATATATATATATATATATATATATATATATACATATATATATATATATATACACAGTATATTATACAATATACATGTTCTTAAGGAAATGGATGCCACAGATAACAATAATACATTTCGCCTGTGATTCAATTATAAAAAAAACCGTAATAATGATTTCCTCTCATTAATTAAGAAAATCAAACACAACTTGCTATGTTACCGCACAAATAAAATGAATTCAGTTTCATTTGTATAACATTTTGTTGAATCATCAATGATAGACTAATCAGTAATCACTGAAGTTTGGAGGCTGTCGGATAAGAACTTGACAGGTGATATTTGAATGACATCTCGAGTTTAATATTATCTAACATTAAACTCGAGATTTTGTATATTTATATTAATATAAATTCACGTTATGAAATCAATTCAGGACAGTGAAGAGCGAAAAGTCTTGTAAAGTAGCAATTCTGTTTCGAGCTTACCGAGTTCTGCTTCTGATCACTCTCAAAGTATGCCTGGGATGATGTTCGGTACGATTCTTGATGGGATCTGCGTACCACAGAAACCCCTTATATACAAATTGATTCCGTTTGTAACGCTTTATGCCGTCCCTTATCCGCTCAATGACCCTATGCAATAAAAACAAAATCCATCAACGTAAATTCATTACCACTTCCGTCCGCATCAGTCCAAGGCTCACGGGAGTAAGCCGTTGCCAACAAGATGTTATGGTGGTTCCACACAGATTCGACGCCTAATATACCCTGCTCCAGCACACAATGGGTTAAGAAATCACCATTATCACACGTTATTACGCCTCAGCAGGCTAGTCGTTCCTCCAGTAGTGAATTTTTGATGTTATATTTCAACGTCATGCGGTAATCAGTTCTTGGGAGAGGCAGCCAAGCTTGTCTCCGGCTATGTCATCAACTCGTAGTTTGGCAGGATGATAATTCACGGAAATAATAACAATCATAATGATAATGAATTCAGCTCAAAGAGTTATTACCGCTTGATATACCACTGGTGTATGACATATCATCTGCATATAGGAAAGAAATTCAATGGAGGACAAATTAGCAGTGTATTTAAAAAAAAAGGAATTACCTCATGACAAAAAAAAAAAATCCAAGGAGTTGAATCAGGGAGACGAATGGTGAACATTGTTTTGTATATACTTGAACGTGTGGGGAAAAGAACTAAAGAGTTAATGATTTTTTTAATAAAATGATAAAGCATTGCATCACACCCACACCCACACACACAAACGCACAGACACACACACACACACACACACACACACAGTGATACACTCTCTGTGACTTATTCCAGCACTTTCCACTTTTTTTTTGCTGCATAAATGTTGATCTCTCCCTCTTGTATGATGTATGATGTCGTGTCCTTTGTGTATTACGAATTTCTGCTTATTATACGTGTGTGTGTTTCTATGAATGTTTTATGCATACGTACTTTTGGAATGGAAATAAATCTCAATTGAACTGAACTGAACTGAAAAACTGATTACTGGTTATTTGTTTATTTGTTTGTTTGTTTTCGAAGAATCATAAAACTGCACTTGTCTTGTACTAAATTATGTAAACAAGAAAGCGATTACTTTTGACTTTGCATATAGCATGGTAAACAGATGAAGAGTTTGTAATCCTACATCCTCACATATGTGTTATCTGTGTCTGTAAATGTCAGTAAATGGGCAGCATTTCGTGTCTACAAGTGTATACATGTTTCATTGCTACACTTCTTTTACAGGTCGTGCAGTTTGTGGCCCACCATACAACCTTTAAAAGATTACCGAGTAGTTCACTTCTCTTTCTCGGATCACTCGATCCCATGTTGGACCTCCGAAACAAACTCTAGCTTTTCAGTTATAATTCACTATACGGCAACTCCCTGGAATAATACTGTACGCAAAGATGCAGATTTTGCTCGCAACTTTTGTGGTGCCTTGATAACTCGAAACAGTTGTATGCATTTCGTGCTTGTATGCTATCTTATAAAATCATGCAAGAAAAAGATTTCCCTGTTGTTCAATACATGAGTCTTATCTGAATTTTCCTATGTATTTTCGGTTTCAATAAGACTTGTAGATGTTCGGATGTTGTGAAACTCATCCTGAATGCTGTGACATTTCAGATAATATGTTGTTTTCTGCTTTGCTGTGAAGGTTTTATTCTTACATACATGTAGGCCCATTTTAACAAACTCTTGATTTTTCCTAATATGGCATAAAAATGTTTGTGTGTATGGTTTTGTGGGTGTGTTTTTACGTGATGCTACCTACAGAGACACCAGAAAATATGATAAACGTAAGCCATGACGCAGGTATCACGTGGGTGCCGAGTCAGGCATGATCCAAACTTGAACTCATGGCCAGATTGTTTCCAGTGAAGCGCGCAAACCGTTAGACAATGACACCGCCGCTGTTCAATCAACCATTGAAATCTTCGGATATCATGCGTCATAATGGAACAAGCTTCAAGTGTTTTAAAATAATTATAATTATTGAATAACCCCTTGCTTTCTACTCCCTATTCCATCTTGTGGTGTTTTTTTTTTACTTTCTCTCGCCCTCTCTCTTCGGGATGAACGTATCTATCAGCTACTGTTTTTAGAAATATCTATCAAAAAGTGAAAATGACGCAAAAAAGTTTATGAAGTTGATTAATTCAAACGATAAGCACAGCTTGTATTCTAGATTTTTATGTTATAATAAGATCTTGCTCTCCAATCCCATCCAAGCATTTTCACATATAAGGCAGATGCAGTATTAGAAATGCCTTATCATACAATCGCAAAGTTAACCATTATTGTCTTTCTTTTTCATCATGAACTTAGATATTTATAACTCTATATATGCATAAATATATACGTTTATATGTATCCATGTATGTATACATAGGGCCTATATGAATGTATGTATATATATATATATATATATATATATATATATATATATATGTATATATAATTATATATGAGTTACTATGCTTTGGCGTCTTGTCCACTACCGGCGATTTCACGCTGTGGCGATCTTCAGGCAGACTTTACGGTATCGAGCACTTTTCATCAATCCTCAACAAACTATATATTCCCGACGGATATATACCCAACGGATATATATATATATATATATATACATATATATATATATATATATATATATATATTATATATATGTATATATATATATATATATATATATATATATATATATAACCTGCTATAGGTCAAAGAACGGATTAAAGGTAAATGGAGAGGAGTAGTGTGTTGGATACCAAAAAATTACTTAAGCGGAATTTGCAGTGGCGCACAGCTTTATGACGGAATCTTATAAGATATATTTATTGTGTATACATTGTTTACTGACAACGTCCGCCCTCTTCCGAGATTATGCTACTGGGCAAACAAGTTCAGTTAAGATCAGTCAACTGCTTGATCAGACGCATGACAACAATTCAACAATTTCCCAGACCAAAGAATGATAATATGGTAAAGAAACGCCGTCACTGACCGACGTAACCATTTATTTCAACATTGCTGTTTGGAAAACCACCATATGTTATTAGTTGTTCTTGTCTTTCGTTATTGGTCACTTGTTTTGTTTAAACGGCAAACAGGTGTAGTAAAATATAACTGTTGAATCCATCACGAAGGTATATCTGTGGACCTTCTCTCTGCCCTTAAGGCCACTGTCGAGGCATTAACAAGGAAAATGGATCTTGCTGGGTGGGGTGCATAATTTTCTGAGTCTGTTACGTCATGACTGCTCCTGTTGATAGAAAAAGAGTATGATTATATATAACTGTGGATTTATATTGCGCAGTTTCTTTGAAGCATATACTCAACTGCGCATACCAATAAAATATAATCAAAGAAAAAAATCAGATTCATAAGTAAGACAATCTAATTCTTAACTGAAAATCATACAATATAAAGAAAAATACATAATTAAGGGACTGATAATTGCATAATCAAAATTCATAAAATATCTGATATCTGGGAACCATGTAGATAATGTACTAAACTGTAAGTATGGGAAACTTTCATGAAATAGATGTGTCTTACGGAAATTTTTGAAACTGTTGATTGATGATGTATGTCTGATTGAGGAAGGGAGGTTATTCCAGAGTTTTGGTGCAGCACTAACAAAACAAAAGAGTAGACAAACTGTCATTAGTGTACTTGTGTATAATTATAGTCCAACTCACAAGACTTGACTCACATGGGATGCAAAGAATTTTGCTAAAGACTTGCAAGATTTCCTAGCAATCGGAATCTTAACATCACTTGTTTGTTTCCTTTTACTCAGGCTAATGAAACACATGTGATATCAGCATCTAAAGCATATTGAACTTACCGAGCGCTCCAAGAGAGAAAACGAATGATAAGTAAATTACCTCTATTTTTAAATATTCTCAATACCAATTTTTTGCAAGAGAAAAGATGTCACCCTATGAAGCCTCATTGGAAACCCCGTGAAGTTGATATGAAAACAAAATTGTAAACATTATTATGCTGAAATGACGTTTAAAAATAATTGTTCAGGTTAATACATGTGATATTCCAGTTATTTCCACTCAATGTCATAACCAATATATTAAGAACCACAAAATATGACATGTGTTTTACAAGTACCTGAGCATTTTCGTTGCTGCAGTGGTTTACAGCCCCTTGTCCTTGGGTACACAGTTAACATAACGCCTCCTGTTGTTTCGCCTGTATTTCTTGTCGCAGATGCACTGGTCCCCGTGCATATTCTCACAGACTGGTCGTAAGAGGGCGACAAGAAGAAGAAACATTGTTTAACTGCCGTCGATGCTTAATAGAATGGATAATTAAAGCAATAAATCATCCTAGATAGCACGGATGATAAACCTGGCGATCAAGATTAGAATGACACTTTGATTGACAGCAGCAGTTGTTATGGAGTTGATGATTTGCGGTTATCATTAATCTCTTATTCTTTATCACATGTATCATCATTGCCATCATTGTTATCACTATCATAGGCAATGGCATTGATATAGCACAAAGATTCATAGAAAGATACATACTGACAATTCGGACCAGCAGAGTTGATGACATGATGAAGATTCTAGTCCTACAGATGATAAATCGAGGACTTTGGACAGTGTGGACAAAGATATTGAGTTTTCTGTGCCAAACGGCAAATGTGATGTGCGTAGATGAGAAGGTTAATTATGCATTCAGTACTCTGTGTGAGACATCCTTCAGATTTACGTGACAAACAACTCCACCGAGTCACAAAATTTGCTTGACTGCTTAGAATGAATCCACTTAAAACCTGTGGTTGTAATATAGTACAAAGTATTATGCATCATTTATATTGGGTGAGTCGTGGGCGCCCTGTCTACAGGCAACTACGATGAATAAACTATGCTAATTCCTAAAAAGACAATGCATTTTCTTTCTTTGTTTTCAAGCAAAATTGAAATTTCTCTCCCACGTGTAACGCCGTGCCGCCAAAGTTTCTATCGAAATTAATTTTTGTAAATGTATATATTGTATTTGTTATGCTTTGTCATTTATATGTGAAAATCCCGCGATGAGTTTCCTGTAATACTTTTTATTGGACGAATAAAGATGAATTGAATTGAATTGAATTGAATACTCTGAATTCAGTTGAAAAGAGTAAGCCTTTCAATGTAGGTATTGTCTCCGTGTATGCTTTTTGTGTAATGCTCTCTCCCCGAAAATTTAAATTTGAGTGGTGTGAGAGCATGTCCTAAGAACTCTAGAGAAAATTCTATCCCATCACAAAAAATGCCCAAAACTGTGAAATATAGGTTTTCCCATCAATTTTCGCACTTTTGTCATTCAATTTGAATGATATATTATTCAATTTCGTCCCGAGAAGCATGTGGAACGCAAATCCTAACTTCATTTTCGTCCTTGGGCATTGTAATTCGTTTTTCGTCAAACATTTTCGAAGACATAGCATTCAAAATCGTCAATTGTCATTCAAATTCATCCCTCCCGCTGACGGATCGCAAGATGTGAAGATCAAATTCGTTTTTGTTCACACAATTTCATGAATTTTTCATTCAAATTAATGTCAGTGTTTTCGTATGCGAGACGGTACGTCTGTCAGTACCAGTGTGTACTCGGATCGCTTGTGTGTGTGTCTGTATCTGTGGTTCTGTGTGTGTGTGTGGGAGGGGGGGGGGGACACTTGTGTGTATGTTAACTCTTGAATGTAAAATGTGAACGGTTACAGAAAAAAAATACATGAATGACTGGGAAATCACACCGGATAGAGATATGAGACGAATTTACATGAATGAAAATTTAACGAAAATGATTGACAATAAGACGCAATCGATCCTGCTGTTTTGAGTGCTGCGAGTGAGACGAATTTGAACTGTAAATGACAAAAATGTATGCCAAATGACTAAATTGAATGGACTTTATTTGAAGATAAACGACGAAAGACGAATTTGAAAGTAAGATTGGCCTATTCCCGACATCCCGGGACGAAATTGAAGTAAAAATTTGTGAAATTGAATGGAAAAGTTTGAAAATGAATGGGAAAACCTATATTAATTTTAATAAATCAGCACGCACTAGCGCGCGCTGCAATAGTAGCCAGATCTGAAAATAGTAGTCGCGCGTAGACCATCGGTGTGTGCACGTTTCCTTCGTTCGCCTCCGTCTGCACACAGCTAAATCGAATACTGTTTATCGGTATCGCCTCATCGCTCCATATGCATCCGCATGAGTAGATGATGCCGCGGCTGCCTGGTTAGCAGCCCGCGGCCCGGCGCGGCGCGGCAGCACCAACCTAGCTGCGTACGTGAACATTTGCGTGCGTTTGCGTTTTATGAGAGTATCGTAGTATACTGATCGTACAGAAAATCATCGAACTGCGCAATCGAATGCAGTCGATAAAGCCAGACGACTACTCTTAGATCAAGGGGCATGTAATTTTTTTTTCATTTTATATATTGCTCTATCTCTCCTTATATGTTGCTATATCTCTGTATGTGAGTACTCTTATATTTGATAGGGATATTACTAGTACAATAACCTACAACGTCAGAAAACTAAATTTCTGTGTACAGATACACTTTAAGTCCAAGCGCTGTTCTTTCTTTTTGTTTCTTTTGTAGTAGTATGTTCAATTATTTGTTGAATTATTTCCAGGCAATCTCGCTCACAGCAATTATTCTCATTTAAGTGGATCTTCCCATTTTTCAATCTGAATGAGATATAAGAAGAAAATATATTATGATTGGATTTACAGCGTAGCGTATAATCAAACATTAGTATATATGTTCTCTTATCTATGTAAATATTATTTTGTTCTGTGTTCTTATTCAATTGATTTACGCTTCACTCACTGACTGTTTATGTGTATTTTGTGCTCATTTTCTCTATTCCATAGATATATAAGACATGACTGAACTGCATGGGCTGAAATAATAAATCAATGAAATCTACCGAAGATATGAAAGAAGTGACAGATACCCACCTCTAAATAGCACATGATATAAATACTACCACAAAGACACAGATACACATACAATGAGAGTGAACCGAAGAGTTACAAAGTGGGGTTCATCCTCGACACCCACGAGTCATACTGCCCACGAGCTTGTTATTGAAAAAAAAGGCCCATGAGTCATATATAGCCTACGTTCTAGACATCGAGTAGACCAGGCCTATGAGCTAGCCACTAAACATACAAGGTTCATGAGCTCGACAATACGCAAATAATGCCACAAGCTGACACTCACAGGGAAGAAAGGTCCACTAGTTCGACACTGCATAAATATAAGCCAACGTTGCAATGTAGAACTGATGGGCCTTATCCACCTAGTCTCTAGCTCATGGGCCTCGTTTATCTAAGTGTCTAGCTCGAGGGCTGAAGGACTCGTGGGATGTAGGACTCGTGGGCAGTATGACTGTGGGTAATATGGCTCGACTCCAGGGTGTCGAGCTCTTGACGTGCACCCCAAAATGGAAAGGGATACCAAGGTATAAGGGCAACAAGAAATCAAGGCAACCTGTACTCTGACGGGAGCAGTGTAACACAGGATATTCAAATACACACTTCAGAACTAGAGAAAAGGAGAAAGAGTGCGTATTGTGGTAATGCTGGATATAGGAAAATCAACAGCTTGAAAATAGCAATGACAAAGAATCCATTTGAGCCGATGCAGCTTTGATCTATTGCTAGAACAACAACAACAACTACTACTACTACTACCACTAATACTACTACTACTGCTACTACTACTACTACTACTACTATTATCATTATATACTACTACATGTACTACTACTAGGCCTACTATACTACTTCTGCTAATGCTATTACTACTACTACTACTGCTATATGTACTACCTACTACTACTATATACTACTACTACTTATACTACTTCTACATGTACTACTACTACATATACTACTACTACTACAGATACTACTTCTACTACTGCTACTACTCACAAGTGAATCGTCCCCTCTTGACCATGGGTTCGCTGCCGTAGAGCATTTCTTCCAATTCCCCTTCGTCCATCGATCGCTTCTCGAGCATGTCGAAGAGCTCATCCTCCTCTTCGTACGCAGCTACGGAGGCGACGACGACAACGAGCGCGACAAAAATGTAGAAGGCTTTCATGATTGGTCCTTTTATATCCGACAGGGGATGATAAAACGCGAAAGAAGGGTATCAGAAACGAGATCTCTGGTATGTGTAGAAAAAAGCAGTGCTCAGGGCTTACAAAGAGCAAAATGAAGAATGAGCGAAAAAGCGACAGAGAGTAAGAGGAAGAGAACGAGAGAAAGAGGTTGTAAACAAGTAAGACAAAACAGGAAACAAGCAAACGCGTGTTCACATCTTTTTTTTTGTGTGTGTGTGCATTCCGAATAAACACTAAATCGACACCTTGCCTGATCATGTTTTGTTATTTTGTTCATACTTATGCTTTGGTTTGAAAACTATTTGTGCGTTTTCAAATTTCTGACCAAGAAAGTTATTTTAAAGTTTCAAATAAGTGAATAACAATCGTAGAAGGAGATACGTTTGAATCAATTCATTTGTCTTTGTGACAGATCTTGACTTTGATCTGTCGTTTTGCTATAATCATATGCTTGAGATTCACTTTTGTAATCTGGAAGCATAGGTATGAATTGAAACACCGGCAAGGCATAAAAACAACAACAAACAAACTTAGAATTTTGTAACGGGAAAATACGAACAATTACTCAATTGATTGTGATGTACCACGTGTATTGCAATAGAAAAGACACCTGATTAATCTTACCTTTGATAAAATGGAACGAATAAGGAACTCAGAGGTTGACGGCTTACTGGAACCTGGCTGTAGCAACAGCAGGGGATCTTCCCTATTTATGGGAATTGGGCTTGCTCCGTTTTCGTCAGAGTTATAACCCCTCTTTCGTCTACTAACAATAATATTGATCTAGTCGATTTCACAAAAAGGTCGCCGACTTTTCAAAACGTTCTGAGAGAGAATCAGCTTGGAAGGTTAAGGTTTATGAATTCCATATTTCACTTAAGTCATTTTTCGGGGTCAGAGCTTATCACACGAGGGGAAAAAAGGGGAAGAAATGTCACGTTCACCCTTCAACCTGCTATCCGCCCATCTGGGCCAGCCTTTATGATTTACCGCCTAATGTGTCATCGGTTAATTACTTCAGTAATACCTCTTTGATTTATCATACGTCGAGGTTGCGTTGGTACAAGCGTGCCCATACAAATTCAGATTGAAAGAAAAGAAGTGATTGTTATCATTACAAGTTGATAATGATGATGATCGACAGCATTTGTATAGCACCATATATCTGTTGAAGAAACATTCAAAGGCGCAGTCTCCTCCAAGAAATTTAGCAATTGAATGCCTGGTGAAAGATGTGATGTCTTGAGTGAGGCTTTGGAGTGATACAGTTTGTCAATTTCACAGAGAAAAGATTGGAGTTCCATCGGCTAGGAGAGATAGAGGAAAATGCCCGGTTGGTTATTATGGTGTGAACTGACGTGTACACAATTACCGTGTAAAAGAGCTTGCTTTACACTGTCTTGCCATTAGGCTGCCTTAAGTTGTAAACGTTTTTCTCTTCTTCAGACGTCTGAATTCCTCGTTACTCTGTAGAAATTCTCACAACTGTTACCGAAGGATGATTAAAGTGTTTTAGCCATTTATCGAAGTAAATAGCACAAATTCATTTAGTGTTTGAGTGATAGCAATGATGCCAAAGAGAAGAAGACATGAGCATACATACTCGGTTAGGACTCGAACCCACGACCTCAAGATTGCTAGACAGGCGTTATATCCACCAGACTTCCGCGTATGACTTCCGAGCTTCCGCCCGATAGCCAGTGAGGTTCAAATTGATTATGATTATGATAATACTTATATCAATTTATTCTAATTTATATTTCTCTTGAATTCTATCATCATTACGACATTATTCTATCATATAATTTTTCTACCTTTCTCATGTCGCGAGCTCTCATTCTCCCACAAGTTCTCTTCATAAACAGGTGATAAATACATCCGCTAATATGTATGCAATGTATTTATATTCGTATATTTGCAACAAAGACACACAGACAGAGTCACAGACACACACGCACACACACATACACACACACACATATATATGTATATATATTATATATATATATATATATATATATATATATATATATATATATATAGTTGAGACAATGTAGATAACAGAAGATGTCGCATGAAATTGTGTTTATGACTTCAGATTTGTTATGCTCAAAAACATATATTTCGTTTCACAAACAGACATTAAAGCTGAGGAAGACCACGGTCGAAAGCTTCACAACTCTGCCGGTTTCATGCGACATCTTCTGTTATCTACATTGTCTCAACTATAATTTCACTTAAGATGACAGAGGCGTGCGTTAGGAATATCAGCATCATCACACTATATATATATATATATATATATATATATATATATATATATATATATTACATATTATACATATAATGTATTCATATATGATATATAAGTCTCTTCTTCCCTCTCGGAAACTTGTTCTCTTTTTGATCATTATGACATCATGTTATTTTTCGTCTTCTTTGATCTTATTGTCATATACTATAGAACAGAGTGTGTACCGCCTATTTAAGTATAAGCCAGCCTTAGAAGAGGGCGAAATAATTTCATCGTGTTTTTTCCCCATTTTTTTTTTCAGGTCAATTCGAGAGTTATATAAGAAACTAAACAAAACACTGCCGCTTCTACTCTTGTGATTTTTTTTTTTATTGAGACAGTGATAAACATTATGTGCGTTGAAACATGGCTTTATATAAACATAACAGTTACAACAGCAATTATGGTCAATATTGTGATAAAATGATTAAAATAAAGATATTTATAATGCTTACATTAATATGATTACTAAGAATCATGATGATAATGATGATAATCATGGTAACAATAATGAAAATGTTTATGTCAAAGTGGCCTAATCATTTAGGACTGCCCTTCCATAGTGCTTCTGCCATCATCTTAAATTCAGACATTAATTCAATGGGTACCACTAAGGTACCAACTTGACAGAATTCTTTCTCGGCATCGTAGTAGGAATTTAGAGGGTTTTTTCACTTTATCACAGATGGAAGATAGATAACTGCTTTTATTCAACATTGGAAGACAGTGTGATTTTGTCGCAAGTATTCAAATTCTTATTAATACTGGATGCAAACAAATTGCAAGAAAATTACAGTACACACTTAAAATCATACACTACACACAATATGTCACAAATCCAATCATTTCACCAATACCATTGTAATTACAATATAATGCAACAAACAACATTACGGTATATAGATAGTAACACAAGAAAAACAACAACTGTTGTAATGAGTGAAAAAAGCAGTGTTTTTGACAATCGATCATAGTTACATGTTTGCGAATAAGAACTTAAAATAGATACAAAGCTTAATTACAACACAGTTTAAAGCCTTGTCTAGATCAATATTCAGTGCATTCCCTTCTTTCCGAATACATGACGTTGATATGGTTACCAAAGCCAACCAGGGGAAGATGATTTGAAGTGCTGTTTAGTATCAATTGCAGTCAGCAAAGTGACTTCTACTTGCTAAATACAGACTTACTTCAAGAATCTTCTTTGGGAGCAATTAACATTGCTGTTTCTATTTGATTTTGAATAACTGTTCCTGGTGTATGGACGCAAAAGACGAAGGGATGTCTACATCAGTGTTGCACCAAGTGTGCACGTCACTACAAGTCCATACACGCAACTACCGTTACAACGAAGTCCTCGGTACTGCAGTTTTCTTTCGTTATATCAAAAGTTCGTAATATCCGAGCAAATAAAGTGTACAGAGGTACTAAAATTTTACTAAAATTTACTTCGTTGTATCAGAAATTTCGCTATAAGCGTGTTCGTTATAACGGGAGTGCACTGTATAACGTCATGATGATGAAACATGATCTCCCTGGCGAGTCTTGACTCAGGGTTTGGGGACTCGGCTTGAGCTGCCTGTGCTGTACCGTCGGTTGTCCTCGTATTTCCGGATGCGACTAGTCGTGTCATCCTTGGCTCTGAAACAAAGTAAAAGAGTACGACATGCTTTGATCACAGTTAATGTTTGCTTGTTTGTTTGTTTATTTGTATGTTTGTTTCTTTCTTTCTTTCTTTCTTTCTTTCTTTGTCTTCCGCAAGTGGGAGAGTGAGCCTGGAGATAAAATTAGTATCTGGCAAAAACAGCTGCTATCTAGTACTTAGGTATGATAGGGTCTCTTCGACTTTGTTGATTTTAATCTGCGTGTAATTTCATTGCAATGCTCATTCTGCATTCAAGTTTCGCTGCAATTTATCCATGCGAGTCTTTAAATGGCTTAGGTCCTACGCATATTCTCAGTTGAACGTATGGAGGTCGTAGTCGTAGTAGTAATCACCAGTATCATAGAATTTGATGTAAGATTTCACCCGTGTTTGCACTGCAGGGCATGTTAATATTCGAGAATGTCATTTGGAATAGAAATCATCTTAGTCCCGAAATAGACAGCTTTTACAACATTGATTGCATTGAATCAGATGATGGTCGGCTTTTATTGCGCTGATTCAGTAACAGAAACTTCAGCTCTATAGATCATCAACTGAGAACGGCAACTCATAAAAGACCAATCAAATCATTGTATTCCAATATCGAGGTGTCCTACCAAGTCAGAACTGTGACCATGGCTTCTACAATCTTTGTTAGAATAACAACAACACATCAGACTCACTTTCGCAGCTTCACGCCAAACAATGGCTTCTCTTGTTCCTTGTTAGTCGGCTTCTTGTCCATGCCCATCAGGCTGTTGTAGCGCATCAAAATCGTCGCCGTCACGCGTCTGCGCAGTCGGGGTATCGTTGGCGATGAGGGGGCGCCCTGACGGATGGCTTCTTGCTGCAGTGATAGTATGAGTGTGGAAGGAACAGGAAACCAATCCAAATCACTAGTCCTGCCAGAAAACATCTTGAGATTAAGAGCAGATAACAAGTTCACCTATCGCTTTCACATGGAGACCCGATTGTGTGTAGTGCTGTATCAATTTCATCTTACAATAGTATTCATAATGCTCTTTCTAGGGTGGTTACAGCGAACTTTATAATAAAGACCCATTGTCAACATTAGCTCTTACCGCTCAACACAAATGGCACGGTATATTCGTACATTCACGATGATCAGTCAGTGAAATGAGAGCTATCGTGATAACGATCGCTCCTCTATTAGTTTTGTCCGTTTGGTTTTGGTTTGTTGGCACTTGCCATGATTGCAAATATGATAGCATTTGACACAATCACAAGACCATCTATAATACGGACCGTGACTCATGAATAATGGCGATAAGTTAGCATTATTAGGGAGCTTTAGGTTTGTGTCGTAGACGTTTAAGAGGAAGAAAAGAGCGACTGTTCTGCGCATGTGTCGTCTGAGTTTCACGTCAGGACTAACCACTTTAGCGTCCGCTGAAATTCACGGCACAGAAAGCTGCTTGATGCAATGATGATTATGACGGCGCCATTTACTTCTTTATAGGCTGCATCTTCGCGAATCCTGAAGTTACTTTGCAACACGACGCAGGAAGAGAGGAGAACTGCAAACGTAATCGTCGTCTTTAATAACGCCCGCGTCGCAAATCTAAAGCTCCATATCTTGTATTTGTGAGGGAGTGTAAGGTGGGGAACTTGAGTTTCATCACCGCGTAAGGATTGCTGTGGCATTATATGTCTCCTAAGATTACAAGGAGTGAACTAACAGCCCTGACATTACACAACTCTGTGGAACAGATTACTACAAAATGGAATCTTTGACTTCCGTTAAATCACCTTAGCCATGAGGGCTCCTTTGCGGCCAATGACAGGCTGGAGACGCTGGCTGCTCTCGCTCATCACCATCACCTGTGTCCCCTTGTTTCTCGCGCGGAACTTCTCCATCACCTCCCCTACGTGAAGTGTCAGACCATACACCTCCTCATGGTAGCGTTCCTCGTCCTGAGGGGTTTCAAAGGGCAAAGAGGCGAGGTCAGAGTTCGTTTCATTTTGTCGTCAATATTGCTTAATACTTCTTAAATTTAATTGCGCTTCTACTGTATGTCACCATTACTCTAGGACTCACCAAATTGGTCCAAATGATAAATGTGTTCTGTTAGGGAAGTTCTTGATAACTGTACGAACTTTAAGCTTGCTTGTGAAATGCATTGATCAGAATTTGGGACTAGAAAGTTTGCTGCGAGACTTAGCTGTCAATTACTATCTTCTATATAAATTTGCAACAAGGGCATAAGCAGACATACTAACTGATGAAGGAGAAAATGGTTACAGAACAAGATATAAGGTAGCATTTGCAAGCATCAATTGATATTTACATTTGGATTTATGATTATAACCTCATAACGAAATTACCTTTAGACGCCTCACAAAGCCCTTAGCTTCTGCTGCCCCCATGCGTCCAAACTGAGAGATGATTTCCTCCACCATGTTGCTAACTTCGGTTATCATTTTGACGTCACCGCTGACGTAGATATGGCCATGGCGGCGGAACAGGACGTTGTAGACCAACCACGGATGGTCCTTCAAAATATCTTGGACGTATTTCTGGAATGATAGTGATCACGATTAATTACATACGTCTGATAGGCATCTACCCTGCTAAAGGTCAACTGAGATATACTATCATTTCTTTGTTTCTGTTTGGCGGCCAACATCCGACACATGTCAACATAATAATGCCTTTAACTGGTTTATACCAACTTATCTTGAAAGTGTACAACAACAACAATAAAACGTAAATAAGCACTGAATTGATCAGTGTTTTAGTAGTAGCCATGATTAAAAAATCATGGGCGTACATACTCGAGCAGGATTCGAACCTACGACCTCCTGATCACCGTCGATGTAGGGCAATTTGTCAATCAGTTGCAATGAAAACATCTCGACGGAAGAAAATCATGAATTTGAATAACAAAGCAGTACCCGTTGCATGCTATAAGGATTAGAACCAACACTTGCTTTCGGGCGAAAGCTCGGTGGTCTAGTGGAGATGACACCTGTTCGGTGATCAGGAGGTCGTAGGTTCGAATCCTGCTCGAGTATGTACGCCCATGATTTTTTATCATGGCTACTACTAAAACACTGATCAATTCAGTGCTTATTTACGTCGATGTAGGGCAATTTGTCAATCAGTTGCAATGAAAACATCTCGACGGAAGAAAATCATGAATTTGAATAACAATAAAACGGCTATAGATTCTTATCCTATACTAAAACCTTGATTATCTTGAACATCTTAACTATTTATCTATATGAGAGTCTTATTTCTTCTTCATTTTGATATTTCGTTATTTCTTATAGCTTTTTATTTTATTTCAACGATAAACACATCATAATTTTTTCACTCAATTTAAACATCTAGTATTGCATTTGGTTTCGGACAATATGTCCTTTTAAGTCACCTGTAAAAAAATAAGATGAATAAGACAGATATTGTACTGTTAACTGAAAGACGCCGTGGATGTAACAATGATCCTGCATGTACGATTTTGAATGTTTGGTTTCATTTTGAACATATTTAAGGTATTGATCCAAGTATTCTATAATGATTTATATCTTCGGAAAAAAAAAACCCAACAATTCATACATACACAAAAAGGGAAATAACACAAAGAAATGTTGATATCATTTTTTCCTAGAGAAGATAAGAGAATGCCTACTCGTGTTCGGCCAGGTTCCCGTGAGTATCCCGTCAAAACGGAAGTGAGCGCCCCTTCGTCCTTGGCAACCGACGTTTCGCCCTTGAAGAGGTCCTCCTTTGAATTTCTACAACCGTACACCAGAGTCATGTCTCCGTACGTATCCGAACCGTCGCCTTCGCCGCGGCGGTTCCTCGCGTCGAAGTCTTGGCGCTCCTGGCCATCTCCACCGGCGTTAGTGGAGGAGGTGGAGGAGGAGGCAAGTTGTCTCAGCTCCATCTGACGCTGCTGCCAGAAAGAACGGAAGGGTGCCACCCCGTTGCCAGGTCCCACCATGATGATCGGTGAGGATGGGTCTTGAGGGAGATGGAAATATGGGGCCCTGCGAGCGTGGTAAAAAATGGAGAACATAATAGTTTTTACGTATTGTTTTGAAATATTTTTGATTTGGACGTTCTCGAAGTGGACCCCTACGTGATGACGTAATTTGAACTACCTGCACGAGCTTTCGCATTGCAACTGATTGACTGTTCATTCTCTCCTTTCTCTAGTACTGGAATCTAGAATGCGTCATGGGATTATTTCATGCAAGCCCTACATGACGTCATGATGGCTGCAAATCAAAATATATTTGCAATGAGTGGACAAGACTTCAACGGTTTGGTAGCCTTTTTTTGTAAGGGTTTTTATTTTTTATTGCTCTCTAAATGTAAGGATTTGAATATTTTTTGATAAAATGTATAGAGCATACACTGTTCTGAGTAAAGAGGTGAATTCATGATTGCGGAAATTATGGAGACGATTACATTCAGAACAAAAACCGAACAGTGTTGTCCCGTTCAGTAACTGACATATACATAGGCCTACATATACATACGTTTGATTTAATTAAAATCAGTCTTTTTGGAATGAACAAGGTGTTGAAGTGAACTGGTGGGTGGATATTCATCAAAGTTTTAAGTGGGGATCTTTGAAAAAAAATCTCTTCGTTCGCTTTAGAACATAATGCGATATATTGGATACAGTAAAGCCAGGTCATAACCATGCCAATTCAATAAAAAAGGAGCCTGTACTTCGGATAAGTTAGTTATGTTCACCCACTTGTCGATAAAGGCGGGAATGATGTCATCTTTCCAGACCCGATAGAGCCAAGACGAACAGGTTCCGTAGTGAACTGGTCCTCGTCCGCCTAATGGCAGAAACAAAAATTACATGCTGCTGTGCATTTCAGTGGTATTCGTTTACTATTCAGTGTTAGCTTTTGTGACTCCGCGTATGACAATGACAGCATATAACAACTTGTTCTGTAAAAGTGGTATTCATAGTATGGCATTTTTTTTTCAGACTCATTGGCTCTCTTAGTGAATTCCCTTGGTAGTTGTTTTTCCCAAAGACTTCTATGAGGGAGTTTCAGGGTATTCTGTCTCTTATTCATTTTACTTATCTTCTTAGTTCATGTGATGAGTACCTAATAGGCCCTGATTTTAACTAACATCAGCTAAAGGCGAAGCTATCATGCCATTGTCTGAATAACCATTTATGTTTCCAATCGCTGCTCTACAAAATCTTAGATGAATGGACAAATTTGAGACGAAAAGAAGTTGGACAATCACATGCAAATTAGACGTGTATTAAATCAAACCCTTGAGATTCTACTTCAACACTTTGACAAGAGAGCTAAGACATTAAAAGAAATCAAAGTGTATCAAATTTCTCTTCCACACGATGATTTTAGTGATGATAAGAACTCGTGTTCAACAGGCTAAAAGTCCAAAGATGAAAGGCATTAATTCATCACCTACGAAACTATGAACTCGGAGTATGAATATGAACTTCAAACGTGTGATTATCAGAGTCTTATATTCATATATAAGGTCGAGGTAGTAATGTATACATTGAATATCTCATTGCTGATTGCTTGATATCAGTAAAAGATGACTCCGCGAATATACAGGAATCACGTGACCACAGCCACAGCTCGCTCACCATTTGGATGGTACGTCAGCACGGACACCGTGGCGTGAATCTCGTTGGCGTACTGTTTGGGACTGGAGCTGATGGAATACTGACGAGGTTTCAGCAACGGGAGCTGAGTGAGCAGGAGCGAGGCGGGTACCTTGAGGGAGGGGTAGCCCTCCAGCACCTCGGCCATGTTTGGCCAGTTCTCCGATCTCCATTCCTCGTACTCTTCGCCTCCCTAATAAGTTTGTAAAATTCAAGATGGAAAAGATGGATGAATATATTTTGATTCTTTATACCTATTATCATTTCACTGTAAATGTTTTATTTCATTTCTATAAATCGATTGCCAAGCAAATTATTTCTGTTTGTCTCGGATATAACTCCACTTTGTCGATGATTTTCTATTCTACCTAACTTCATAATGTTTCTCCAGAAAATTTCAGAACCAATGCTATTTATACAGTCAACGCCGCCTAAGTTGAAACCAAAGGGACCGGAGAAAATCGATCGACTTACTTGAATTACGATTTATACGATAGACTTAACACATGTTTATTTCCATCCGAGAAGAACATTTCTTTTATTAAGCCGATTCTTCGACTTTTGCGAGGTCTACTAAAGGCAAGATTGACTGCATTTATCTGTAAAAAATGTCAATAATGTTCAATGACAGAAATGATTGTTGCGTACAGGGCATAAAAGAATAGTGAACGACATAACACCTTTGATAGAGGTAATTATAAGAATGTTAGGATGAGATTAGAAAGCAAAGAGAGAACCCATTACCAGTCCAAGAATAGTGAGCTTCTCTTTGTCTCGCGGATCAGTTGCACGCGTTGCTAAGAGACGGAGGAGGTCCGGAGTAGGGGGCGTGGTGATGTCAAGAAAGCGTTCGAAGGCTGTTCGCATTGAGCAGGTCGGGAGGCGAGACACGGTCGTCCACACTTTTAACATTCCTGCAGTTATTGAGAACGAGGACGCAAAATGTATGATAGGATCAGCTTTTGTTGAATACATTTTTTTCTCAACGATGAATATATTAAGGAGATTTCTGAAAACATAATGACAATAGACTGTTTATAATGCCCCGTATGAACTGAACCTTTCGGTATGTTCATATCTAATTTTGATAATGCTAATACACGAATACACAACTTTGGTAAAACATGCAAACACAAACACATACAGACATAAACACTCACGCATATACATCCACACACACGCACACGCACACACACATATACTCACACACTCACATACTTACACACTCACATACTCGCACACGCAAAGAACCAAAGGTATCGTGAATATCTCACCCAACTGCGTTTCTCTCGGCTCCAGTTTCTCGAGTTTGAAGACGGCATCCGGGGCTTTGTGGTAATCCAGGCGTTTGAGGATGCGAGAAACCAGCGCGTTCTCATTGGCTGGATAAATGGCCACGTGATCGCCAGGTTGATACGCCAGCTCTTTCTCTCCATTTGTGTTGAGACGGACGAGGATTGTGGCCCGGCTGAACGATAAGGACGAATCAATCAAGGGTAATCACGTCATGTTCATCATGTAAGATAACTGTAACATATATACATCTACTCTCAAACAGGGCATCGAGAACCATACTGCACCTGAGTCCTGTTGCATAAAAGATTAGTTCAGACATAAAGTCAGGAAATCAAACATAAATCTGTGAATACTCGATTCTGATTGGCTGATGCCTTACTTATCTTTGATTGCATTATTTTATGCAACAGGGCCCAGATATCCTACAATATGCGGAAACAATATTGGTTTAACCATCATGACTATCTAGTGTACGTACCAGGCGCCTCGACGAGATCGTATTATAGCGCATATCTTTGGTAATTTTAATATCATCATGAATAACACTTCATAATATTCATGCACGCAGGACATATGACAATAAAAGAAAAAATCACCTTGATTCTTGCGATAAGAGGTTCTTCCTGGAAATCATGTTGGTTGGGTAGATCCGGCGCCCGTGCAAGGCTGACAAAGCATCACAGAGGTCGGGTACACCTGTTGTGGCGTTCGGTCCCGCCGCGTAGATTCGAAACTTGGACGGAGCCCACTCGGACCCCGCGGAGATGACCGTTGGAGTCGGGACCAGTCCCGAAGCGCTGTCTCCTATTTGGAACCTCTCACACGCAGACTGTTGGTAGCAATGGATAAGTATTGAAGCACAAGATTTAATTTGCGACTTAAAACAGTGCATCAGTTTACTCAAGTTCCTGATAGGCCGTTTACTCCTTGACATTAATTAAAAAAGACTACGTCAAGGTCGACAGTTGAAATGAAACGACACCAGTATAACTAAGGATGAAGATTAGACCACCTATACTTTGAAAACCTATTGATTACAAGATAATATTCCTTTTTTCCTTGTACAGCTAAACCATTAGCACAAGCGATACGTTGACTAACGGTAGTAATGGTGATCAAAAAGAACATCAGCGCGCTACTTTCATGTTTGAAATGTAGAAATGACATATCATGCTGACACCAAAATATATGATTTGTCTGTGCTACTAAAAGGATTTCATAATTGAAAACAACAAAAAATAAAGAAAGAAAGAAATGGCGTCGTAGGAATTATACGATTTTTTATATAGTCGGCTTTGTGTGGTATATTATATGTTATGCGCATGGGGTTTGTACATACAATGTATATACAGTACAATAATGATAACAGCACTCAATAGAGAGAAAGACGACAGCGCTGAACATGTTGTTGTCGTTGTCGTCGTCGTCGTCGTCGTCGTTGTTGTTATAGTTGATGTTGTTGTTGATATAGTTGATGTTGTTGTTGATGTTGTTGCTGCTGTTGTTGATGATGATGATGATGCTGTTATTTTGTTAATGATGATGATGATGTTGTTGTTGTTGTTGTTGTTGTTGTTGTTATCATTATTCTACCTTTATTGCTGTGTAAACGCAAACAGTCAGATGAGCTATATACTCACTCGGAATGTTTTCATCAGCCAGCAGTCGAAGGATTCGTCCAAGCCCCCCATCTCATCCCCGACCCCCATGTCTCCCAGCCGCTCTCCACCGAGGCTGTCCAGCATCCAGTCTACACCTCGGGCAAAGGCGCAGAAGTATGGGAATAAACTGGACCCGAGACCGAATACCGCATAGCTGGAATCAAACAACGTCACACATTACTGGAATGATCCCCACGAATACACCCAGCATGATGCCATAGCAATGAGTGATAAAACTTGATCGGAAATACACGTTCGTGTGTAGTAATAGAACCGTGAAACATCGGATTCGTCTTTTATTTTTCTTGTTTTCAATCCTCTCTGATGAGGCCGACATCAGTTATAAGCTCACTATAGCTGAAAGCAATCTTCCATTCATACTACGGTAAGTTTCTGTGCCAAGTCTTGCTGTAGTTGCATGAGAACAGACACGATGTTGCGAAGTGGACGTCATCTATCTGTTAACATGTACTTGTAAATATGCGACTAAAACGTCAAGGAAGCAATTCTCAAGAATCCCTTTTTATGTCGTCCAATACATCAAAGGGGTCGATTTTGATACAAAAATTAGGAGAACAGTGTTCAACACTTGTGAATCCCGTGATACATTTCATTTCATTTCACTTATTGTTTCTGCATGGAACAAATCAGCAAATCACTGTAGAAATTATACACATCGATTCATCATTCATCATTGCTAACTTTGCACGTGAAAGATAAAGAAATCATCGTGAGAGAATACATAAAATACAACAAAATATCAAACGACCATGCAGGAAAAATAAACTAACATGAATCATCAGTCCACATACATTTTATACGTAAAGCTGGTGAAGCAGGTGACACGGGAAATTGCTGAAGATTTATCATTTATATGAGGGGAGGAGAGAGAGCCATGCAGGGATGACAAGAGAGAGAGAGGGGGGGGGGAGGGAGAAAAGAGAGATTTCAACTTTCAGTTTCCAACATCAATGACGACCTTACCTGAGACTCCCCAAGATCCCGGCCCCCTTGAGATGGAATCCACCACCTGTCTCTGAGAACGGGTTTTCCTTCAGGAATTTCTCACAGCGAGGAGACACTGGGGATCTGTACGTGACATAATAAAATTGATGCTGATCTTACTTCCGAAAAAAAAGGGCTGAACTCCATTTCTTTAATATCTTTCTCTGTGTTTTATCACTAACAGTAAGTGATGTCAAATAATCTGTTGCAGGCAGTGGGAGGTGTACCATATAAAAGAACGCTGAAGACTATTGATGAACTAGCTTGAACAATACCTCCTAGGTAGGTTTGTGTTCTTGGCCTTTTCAATAGGTTTTGACTTGCGTTTCTACAAGGATTTGTTTGACCCCATTTCATAAAACGATTCATCAGGACGATTAAAGATTTATAGACTTTTATAGAAAGTGGCAGCATCTATTCCCATTCGATTTCTTTTCTACCAGTGGCTCACGAATGAATTGGTTATCAATGGAGACATTTTCTGCATTGATTCCTGATCTAATGACTTGGATATCGATTGATCCATATCATATTTTTCGACAATTATGAAAATGTGTGAGACATTTGGGTGAACAAAAATATTATTAAAATTTGAGAAAAATCATAATGAATTTGCTTCAGAAATTTTCGGATATTTCGATGTTCTCTAATATCTACATTTGGCTGCTGGGAAAAAGCTATAAATCAGAATTTGAAGATGCACTGAAATCATCTTTGAACTTACTCTGGAGGGACCGTGTTGTTGTTATTGTTCTCAGTCATTTCCATCAGATATCGGCAGAAGTCCTGTTTTAATTCATTGTGTGAGAACAAAAAAAGTTTCGATATAAATTCTTTTACAGAAAGATTCTAAATTGTCTATAACTTAACATCGTAGAATGTGAGGATTATACATAAAATGGAAACAATAGTAGAGTAGAGGATAGCTAAATAGATCAATATGCCCTTAACCTTGTAAAACAATTCCCAACAAATACATGTTGCTGATAAACTGGACCTCAGTAAGATAACATGGTACAAAAACAGATGAACAGTGATGAAGCTTTAAACAAAAGTTAGTTGATATATAAGTTAGTGTAACTAGGACATTACCTGCCCGTTGCTAGGTGGTTCCCCGTTGCCCTGGGTACTAGTAATGACGAGCAGCAAGTTCTCATGCTCGAGGTTCATGACGTCATACTCATCCATGCGCATGAGTCGGATGTCGAAGGCCTTTCGGAACATCTCGTAAACCTTCTTCGCGTAGTGCTCGGACTTGCCCGATTGGGTGGCGTACAGCACGGTTGCCTTGAAGGTACCGGAGAGCGCTCGGCGGAGTATTCGCGACGAAAATCGAGAGGGACTGTGAGTGGATAAGAGTTAGGTGAGGAGAGAAGAAAAAAAAAAGTTTTCACAAATTGAATTGACCTTTTACACAGATAAGGAGGGTGTCAGAATAGTACATGAGATATGATGATAATGTTTATGTAGGATTTCACATTGCGCGATTTACTGAAAATGTTAGCATGTTAGTCAATGTACAGCATCAATGTTCGCATAATCACTCTTTAACAATTTTACCATTAACACACCAGTATGAAAACATTTATATACCTACGTCATAATTCTTCATGTTCAACAATGCAAATAGTATGTACATAATCTGTGCATTTGCCTCATGATTAAATACTCATTTGGAACCAATGTTCGCATAACCACTACAATGATTATACATTGGCTGCGTACTAATTACTAATTAGTTATCACCTACTTATGCACTTACTCATAGTTCTCCACGTTCAACAACGTAATTCAGTAATGTCCACACAACCAATAGGTTATTTTCATGGTGTGTGGACAGAGAGTTAGGCTGTTTATCTCACGTGCTGGAGGATACGAAGACTTTGGCCTTGTCACGACAATTAAGCCTTTTTTTAAAAAATAACTATTTATCATGAAAGACCATTAAATCCATGAATTTTGTTGGGTGTATCATTACCAAAAACGCTAGCAAACGACATTCGTTATTTTTGAAGCTATCGTAGAAATCATCACAAAAGAAAAATACCAAAGTGACTGCAGGAGAGAGCTGAAAGTATAATAACAGAGAAGACACGTACTCTGCTCCGGGGGATCGCAGCCTGTCCATGCCGAGTCTTCCCGATGTTATCTTAGAGTTCCACTCGGGTGTCTGCCAAGGGTTGTCCTGTGCGTAATAGGTGTTTTTTTTTTTTGAAAAGTCGGGAAAAAATGGATTATTGTTTGGTTTTCTGTCTGAGCCAGGGTAACCATACATACAAACGAATAATCTCACTTATAGAAATGAATAATCCTCATATTTCACATGTATTCATACTCTTTAATATGTTACTATTTGTTTGTATTTTACAATTTGCACATTCAATTCTTGATATGTTTAAGATTTACTTCTAAAATCAAGAATATAGAACATTAACACAAAACCAAAGATACGACGATTACCATAGATATCATATGGCTTGCTTCTGTTGGACAATTTGATGAAGTTAAACTTAAGTGGAATACTATAAAAGCTTAATAGAGGGATGTAGTTATATCACAGGTGTCGGTCTACGACGTTTATTGTGATATCGTTTTCTTCTCATAACATATACCTACTTGTCACTATTTTCTTTACAAACAACATAGCAAAAAATTTAGCATTGTAAAATTAATTTTAAACGAGTTAGACCAGAAGCAGTCTGGCAACACACCTGGACAATAAACGAGGGAGCTAACTGGTAGCAGAGCGTCTCCTGGTAGAACAGAGACGTCAGGCTGGCGGTCAGCGGGGAGACGACCGCGCGCCAGTCCGTCGGGCAGCCTCCTCTGACACGGTGCTCTGTGGCGAAGAACTTCATGAATTCTGCCGAGGCCGTGTGGTGATCCATGATGGTTACACCGTATTGCTGAATCAAAACAAAAAAGATCAAAGAGACATAAAAACGTCTGTGTTCCTTGTTCAGCAATGACATCCAACACACATTGTCCAACGGAGAAATGATTAGACACGTACAAAATCGTAGCCACAAATCCTAGCTTTTTCCCCATTTCTGTTCGTCAACCTTTCATCTTTCCCTGTGTAACTCTTTTCCTCTTTCTTACATAATATTATTACACTTCACCCTTTTAATGTGTTTTTCCCCTCGTGTCTTTTGATATTTACATTCTTGTGTTATTATCTTTTAAGGATCTATATAACTTGATTTATTTCTTTTCTCTGCATATCTCCGTCCCTCAATTTCAGTGCGATGGGATGATAGGACTGTGGTCTGATATTACCCAAATTCGTCTTTGCTAACGTAACAGAATATGCAGTGACTTTCTGCGAACATCATCCTAATCTTGCGGAACATGAGTCAAAACAAGCGAAAGATCTCCTCCCCCTGTCTGTCTGTCTGTCTATCTGTCCGTGTTTGTGTCTATTTTTTTTTCGCCTAAGATGTGAAAGAACACAAACCTGGAAGCTGTGTAGCACGGCCACGTTCATTTCCACCAGGGTGCGGTCTTTCCATAGAGAATCTGATGACGAGGTGTCTAGACCGAGACGTTCGGCTACCATCTGGGTGAGTGGATATTTAGGGCACGCAGTTTACCGAGAGAATAAGACCAGATAAACGAAGAGACGGACGAATGGAAGAGGGGAAGAATTGGAGGAAGATAGAAGAATGAAGATAGAAAGAATTAAGAAAAATGAACATGATGAAAGGTAAAAGTAAAAATATGCGTCAGAAATAAAGCTCGCAATTAACACAAAATTGTATCTCGTACTTTGTAATACTTCTACTGAACTTTTTTTCTTGTCTACGCAACAATGATTTTTGAGAAGTAGTGTACTCTGTTTTTTTTTCAGATGAAACTACAATGTGAACAGACATCGCTTGATATCGATTGACTGTGTATGAAACGATAGAGATGAAAACAAATATTCAAATCTAACCACTCTTGTGATGATATTCCTGCAACAACTCTTACCTTTAGCATGTTGTATCTCTTGGCGCCACACAGTGCGATGTTGGCGATGTCCGTGGCGACGTACCACTCGTTGATTGGACAGGCGGGAAACTGGATGCCGCCGACGTCGAGTAGGAAGTTGGCGCACGACGGCATCGTGTACCACTTCAATCTCAAGTCGATGAACCAGCGAAGCCTTTGGGAATCAAAAGACAAAAACAGGAAGTCTACTACTGCAAATCTGCATTGATGCGAAGTCATCACAGAAGCAAAAATGAAGGAAAAAAAACCGAATTCCTACATTATCACAAATGAGGATAATCATGCCAAAACTTCAGTCACTCACTCGGGATGGACCAACTCGACTTCATGGACAAGTTCGGGTGGGATGTCGAAGACCTCGGGGTCGTCACCGTTGACTTGGAGGACTAGGGGGAGGATGTCGAAGCGGGTCCGAGCGCTACGCCATCCTAGAGCCCGACAAACCTGAATTGAGATATAAACCCAAAAGGTAGAAACAGGATTAGTTAATCTTGAACACTTGAAACTAATAGCTCAATGGTCGTGCCGAATAGTCTCACTTGAAATCTGGAAATAAACACCAGATCGATATGTGATTTACTATGAAGTTAAGCGTACAGGTGTTCTTTCACATTGTGATTCTACTCTCTATGTACATGATGTATCAATCTATCTATCTATCTATCTATCTATCTTTCTATCTATCTTATCTATATATCTATATATCTATCTTTCGTATCTCTCTCTCTCTCTCTTTCCTTAAAACTTACTATTTCATAAACATTAAGTAATCTGGTATTCTACGTTGGTGGTTTTAACTCAGAATGGTTTAACTTGATTTCTAGTGCTAGCAAGAAGAAAATTACAAAGGACGCTTCAGTGATTGTTATTGCCGCTTATACCAGAATCTGTGTCTGTATTGTGCTTTCAACTTATGTATCTCACTGATGAATGATATTCTCTGATACTAGTAATCTGTATGCACACATGTTAATGAAGTATGTATAGCTGTGACATAGTGGGTAGACTCCCGACTCCCGTTTGGAGGACCCGAGTTCGAATCCCGCCCAGTGCTTACGTTCTTTGACAAGATTTTTGACCCATGTCCCTCTCGACCCAGGTGCATAAATGGGTACCTGGCAACGCTAGGATGATAATGATAGCAGGGCCCTCTTGTAGAACAGTGGAAACACTGAAGAGGCTAACCTGGGTGAATAAGACCTTATTATTATGTGCGTGTGTCTGTCTTAATGTAGGTGTCTATACATAATGTCTGAGCTCGAGTGCTTACATCGGTGAATTCTAGATTGCTTGGATCCCCTAGAACGGATCCGTCAGGCTGTCGATAGCCGGCGTAGCCCACCAACTGGGAGTTCCAGATGCGGAAATCCCTCTGTCCATCTCCCTTGCGTGCGGGGAAGATCGTGATTGCTGGTCTGGTGGATAATGCACGAGTAAACGATAGACGAAACCAGACTGAAACATAAAACTTCAGTAGTAGTTGTTAAAAGAAGAGCCAAAAGCAAGGAAAACTCATGCAAGACATGTCTGTCTCTATATATCTCTCTTCAAATGTACACATAAATACACATATACTGAGTATGTAGTATCTAATAGATTTAGATTTATGTATAGAGATATTCTTTGTTGTTTCATACCATGTATTTAAAGATTCACGGAGACACCAAGAAAAACATATAAAAACATAATGAATAAGGGCACAAACAGATACATTATATATATATATATATATATATATATATATATATATATATATGTATAGCAATAATAAAGTCACAACAGAGGAATGCAGGGAATGCATTAATAGCCAATCTTGATTTTAATGAATAATCCGAATGTTCGAGGATCCTTCCTCTTCATCAGGGATGACTGTGCGAATTTTCACAATGATTATTAAGAGAACGGATCTCTTAATTATCTCTTGATAATCATTGTGAAAATTCGCACTGTCATCCCTGATGAAGAGGAAGGATCCTCGAACATTCGGATTATTCATTAAAATCAAGATTGGCTATTAATGCATTCCCTGCATTCCTCTGTTGTGACTTTATTATTGCTATTTCTAGTACTGCCAATACGCGGAACAACTACAATGTTTATATACATACATACATATATATATATATATATATATATATATATATATATATATATATATATATATATATAGCTTATATCATACACAGAGAAAAAAAAGAGACAATGAGATGGAGAGAGAGATACATATAGATGCTAAAGAAATTAACATACCTCACACTGCCTTTGTTTGTTGCGTAGAGTAGATGCTTACAAATCATCTCAAACATTTCCCGAGAAGTAGTCACCTTTCGGCCATCGAAGACCTGCGTATCAACGTTGGAAAGAGATATTCCTTATCAAAGCCAGGAAGTAACACTTTAGACATTGATTCTTCGTAATGACTCTCCATAATGATATCATTCGTCTATTTTCAACCGTCACGATACTTAGATAATGTATGTCATGCGTTGATCGAACACCAATTACTATAAAGTGTACCACAATGTCTTAGTGATTCCCATTTGCCATTATTTCCGGCTTCAAAGAATTGTGTGTAAATATCAAAATCAAAATCTCATCAATTTTGTAGATCTCAACTCACATTGCTTAACTGATTTTAACGTATCGCATATCAGTTTGTTGTTAATTTCCTTTCGAGTATCTTTTCGTTGAGAACTATGAAATCTTGCTCTCTGTGGATTCTCATGTTTTGAATCTAAAAGTAAGATTATTTCTCATTTTCTTATGACGAGCTTATTCACTTTCCAGTTTGCATGTTACAAAGATCGTTTAAATCTTGGTGTGTTTCCTTTGCTGCTAATTGTGCTGATGGTTACCTGAAGTTTATTCCAGTAAATACGGCACTTTGACTGTGGGAGATTTCTCCACGCAGATTTGGCGCCAAATATGAGCTCGGCCTCCGTCAACTGAAACGTTCCAGTTTCCTTAATAGCCATCTGGACCTCGTACAGCCGACGCTCATGTGACACTGTTCCAGATCTAGCAAAAAAAAAGAATGTGATTAATTGATCGAAATCAAATTGTCGATGACTATCTGTTTGTGATCCATGTGTTTTGTTTTCCTCCGCAAAAAAAAAGAAGAAATATTTACGCATTGTATGATTATCTAATACTGGTCAGCCAATAACCTTAAATAAAACGTGAACCCGGAATTCTAAAGAGATGTAATTTATCAATATTTGATACAATCATGATCACAAAAGACAAATTTTCTGCTAATTTCTTTCTTATTGTTGTTGTATTTTCTGGGAATATATCTCCTTCCTATCGAACACTTACCGTTGAGCATGTGCGTAATAAAGGTCGACGAACTCTCTTGCCAGACGAATCTTCTCATCTTGTGACCTTGGAAGTGGCCTCTGACGTGTTGGTGACGTCATCGGCTCAGTGCTCGAAATTCTGTGTCGTGATTCGGTGGATGTTCCCTACAAGATAACAAGAATAAAATGTTCTCTTTCTAGAGTAAGTATATACCATGTCCTCATAGTACATTCTACCAGGATCATGTCAATAGTTTTGGTTGTAGATGGGGGACTCAGATTATAACTTCTTTTTTTGCGAGATAACCACTTATGAAAAATGAAAGAGCATACAATTCTCAAAAGAATTCAAAGTTTATTTTATGAAAGTCGTTTTGAAATTGCTAAGATATCCAAAAACAAAGTAAAACAAAGTGGTCCTAAATAAAGATGGGTCCCAACTTTTATTAGGACCTCTTTGTTTTGTGTATCTCAGCCATTTCAAAACCAATTTTCATCAAATAAATTTTGAATTCCTCTTAGAATTGTATGCTCTGTAACATTTTCGTAGAAGGTTTCTCACTATCTCACAGAAAGTTGGAAAACTGAAGCCCCATCTCAACCAAAACCACACCATCCCTTGGAACTAAAACATTTCTGTTGGACTACACTTCGGCATCTACATAGCTTGAAAGAATCTAAACGCAATCAAAACGTCAATTTCTTTATACGTAGTTCATGAGAATTCGTTTTGTTCGAAGAGCCTGCTATCATCCCCTGTCACAAAAGAGCGCGGCAAGCGTATAAACACAAAATCGACTACATTCGTGACATATCAAAAGCACATGGTGGGGGAAAGCGATTGACCCGCTTCGACGCCCTATAATGTTTTAAAGGAATGCAGATCATACAAACTGTATTCAATAGAATCGCGGGCGGGAATTTAAAGTCCCCCCAAAATCGATTTCTTCTGCTGGGTTCATCGCATCCGGCAAACAATACCTGACCTTACAAAGTTGTATCGATTTCTCATGGATATTTAATCTCGAAGACTTTACGTGCCTAATCTGCAGCAATGGTATTGGTTTTAAGTGTTTTCAGTGTGAGGTACGTATATAAAGAAAGATAAGCCGAGAAATGACAGAAAAGCAAGCAAACATGATATCAGTGGATCCTCAGAAACAAACAGCACAATGTTTCCGTGAAGAAATGCATTTTATTCTCGTCGATGTTGGAAATGGGTATTCCAGCGGGGTGAAAAAAAAATCCAGTCTAGAAGCTGCAAAGTTTCGCAAAATGTGTATTGTACTTTTGACAATCTTGTTTCAGAGTGCATTCAATAAGATGATATATAATATAAATGAGTGTATGTCTGTGCGTGTTTGTTTAGATATACGATATGATCATCTTAACCATCATGAATAATTCTCAAACACTAATGGAGCAGGAGAGGACGTATAATATTCCTGGGGGGTTTTCGGGGTTGTTGTTGTTGTTGTTTTTTGCGACCAACAAGACAACATAGTTGTTGGAAATACATAACAGAAGGGTGCGAAAAAAAGTAGGATACATGCGTTACCTAATTTGAGCTCCTGTGGATACCCTTTGAAAACTGATGATAAAACCTACTTATAAAAAAGAAACAAAGAAACAAACAACTCAACGTGTTTTTATTATGTGTGTTTACAAGTAAACACACATTGTCTGAATGGATTATACCAGGATGGTACAACGTAGAGGCTATACGAATTTGTTCAGTGAGTTTTGTATAGATAATGATTGCAACATTTCTTTTCTCTATTTTTTTTCTCTCTCTCTCACACACACACACACCAACCTTTATTGCCTGTGGGTGCAATGTGTCGACAACCTCAGAACCATCGAGGTGGTTAGTGAGCACTTTAGAGCTTTGTTTCTTCGCGGGCGATCGATTTCCTGATTGATGGAGTGTTCGAATGGCGGGAGGAGATGCCACCGATCTCGGCGACTTCTCCTGCTTCGCGCCATCGGCTTCGCCGCCGGGGACCCAGAGAGAAACGAATCGAGCCGGGGCGGTGGAGATCAGAGACGGGTTCGAGTCGAACGAATCCGTGTTCGCCGTCGGCGGATCCTCCTCGGTCTTCCCGACAGGTCTCTCACCCCTTTCACCGTCCTCGCTGACGTCGATGGCCGTCTTCGTCTTGAACTCACTCTTACCAACAGGTACTGACTCCTTTCCTTTGACCGACATGGCGGCGAGGTCATCCGCCATCCCGTTTACCATCTCGTGAGGGGCTGGCACATCGTCGAATTCTTCGTCGTTGTTGTCCATTTCCGTCTCCTCAACTAATATTTCTTGCTTCCAAAAGAAAGTTACGGCGAGTGGGACACCCTGCTGAGGAGAACTGTCAAACCACGTGACCTATATGGCGGTAGGAATGTCCTGTCTTTTCTCTTGCTCCAGGAAGTTGGAAGTGATGCGGAGTGATCAGATCTTGGAGATCCTGTCCAACCTAGAATCCACGTTGTTCACTACGTTATGTCTCTTTCCACTTTCGTTTGTCACAGTGCACCCGAACGCCTTTATGGCACAGACCCCTTCACCGGCGAAATCGTGTATCTTTACAATGTGTAAGAGAAGGAGATGTTTTGTGGCACGACAAAGAAATGTATTGATCTGGTTCTACAAAACGCGTGGGTCTCTATTAATTATGCATAACCCTGGGTCCTCTTACAATTTCTAGCAAACTGACAGGCAGCTTTGAGACTCGAAGATCAACTAAGTAACGATAATCATTACTAAAGGTTGGCAAAGAAGTCAAGCTACATTGACCATGGAATACAGAGAGAATGCGAGGAACAATGAGGACGAGAAGAAGAGAACGATTCAAGGGGAAAGAAGAAGAGCGTTAATGAATTCTTGTGTGTTCGCCGAAGTTTGTTTAATCCGTAATACGTATGCAAACACACTTATTGCATCTGTTTATTGGAATCGGAATGTTCGATGCAATCCATGCATTGCATTCGGTTATAGATTGAAATAATCACGTATCGCAGGACTGGTGTACAAGATGACAAAACAAAAACAAACAAACAAACAAACAAATGACACGCTTTTATCACGCAATCTGTGGTGCCCTATAACTGTCGTAGAGCTCCTCAAGAAGCGAACATTTTACATGACAATCTCGTGACGTTTATTTATCGAAATCTTGTTTGCATTTTGCATTACAATACAATGCAATGCAATGCAATGCAATGCAATGCAATACAACGCAATACAATATAACAATACAATACAATACAATGCGATAAACTTAATGTTAAATATGATCTTTCCATAAGGCTCAGAGTGTTTACACATTTACATAAATTGAACATTTAAAACACATTTCAGAATAATCAATGAAAACAATATCGAGCAAGTTTTAATATCATTTGGAGATTACACAACTGTTCATCATGTTCACAGAGGCAAAATACAGTATGTCCAAAAAAATTACATTTGGACACTTTTGCATTGATAACTTCCCATATGATTAAACTGTCTGAATGCAATTTCATGGTCTTCAAATGTAATATCTTAGCTACATTTCGCAGAAAACCCCATTCAATTTGGTTAAGTGGTCACAGAGAAATATGGATCGTTATAAAGCATGTCATGAGTCTGATTCTTTCAAGTTAAGCAGTTGGACCCTCTTGCTCTTGCAACTGCATAGTAATGTGTGAACATAATGGACAGAACTTGGAGGGAAGGGATTCCTGACATGCTTTGCAAAAATCCTCATTTCTCTTTGACCACTGAACCAAATCGGATGGGGTTTTCTGTAAGATGTCGGTAATAAGTTATAGTTTCATACCCTGAAATTGCATTTGGATTGATTCACTAAAGTTCTCGTTGCTGAGGGTCTCGTATTTTTTTTTTTTTTTTGGGGGGGGGGGGATATGGATTGCAAATGGATGATTTAGAAAATAATAGCATTAATCATATCAAATCAAAAGATGAACAGGACAAGTAATAAAAGGTGAAGGTCAATCAAGTATAATAGAAATGGTGCGATCACACATCACCGGTTTAGGTGGCGGTTCATGGCGGTTCTCAAACCGCCGTGAACCGTGTCCCAATGATGGCGGAAAGCACTTAAACGCGATGTGACTACGTTCTCAACACGTTTTGGACACGGAGCAAACGCGGATTGACGCGGTAGTAACACGGATCTCCCCGGAAGGTGGAGTCTATACCAAGCCCATGTAGTTGGATGCAATCAGATCCCTTTCACTTGTCCTCAATGGCTTTCAAAGGACCGTTTTGCTTTGTTGGTTAAACACAATTTTAAAGAAATTATGAAACGTTGTAGCCCCCTGTGTTTTACAGATTGATATAAGTGATGCTACAAGCAATTATCTTCAAGTTTCAACGTGCTTTTTCTTTCTTTTGATTTTAAAATATCTGTGTTAACTGTCATTAAATGATATACATAGTTATCAAAGCAGAATCCAACAAAGTTTCCAAAGATTCCTTTTCATTTGCAGGTTTATCTATCGAGTGATGTACAAGTACTCGCTTGTTTGAACGTCTCTCTTTTTCTTTATTAAGTTTTCACATAATTATTTCGCGTATTGAATTTAAGATCTTGTTGCTTGTTAATCCATGTTTTCACAAAATTGCTCCTTCTTACCTTTCAGAGCTCCTTGTGAAATATGAACCTATGAGAGTTCCTAAATCGTAAAGGAAATCTGTATGTGATACCCTCGATCCATTACAACAAACTACTATGACAAAGTTTATGCAGCCCCAGAACTGTGGAACAGCACCCTAAGTGATAAAACATGCAAGTTCCATCAATAAGTCCAAACTGTTTTTAAAAACCTATCTGTTAAAATAGTAACATAGTGAATGTAGATGATGATTAATGCAGCATGTTGCTGTTTCTGAAATTACCTTTTCCTGTTTATCTTTTTGTTCCCCCTCTTTAAGCGCATAGAGACCTTACCAAAGGTATTATGCGCTTTTTAAGAACGGCAATGATGATAATATGATAATAATATCCTTAAAAATAGTCAATAAAAAGACATATGTACATTATACACTATCAAAGAAGCATAATACAGTATGACGTGTGCATAGTTTCCTCTTTACTTACAGGTTCACGTAACACAATAATGGTGATTTTTTTTTCAAGTTTCAACATTGCTTTTCCCTCTACTCTCTTAAGTTTCAAAATATCTGTATCAACATAACATATTTACATAAGTCTCCTGCGTGTATAACTTATCAGGTTCACATTGCTGGCCATCTTAAAAGCTGTTAAGTTTTGATAAAGATTATGAACTTACCTTTTAATGTAAATGAGGTAATTCAACGTACCTAACAACTTTTTTAGCATTAAACTTTATTTCTTACTGTATTGTATGTGTTAAAGAGGTAAGGAAACTATAGCATTCAATATATTTACCCGATCTTGGATTATGGTTTCATCTTTGCTTTTTTTCTCCATTTTTTATTGCTCCGCCACGAAGTGTCGCCGGAGTCATATTCTCTTTTAAGTTCATTGTTTCTTTTTGCTTGAAAATTATGGCGGTGTTAACACGGTATCATCAAGGATCTTGCGGTGCAAACACGGAGGATGCCGTTCTTTACACGATGAACGGCGATGTGAACACGGTCCATTTCAAACCGCCAAGACCGCCATGAAAAATTAAACATGTTTAATTTTTCTGGCGGTTCCCCGCGGTTCTCGGGGTTCCTGGCGGATGAGTGACGGATGACCACGGTTTGTGTACGGTGTAAACACGGTCTTTGGCGGAGCACGGCGATTTGCTGAACCGCCATGAACCGCCATCTAAACCGGCGATGTGTGATTGCACCTTTTAGCTGTGGCATCTATTCAGCCGAGGAACATTTCCACTCATCTCTCACTTCACTGCCAAACCTGACTACAGTATCTAATCGGCATTGGACAGAAGTCTTTTCCTCCTAAATCATTTCCATTCTACAAATAAATGATTATTAAGAGAACTGTGGTCAGGTGCCTTATAGGCTGTATATTCTGTAACAGAGGATCCCGGATTCGAATCCTGTCTGGTGTTTATATCCTTGGATAACGTAAACTTTCACTGCATTCGGTGTTCCTCGTTATCCAGGCACATACGTACACTCAAGAGGTAACTAGTAAAGAGAGGATAATGATTGAAACAAAAGCAGAGCATGCCATTAGCACAGTGAGACAGATCAGGATCATTAGAGTAATAGACAATGTAATGTCTTCGTATGAAGAGGGGGGAGGCGACAGTTGGGACTCGCCTTGTGCGCACGGCGCACACCTACGCTTTTCCGGCGGAGGTGGCAAACGCAAGAAAACGCAATCTTACAATATTATTGACCCTGGTATGGCGAGGGGTCCCAGGGCCGTCATCACTTCGCTTCGATTAATACATGGCATAATAAGTCCGTCTTTTCATCGGGCGTAGGAAATCAATGAACGATGAAGCGGCAATCCAAGCTGTTTGATGGCGGTCCTGTCACGCTTGCCTAGTTCCCACTCATCGCTCGGTCTTCTGTCTTCTCTATCTCATCTCACTTCCCAAGGTTCAATATGCGCGATTAGGTACCCTCTATGAGGTATATGGACATACCATCTGCAAAGGTGTGATGTATGTATAGCTTGCAGGAAGAAAACGCTAGGAAAGAAAGAGAGGCAGAGAGAGATAGATACAATTGTATATGCACATGTGTACATTCAATTAGTGCACCTGGAAGAGGAATAGAGGGAGAGCAAGAGAAAGGGGAGGCGTTGGGTGAGAACAGATTAAGGGTCGTCGACTCATATTCGCATATATATATATATATATATATATATATATATATATATGTGTGTGTGTGTGTGTGTGTGTGTGTGTGTCTGTATTATATATAGAATGATGAACAAAACAATTATCTAAGATATTATTACGTCAAAGAATTAAAAGGACAAATTTATCGGCAAGTACAATTGGAAAGAAAGAGAAGGGTCATTTTAATGTTCGCTCTTGTCAATATCGAAAATAAAATACTTCGAAAGCCAACTGATCCACAATGCACCCGAAAGGGCTCTGCGTTATACACAGTCAATGAATAATATCATAGTCACGAAACATGTTCGGATTGTTTCAATTCCCTGACGAATAAAACTGAGTCCTCCCCTGCTTTGTTCAGCCAACAAATTATACGTAAGTTCAGATGTTGTGCTGTCCCGTGGAAAAAAAAACCCACACCAAACAAACAAAGAAGACGAAGCCTGAATCGGTTTCTCATTTGATAGTACAGAGTTCAGCACCCAGCTCGGTTGATTGTACTTAATTTTTTCCATTCTTATGGCAGGAATTCACAATATTGATACCTGCTAGGAGATAGAAGGTATACTTCATAGGTGTACATTGTAGAGCATTTGAAATTTGGTGACCTAAAACAATTTCGATGAGATACGAGTCCAGGTCGATTTTCCAGCACCTTCTACAGACTTGCCACACAGTCCCTAGAAAGAATAACATCAACCTCTGAAGTTAAAACTTTCGTGTCTTTTCGTTTATTTCATTTCCAACACATACGATTACAACATTTGAATGCACATCAATGATACAACAACGCAATGAAAAACAAATAATGAACCATAATACATAATACAATTTTATAATAATTTCAAGACAAGTACCAAAACAAAATGGTTGGGGATGGAGGGAACTGCTAAGAGCTTGTAGTCTGCAGTTCCCTCAAATTGAAAACTGGGAAATTAATACTCATGAATAGCAACTTCCGAGGGCCCCCCAACATGTAACGTATGATGAACATCAGAAAAGGATGAAACTAATATACTAGCAAGAACTACAATAGGAATAAGATAAGCATAGCGATACCCATGCAGTGGCGGATCCCCAGAGGGGGCGCACCGGGCGTGCGCCCCTCTTTATTTTTAGTTAAAACAAAAGAAATAAAAAGAAATAATGGGGGTGGGGTTACTCGTGCGCTCCCCTTTAATTTTGTAAAGGAGCCTCCCCTTTACGGAATTCCTGGATCCGCCCCTGCCATGTATTCCAATTTTTAGGTAAGACATGATGGTATTGTAGATAATGCTCAAACGGATGTCCTAAAGTTCGAATCCGGACAAGATGTCCCATCCATCATGTCATCTTAACAGGGGCGGATCCAGGGAGGACCGCAACCGGCGCACGCCCCCCCCCCTTATTTTTTGTTGAAACAAAAGAAATAAAAAGAAAAAATGGGGGAGGGGTGCGTGCGCCCCCCATTTAATTTTGTAAACACGCCCCCTCTTTACGGAATTCCTGGATCCGCCCCTGCTTAACAATGGTCACACAATGTGTACTATGCACTGATGGAGGAAATAGTATAGCAGGAAATGTCAAGGTCATCTTGGAAAAAACAAATAAAACAAACAGTGCTAACTCTGGAGAGACTGTCAAGGATTAATAAGAGCACATTATACCTTCATTATAGAACATTTGTTCGAAGACAATGATATCATAAACTTTTTAAAAGACGTCGTATCAACAGCAGTTTTTTTTAAACAATTATTCGTAGCTTTGATGGGCAACAGCCTTTTATTGGCGCCGGCAAGGTCTTGCATTTTAGGATACAATTCTTTGATAAATTGCTTCTACTCTGTCCTTATGATTTTTTATGTAGCCTGCATGTGCCCTCTGTGTAACATTCCACCTCCCTGGTAATGTCTTAGGTGGACCGTCGCGCCATTTCGTGCGTCGATTTTCAACGTATTTCCGCTCAACACAGCCAGGCGCCATCATTCGGTGGAAAGTGAACATTAACAAAACAAAAAACCAGAAAGTTGTGGCGTCGGGTATACGTATAGGCCTACATTAAAGTGAACGGAACCCCCTTTTTTAATAAATGTTTCCTCAGCAATTTACAATACAGAATCTATAGTTTATAAGAAAACTAAAAAAAAAAACCTCGTACATTGAGTATGAATTTCTTCATTAGATCGGATATATATAAACATACTTTTGAGTGAGTGTTTGAGACCATGTTCGTGGAAGCTAAAAGGAATTATAATGTTTCGAAAATTGTTTTTTAATTAACGTTTATATTTAATGATAATAAAAAACCCATAATGCAGATATATCTGCAGATCAACTGAAGACTTTTGAGGCTATGTGACCACATTGATTTACGAACGTGATTACGACGAATTTGTTTGTTTGCGTGTGTGTGTGTGTGTGTGTGTATTTCTGAGCAAACAGTCAGAATTCCATAACATCTGAAAAAAATCCAAAATTCCATAGGGCCTAACTTTCTTATTCCATGTTCATTTTCAATATACTTCAATCATTTTCTTTGTTTGATTTCACTCAAAGTCAGATGGTAGGGCCTACATCAGAAGTTGAAGTTAAATTTAAGCTTAATTCTGCAAGTTTGTTCTAACTTTGGTCATGAAAGTGGGGGTAAACTCATTTTCAATCCAGGACAATCTATCTAGGACCAGGGTCGTCAGTTCTGATCGGGTTAGCTCAACTCTCTCTTTTGAGGTAAGCCGGTGAAGCCGTGGTATAGCAACAAGAATCTGGAGAACCACGCGGCTGTGGAACGAAGGCTATAAACAGCGTTCCAGCCAACAGCGCCCTCAGAAGATTTTAAAAAAAAATGACACACAACGTCATAAAAATAGTGAGAAGAGCAGAAGGCAGTATAGATGTTCAAAGAAGAAAATCGTAAATGACACAAGGAAAAAAAAAGTTAAAAAATTGAAATCTCTTTTTCTATTACATCACCGTGAGTGTCAACGTAGGACTTGCCGTTACTATGGCTGAAGTCACATCAAGGAGTGTTTCTATACACACTAAACGCAAAATTTCTGGCAATAGCTACAACTTTGCATATAGAGACAGTTCCTCGGGGTATACATACATCCGATAGTTCCGACCCGATCCGATACTTCAGCCTTGATTCATGTTTCAATTATGTCATGTTCAACACTGCTTAGTTTGTGTATAAATTATCGTTTCGGAAATAAAAACAAACAAACAAACAAACGACCTGGTGCACACATTGGTTGGAATATTTGGAAAATAATATTCAGGGGAAATCTGAAAGGTTAAGTGGTCGTATACTTCGCCTCTTGTTCCGCGAGTGTTTCTTCGCTGTGCACTCTACGTTAATGGAGGTGTATAACGCTCACCGGCTAACGCAAAATAAACGACAGTGAATGGACTGGTGACAGAGATCACGATAATGTCATGCATATTCTCACAAACACACTAGTAAAAAGGAATCTTAGACTCTTCAATTATTGCGTGATTTTCTCATTTGCTGATCAAATTATTTGAAACTTATATCTGAGTCAAAAGAAATATGGGAGTTTGAAAAGTTCTTGTGGGCGATTGCCTCCTCCCCACCCCCATGGGGCTGAAGACAGGGAGTGGCTAGGGGTATTATTTGAATGGTCAGTGGTAAAGGATTTATTTTTCTAGTTCCAAAAATTACCAATGGACGGCCTGGGATTGAAGAATGTTTGATAGGGGTCAAGGATAGTCGGGCAGTACAAAAATGGATGAAGGTTCTAAATATTGAATCTATGATTGGTATGTTGATATTGCGTTGTTTGTCAGAAGAAACAGTATGGGCTTATGAATCAAGTCAAGCCAATCAATCAGTCAATCAATCAAACAAGAGATCAGTAAGGATCATTCTCCTACGTGCCCGTCTTCAATACCGAGGCCTTTTGACAAGTGAATTATACACGCAATGTTCAGTATGACAGCACGGACGGTACGCACGTCACTTCCATCAAGTTCATCGGTCAGTAATTTGAAGCCATGAAGGCAGATTCCACGATCGGCGTATTGCGTGGAACACGCACGCAACAACAGTGTAATAGACTTGCTTAACCTGTTCTGTGCCATTAAATCAAATTGATTAAAGATTTTCTCCGCTTATTACAGTCTCGTTCCTTCATCGAATAGCCATAATAACATAAAATGTCAAGCAATCCATAGCTGTCGTCGTCGTCAACGTTTTTTGCAAGTGCTGCTTCTTTTTGCTGCTCCCACTGAGGAAGCAAAGGCTTTAGATGATCCGTAAGCAATAAGGAAGTACATTTCTCGCGCTTTTATTGCGTGTGTGTGTTAGTATACTCGGTTTCTTTTTTTATTATAATAATTAGAATTTTCTTTCCTTGTGGGAGGGAGGAAAAAGATTATTAATAATTTCAAGCGAAAGATCGCAGTAGAAGTTTTACTTTGTTGGACACGCTTTCTGAATACAACTGTTCATATTTGCAGGGATAGCCAAATGACAAAGTCGGCATAGAAATGACACCATATCATGAAACTGGGTATTTGCAAGTCACTAAGCTCTTTCCTGAACATTTATTGGAACGCGCAAGGTACGACGCTTATGTTGATAGTCCAATTGACCCAAGAAATTCATAATATTAACAGGCCGGACCTGGGGCAGAAGTGCGCATGCTCAGCGTGCTGTTTATCCAGCCGTTTACAATTAGCCTGAATTCTAGGCTTTGTTAGGCACTTTAAAATATACATACTCGTGAAATCACATTGTTGCATAGGTATTGAGTGCTATCTCCCTTCTTCAGTATGATTCTAGGGCATCCATTTACCGTATGAATGTTTCAAACTTTCGATTGGTATAAGGGCACAGTTGAAGAAAGGTTTATGACCGTGTATGAACTAAAGACTAACACCCTGGACTGGCACATATCTGGGGACGTCGAAGGCACTGTATACCAGTACTTGGGTCTACCAGGGGTGCTCTCGCTTGAGTGGCTCTAGTTTGAGGTGTATGACGTAACAATCATCCAGGTGGACAATTGGGTTGCTATTTATACCGTACATGTGTGCTGCAGGTACTCTAGCAAAACCTGTACATATACGGATTATATAACTTCTCTTTCTGGGAGTCCAGATGACTTTTGACTGAAAATTCTTCACGTATGCAACGGGTTGACAGGGAGAATGTCGCATGAAGATGAGTACAAGTTTATTCCGCGCGAACTTTGGAGTATGGACCCCGTGTACAAATCGTATGCCCGGTTGTATATCGACGATATTCTACACATGAACGCCTATGCCACGGGCCCAGCTGGTAAGGACGAATATAAATGGTGTTTCCCCTTCGTCCAAAACGTGAGGACGAGACATGATTGGCCCAAAGTGGGGCATGCACCCTCTCCCATAGAAATTAACAAGATCATAGTCATCTGTGATATAGGAGGAATGTGTATAGGTAGTTGATAATAACTTGTCTTTTTCAATCATAGTCTTTCCCGACGGAAATCTGAAGAAATGTGTGCCGAAATGTCAAGGCATACTCTTTTCCCGGGGCCCAACAAAATGTCAACATTGTTGTGCGTGCGTGTGTGGCTACGTTTGCTGGTTACAGTGGGTGGGATCGTTACTGGGCGGGCTGTTATTATATCGGTACTATCACCTCGTAAAGAAAAACTATGAGAATGAAAGCCTGGACTGGAATTGTGGGCTATATATTGCACTGAAATACCGTGCTTTCAAGAAGCTGTGACCATGAGTATTTGAATGTTTAATGGACAAAATTATAGTGGAACAAAGTTGAATGTTGGGGAGAAAAAGGTCAATCATGTGAGTTTCGATAGATTATTATGGGGGTTGCATTTGGCCTAATGGTGTAAAAATTATTATTTATGGGAATTTGTGCGACACAAACACTAACTATGTATAAAGGTGTTTCAGAATAATGATTTACAGAGCAAATATTGGTAAACTTGGAACTTTCTTGCGCAGCACCCTTTTACCCAAACTTTACAGCATAACATAAATGAAAAGTTAGAATAACTCGCAACACAGTCTGTTCAATTGAAGAAGAACACCCATTAACTCTTTTTCTTTTAGCATGTAAACATTAATGTTGATTTCTTCAAGAGAATTGAGGAAATATTGTAATCAAAATTGTAATCCTTTCTGCTGCTCTGGGTGATTTGAAATAATTATTTGTCGTATTATTTGATGACAGCCTTCCATGGCTGTACTGAGTATTTAATGAATTAAGATTTCCCTATGAATCTTAAATGCCTCTTTTGTATTCCCTTGTATAAATTGTCTCCTCATAGATTTATAATGGGCCCAAGTAGAGAAATTGCACTGCACATTCTGTAGCTGTCCTAGTTTGTTTTAAGCTTTTCATATGAAGCAAATAAAAAAAACTCCCAAGAGCTGAAGATTTCCATGGTTGAGTGGTAGGATAACTCTGAATGTCGAAAATAATTCATTTGATTTTCGGTTCATATAAGCCAAACAACAAGAGTTGTGATGTGAAAGTAATTAGACCGCAACATGTAATGTCTAGAAAAATTTATGTTTGGACAAAAATTAGAATGATTCCTCCCATGCAGCAGGAGATTCACAGCACACATTTGACAGACATGACACATTACAAATATATGTACTTCTACACTGTTATTGTTATTTTGCCATTACTATCATTATTACCATTTATCATGATTGATATCATCGTTGTTGTGATTATTATGAAATTCAAAGACTGCAGACATTTCCTGTATCTGTAACACTCTATTAATCATATATTTTGTCCAGTAAGTTTATTGTCATTATTACCAGTTATCATGATTATTATTATTGCCCTTATGATAATTATAAAAGGTCAAAGCTGCAGATATTTTCTCTACCTGTAACACTCTTTCAATCATTTGTTTTGTCCAGTAAGATTTAGTGAAATAGACACTATCACAGCAACTCACTTCCTCTGGAACTAAGAACAATGCCAGAGCCACATATTTTTTTTTTTCTTTTTGGGTAATGATTCTTTCATTTTTCTGACATGATAGAAATAATGTGTGTATGGGTAATTTTACAAAAGGCCTACTGGGCTATGAAAGTGTGACATTAGTGCTAAAAAGAACACCTTTTGAATTTGATGAAATGCCATATAATGCAAAGAAATGGCTTTATCTTATAGATTGGCTTTAAATTTGCTGTGAAGGTTGAGTTTAAGTTTGAGTGATAGACACGGTCCCCAAAGAAATTTTTGAACTTCAAATGTGCCCTGTATTTCTAAGTATTACTTCTCAACTGTCTTCTTCTGAATCTAATTTGTTCCATGGAGTTCTTTCAAGAAATAAACTTTAAAACAAAACAAGAACCAAATGTAACATTCATTACGAGGTGGACATCAGGGATCATCAATGTTAAATGACATGAAATATTGTGATGATTAAAAACAAAAAACAACATGCATCCAATGGTTTTTAACTTTATGAGAATGTTATAGATCAGCACTTGCCATGTGACAAAAATTGCACATTGGTTATAGTCTTGCAAATTTCTAGAATACTCATTCTCACAATTTTTGTCTTTTTATGTCATGTTTTTGTGTCCGCTTTATAAAGACAAAAAAAAATGGGTTTCACCCAACATAATTGGAAACTGCTGGATTTGAAACACAAAATTATTTCATTTATCTTTTTACCATAGTATACTCAAATATTTTGATATTTGAACCTGAAATTATTTGTGGATAAATCTCCCCAGTATTATAAAACTACAACCATGATACAAAGTATATTTTCTGTTACCTTTATTGCTATTTTATTTGCTTTCGTGTGAAATTTTCAGAACCTGAGCTTTCCAGTGATCAGGGGGGAATATGCATAATTTCACACTAAATGTTTGAAAATTTTAGGACAAAAGCACTGAAATTTCATATCGCCATACAGGAAGAATATAATTATGTCAAAGTTGATACTCGTCAGAGTGTTCATCTACGAAGATTAATCTTTTGTTTAGGTGTAAGGAGAAATTTGTGAAAATATTTTTGGATTTATTTTGATATTATCCAGGGCTGCACATTATTAAACCCATTTTTCTACTGGTCCGACCTGTCCCTGTCAGGCCACTAAATACCCAGTTTTTTCCTTGTATTACTAAGCTTAACCTGTTCCTGTTCTTTTTGTTGTTTTTTAGCTGGCCATGACAATTTTTTTCTCTACCAATCATGTCAGACCAGTAAATTTGGCAATTCCTGAAAATTTACTGGCCCAACAGAGATTTTTAATGGTCTGGGACCATCAAACTGGCACCAGTGTTAAAGGTGTTAATTACCATTTGCAGATGAAACAAAAGCCTGCTTTAGCGCTTCAAATAGTACCAAAATATGAGTTAGGGATAGAAACAACCAATTAGATGTGAAAATTTTAATCAGTATAATTAATGTAAGTATTGTTAAATATGAAATGAGAACAATAGTTATAATAAGATTATTTCTAGACTAAGCTGTCTACAGTTATGGATTATTGAGTAAAATATTGGTATCTCCTAATATTTTAGGCTTTATTGCAAAATTTTTGTGTGGTACTGGTAGGATGTCTTGTGATACAACTGTGCTACACATATGCATCAAATGTGATAACTCGAACACTTTTTAAATCACTGCTCCCAATGGTAAACAGTACCTTTAAGCTTTGTATTATCATCATTTGGTATTAAAAGAATTTCTTTCTGGATAACAGGCAGTGTACAGGCAGTAACTTAAGTAAATTTCAGTGTTCTGGTAATATTATACATAAAGTATCAGTGATTATAAATCGACATTTTCTATGGGTTTGTACCTTTATCATGAGTTGTGGAGACTAGTTGTTGTGATGTTGAAATATATTTGTTTTCTGACCTTGAAATCCTGAGAATTTTTCATTTGAAATTTCCCAATGTCATTCTTGATCAACAGTGAAAAGGTGGGATAAAATTTGTGGTCTCTATGTAATGATATTTTTTGGTGCCTACAAGCCAAGGAAGTGTAACAATCTATTAATGAAGAATCACTGCAAATCAAATGTTCTAAACTGAAAAACCTTCATATACAATGTAAGTTGTCATATAATCAAGTTTAAGTATTTCCTTTCACATTACATCAGTGATATCTGATATAACATGTAGATAAACTTTTCTGTATGCTTCAACAGATTAGAACTATTTCTTAACCACTGGAGTCATGTATCAATGAAATGCAGTTACAAAAGTTAGTAATGAATGAGGTAATCATTATCTAGTAGTAGAAAAGAAAATTACATAAGAACAACAAAGCAAGTTTACAGGAGAATGAAACCAAATAAATCTGAATTGAGGGAATTCCACCATATTAGTAGAACACATAACAGTGAAGTTTGTTGTCATGTCATCATTTCATTCTGAAACAAATATTCATGGGAGGTATCAATATTCACGAAATCATCTCCTAGGCATTTCATGCCTTCATATTCCTTTAAATGATAAATGTAGTTTTACGTTATCAGTTTAAACTGTTATTTCATGAGCATTGAGTTAATCCCAACACCACATTCAGCAAAAGGCACTGCAATCTGGAAGGGCCTGAAAAAGAATACTGCTACTCTCAGCACTATAACATTTATAAGGAAAAAAATATAATGTGATATCACTAACATTACAACTGACTTGGTTTTTACTTTTCTTTTTGATTAAAACTGTCAGTGATTATTTATAATGTGACATTTTTATTTTAATACCTCCTGAGGGCTTGGGTATGTTATTACCGACTTGTTAATTCTTATGTTTGCAGTGATGTAGAACTGGCATTTTGTTTTCAAGTACAATGTACTTTGCATTTAGATAGCCATTTCATATTTTGTAAACTGATGAAAGAATGCCACAGTAAGTATAAGCATGCATGCAATTATACATATAAACATAAGCCATATTCCCTTACAACAAAAAGATCACTAAGATATGTTGTCAAATCTACAAAGTGGCACAAAAGGTACCAGGTAAACTGAATTCTCAGAGCAAAGTACGAAAAGTTTTTGTCCATTACATTGTGTAAGTTGTACAGTGTCTTTAAGAAAGCTTGTCTGCCGACTGAATAAATAAGCCATAATGCAGATTTCTCTGCATTCGTGATTTTGATGACTACAGATTTCTCAGAACTGGAGGTGATGGGGAAGTTGACACGGTTTTCCCCTTCTTCATTTTATAGCTGCTTCCTTGTCCACATTCTAGTCAGTTTACAGATGCAATATTCACAGCTCTTATGTTTCATTTTCCTTTTACATCACATGTCATTTTTACAAACTAATTTAACAGATAATGCCAATATTTAAGAATGATTTCTCTATGGGCAAGGTGCTTCTTGTTTTTCAATACTGTCTTTAAATGATACAATTTTACCAAATCATTATTGAACTTCATTTTTTGTTGTTTATTTATTGATCATGTCAATGCAAATGTGACTCACAATAAACGTTTCTTGTTGGACATACATTCATTTTCAGTCATAAGGGAGACAACTAAGCAGTTACAGCATTGAGGCTTTTAAATACCACAATACAAATTACAGACAAGCAAATAGTCCTGCTTATCACTAAATGCAAACACAGACGCTGACGCATACATGGACCCAGAACTTGATGAGCAGACAGAGTTGGATAGTCGCAAGGAAAACACATGGCAGTATGATTTGTTTCCTTCCATTTTATGGGCACTGCCATAATAGTTCAGTCAATTTTGGGGAGATTAATTTCACTCTGAACTATTATGATTGTGCAGATCTGACTGTAATATGCAAAAGAATATCACTGAAAAGGACAGCATTGAAGTGGGCGATAATGGCGCCGTTCTGATGTAAGTTTGACTGCGTTCAAGGGCCGACAAAACTTTTGCCAGAGGTCATGCGGTAGATATCCCCTTATTTTGCCAGAGTCTCTCTTCAAGTGATGCCTGACTGCATGGCGTTGTCTTGAGTGAATCAGAATCTCGAATCCATAGCTGTAGCAGAGCAAAATCACCAACACATTCAGGGCCCCCTCTTTTATACTTGTGTCAGTTTCTTGTACGGGCTCCCAAATAACTTTGGAACTGATTTTTAGTCAAGATAGTCTGCTTGCTATCAAAGTCAGTCCTTCATGTAACATCTGTATCATGAGTTTAGTGAGGTTGTTCTTTTTCTTGGCGAAAATCAGAATTGGAGGTGCACAATATAAGGCCCTATATGAGAAGATTTCAAAGAAATGAGTTGTAGGATGCAATTGACAAAGTAAACAATTTCCTCTTTGTTCGTGGAAAAGAGCATTTAATTATTATTTGAAGACGGGGTTAGTGGCTCAAATGAAATCTGCGGACGCTAGTCCTTAACACTTTTTGTGGGTGTAAGATTTGTAGGAATTTCTTTGTGAATCATCTAACTCTGATAGCTCTCATTTGCAAAGAAGTTGCAAGGTTGTATCATGGCTATTATTTTCAAGGTTATTTGTTCATGTTTCATTGTTTTTGATGCTTTATATTTTTATATGTTTTCAATAGAAGATGCTTGCCACAGTGTACAAATATTTCTACTTTGGTCACATGCCTCCACAGTTATGTTTGCATCAAGCTTATTGTCCAGTGGTGAGAGCTTGGCCATATATATTTCATCTTATAGGGCCTACTGTTTGTGTTTCATATATCAGCAATGAAACAGAACTGCTGACGTAAAGGTTGAGTAAGTTTATCTCTCTAATGCAATTTTGTGTCTGTGTGTACCTCAAATGGATTTCGTAGCAAGAGTCGGTAATGCAGCTACAGTGTAGTTTACATATTAATGCCACAATGAGTGCCAGTCTGCTAAAGGTTTGATACTTACATGCTAGAATGGCAATGGTTCAATAGATTGGCAGTATTTAATCTCATTTGGGGTTATGTGGGTAAAGGTTATGACACAAGTGTTTGACCTGTTACCTAGTAGGAGATTCTGGAATCTCCATTGAATTTGCATAGCATGCAAGTGGCTCCCGCAAAGGAGTGGTTGTTGATTGGGTAAATACATGGTTTCAAAATTGAATGTCAATAATTGTGAGATATCTCACTTAAAAAAGAGATGTATGGTATGTATTTGCTTCCACTTCCTTTCAGTGGAAACATGGTATGCAGTACAATAAATAAAATATAGAGCTGCACCAGTAGGTAGGCAGGCAGGTTGACTTTGTTTGTACTACAAAAGATTGTTTTGCTGTGACCTCAAGCTCTGTGGGAGTTGGCCTTTACCAGGCTTCAGTGGGGTCAATCAAGGGTCAGACCAGCAAGTGCCCTGATAAATGTCAGAATTCATTTCTTGCTGTAGTACCTGGGACTTGTGTTCCAAAGCTCCTTCAAAAGACTCCACAGTCCAATCTGTCCTCAAGCAGTTTTAGGGCAATTTTTCCAGTGCTCTGTAGAACATATTCAGCAACACCAGTTGAAGGAGTACTAGGCCTATATGCTGTCTGTCACTACAAAATCCTGATAGAGCTGCAGAACACTGATTTTCACATCTTGATCCAGTGATCTAATGATATGTAATATTAAAAGTTATTTCTAAACCTACCTCAAACCAATGTATAGTCATTAAAGGGCTGCTACCATGATTTACAGTTTTTAGCAAGATCTGTACGTGTCAAAGTTGAGCTCCTATCAAGTGTTTGAAATATGATTAGACATTTAAACTCACTAGTTTGATTCAATATCCTATACCATTTAGTAATATGCTTCATGATAAGTGAAAGCTTCCAATTTTAAAATACTCTAGACTTTGAAATTCCGACTGGTCTTAGGAAAAGTATCAAACTTCTTGGAACAAATGTCAAATTTCCTATTCTCTTGCCATATCACCTTACTTTGCCATTTTCATGACATTTATGTCCATGACTTCATCAAGGTATAATGATGATATGTCATAGGCCTATATGCTACTTGGTTAACACTTTGTGGAAACGATGATCACAAATAAAAGATGTTTTTCCTCAACATGCAGTTGTACAACTGCATGGTTGTAGCAGGTATATGTAAACCTTAATGGTAATTAATGTTGTAGCATACTTCAAAGGATTACATGCAAATCATTATTTTGTCCAAATAATATGATTCCTGACAGCTTCTCAGCAGCATTCAGTGTATTGGGGAAAATAAAGGTAACTTTGGCAGCTGCCATTTTAAAGAGGAACTTCAAATAAACTTCATCTAGATGGTTTTGCTATCATTATTATTGCAAAAACTGCAGTCACCTCCCCAATGATTATATCGCAAGGATGACTCATTTTTGTGAATACTTAGTAACTTTGTGAATATGTGACATACTGTGGGAGCCAGTTGCCTGTGAATGTTCTACAGATATTAAGTGGCACTATATAAATGCTGTTCATCATCATTATTGTTTCCTTTGCTGAACACTCTCAAAGTAGCCACAAAAATACAAGCGTACATTGTAACTCACACCAGTGGCAAACCCGCTCTACAAAGTGGGCTTCATGTTTGGGTATAATTGAGTTCATTAAGAAAAGGAGAGGAGCAGACAGGTAATGAATTTGTCAGCTTGGCCAAGAAAGCTTGAGGTGTGGGCTTGTGCTCTTCCACCTACAGATGTGCATCACTTACTTTCCATGTAGTTTATACTCAACTGTTCCAGTCTAAGCATGAAACTTTGCTGTCGATCTTATGTTGTCAAGTCTTGTTTCTGTCAATTCAGCAAGAAACTAAGAAAAATCCTCAGAAAAGTCACACTGTTTACTTCCAGTAGCCCTGAAAATTTTTGTTTTTTGTCAACAAAGTTGTTGGGTTGTTGTTATTGTTATTGTTTTGATATGTTGTGAAAGAATAAACCTTTATAATAAAATCAGAGATTCAAGCCTTGATCGGGTTTTAAATAGTACTTCAAGCAGTTTTTGTAAACCACACAAATTATTTCTGTCTCAAGTTGATTTCAGGCATATCCATCCATGAGGCACTTAAGGCTACATGACAGTGTGCATGGAAACTGTATAGAAAACCTTAAAACTATCAGCACTAGCTTTGATACCTCAACATGATCATGAAAGGAATACATTGATTGCCAATGATTTTGCCAACTTTTAGATTAATCTGATAATCCCTTCACATTGGTCACTACTCTAGGAGTTTTCAACCCCCATTTCATTGCATTTACAATTACAGGTGATTTGTCACACTTTAATGATCTCCTTATTTCAGAACCACTCTTCTAATAAGTAACAGGTTGGATATTCTGTGATTTATTTCAGTGCATGACAAAAATGCATTTTTTTTAGTTGTATTGATTAAAAAGTTAAGATTCTCCTCTTTCAGAATCTTACCTTACCTAAAAATTCCTATCTGGTGACTTATTCCTGTTCTTATAATCCAGAGGATCGTACATACATGTTCAGGTAGAACAGTCAAGATGAAGACCAGAGAAGATGGGCCATTGTAAAAATTTCATAAAACAGAGAAAACTTTTCCATAGCTGGTCTGTGCAGTCCTTAGACAAGATTCACATTTCCAAGTCCTTTGGAATTTCCACACTCTTGTATTCCATACTGCAAAAGCATGCCCATTGGCTCTCTCTCTTCAAGGGGAAAAAACAAACTAAATATAGATTAATCTTGTGTTGTTTGTGCATATCACGCAGTAGTGAGGCAAAATATTGGTCTACATTCATCATACTTAATTGTATCATGATCACGCCACGCCGGTAATAATCTTCAAACTTGAAGGACAGGACTAACAGAAGAAGAAGAAGAAGAAGAAGAAGAAGAAGAAGAAGAAGAAGAAGAAGAAAGCTGAAGAAGAAGAAGAAGAAGAAGAAAGCAGAAGAAGAAGTAAGCAGAATTGACATTCAACAAATATTTCAATTAAATATCCCATAGATCTTCAAGGTTTTAAAAGATCAAAGTTGCATGGATTATAGAGTCCAGAGGGACAATGCTTTGAGACAGAGGACATTGCAGTATTTTTTTTTTATATCTATCTGTCAAGATAATGATTCCTCCAAAGAGTTCTCTCTTATTTTGCCACTGTTTCCTTGAAATTTTCTTTCATGACATAGATTGTAGATTCCAGTTCATATACTTGACGAACATAACTGCTGGTAGTTAGAGCTATTTCTTGAGAATCACAATAAATCATTTGTGTGCAAAATACTGTACCTCCAGGACCCTGTTTTATGAAGAGTTATGATTGATTATATAGTTGATTTCTATCATAAGTCTATGGCAGCCTGTGTGTTAAGGACATTTATAATTGATTATATCTTTTGATAAAAAGGGGCCTAGACGGATTTAGTGTGTGGCATACTCTGTCCATGTGAGTTAGTAGAATTAAATTGTTGGATCAGATGTTGACTGGTTTCCTCTGATGGGTTGCAGACATTGCTTATGTGTTGATGGGATTGCTCTCTGTAACAGAAGATCCATCATATGATTACTTCTTGGGGAACCTGGGCACTTGAAATAGATACTTATATGAAACAAATGGAATGTTTACAACATAGCTATTAAAGTTTACCATAGTGGCCCATGCTCAGAATCAAGTCTGCCTGTCTTTGTTGTTGGTCAGGCTTTCAGCAATCTTTCTGGTTGAAGGTATGATAGTGAAATGTCTACAAGTGAGGTAATGTTGTAAGGGCATTTTGTTTTTCTTTGCTAAATTATTTGAATAATTTTGGTAGTGGGATTTTCATGACTATATAGAATAGAAAAAAAAAACCGATGTACAGTTTCATGTTAAATGATGCATTTGATAATGATGTAGTCAGTGCTGTAAACATGGTACTCCCAATATTTGTGTCTTTCAGATGCCTATGCATACAAGAATCATCCTATCTACCGTGTGGACATCATGGGTCTTGTTGTGAGTGTGGCAGAGAGAGAGAAGTTCTTCCATTATGCTGGTAAGTTGAGGAGAATCAATGAGTCTTAAGATTACCTTAAAGACCTATTCCCAAATGAACATGAGGTGACCTGTTACTGAAAAGCAATGCTTTTTTCAGATTTCCTTGGGAACCATTTTGGTACTTGGTTCTGCTTCAGAACAATCTGTAACTGGTACTGTCACTTTCTCCTGAAAAGCAAGCTTTGTCAAGTACAGATGTCAACGACAGATTGTGTATACATAAAGACAGCAGGTAGAAAATTGGTTCAAGTTGGAAATAGTTGGTGACAAATTTAGTGATTTCGTGTTAGTGATGTGCTGTTAGCTGATCTGGATTGGAAATGGTCTGTTGGTTCCAGTTGGCTCCAACTTGGTTCTAGTTCAAAATTTTTGGTAGTTGGTTTCATTCCTGAAGGAGACTGCTGGATCCAGTTGTAAGCATTTTGCAGTTCTGCATACCAAGTTTCATATTTTACTGAACTTCAAAACAGAAAATCCAATTGGCTACAACTTTGATTTATCTGCTTTCAAGTTTAAAAACAGGGTCTGCACAAGTAAGGGAAAGTTGTATTATTTCAAAACAATTGGTTGGTGACACATGTTGACATAGACCAAAGGGAAAGCCTAGATGTGGAGTGATTTGATCTTTGTTCCAAAGTCATGATCACTTCTCACAAACTGACTTCAGCTTAGTTGATAGAGTGGTGCTCTTACTAATCTGTGGGTGATGGCTGGGTTCAAATTTAAGGTTGGTTCCTTTGTCACTTTCACTAGCATAGGGCAAGTAAGTAATTTTTGGAGAGCCACAACAGAAATATTTTCCCATAATTGCACACACTCAACAGCATATTCAAGTTGGAAGTTACAGATGTGTTCTGAAATTCACATTACCAGCTACTTCCTAGAAAATCTATGGCACCTTGATCTAGTTATAATTAGGAAGCCATGTGAGATGACTCTTTAGTGTGTGTGCTTTCCTGACTGTGCACAGGTTGTATTTATCTCTTAATGCTTGCCTGATGTCACTTTGTTTTTTTCACCTACTTGTCATAGTGATTCACTTAGATTAGTTTTAAACAAATTTTTCTTGATGGGAATAGACTACTTCAAAAGGATCACAGATTATCATTACCATTGAAATATATCTGTGAAATTACAAACTGTGTTTCAGTAACTACAGTCAAACCTGCCTTAGCGGCCACCTCTCTATAGCGGCCACCTGTCTATAGCGGCCACTGAAAAATCTCCCCGAGAGAAAAGCAATGTTAAAGACCCTGTGTATAGCGGCCACCTGTCTAACGTGGCCAGCGGCCACAAATTTTGTTTCCCGTGGTAGATTTTAACCTGTCTATAGCGGCCAAAAACCCGATGGAGCCGTAGCCGAGCCGATAATTCAGCGTGTTTTTTTGCTTGTTAGCCGTGCCAGTCATTCCTGGGCAACGTTCAGTGATTGCCACCGTTGCATTCATCACTTATCCAGTCACAATATTAAGCTTTCTTCATGACTGTGCACATGCTACATGTACTGTGCAACAATCTCATAAACACCGGCATTGTTCTATGCATGATACACACATGTGCATACGTACACACATACATGTACATGTATGTATGATGTATACAACGATGGTACATGTTACCTGTCTATAGCGGCCACCTGTCTATAACGGCCACTTTTCCCGTATCCCTTGGGTGGCCGCTATAGACAGGTTTGACTGTATTAGCGGCTCCTATTCACAGCTACATTACACTATTTGCAGATAAGAAAAAAATAGTGGTAAGTTTCTAATTATTCGATTTTTATTGAAAGCTAATTTTGGTTTCTTGTGGTCATACACTATAGAATTTTCCTGAGTGGGTGAAATGACCTCTGAGGTTCTGTTGATGTCATACACTCGAACTGAGTATTATGTAGAATGGCAATAAATGCATTTGCCTCTGACCTTTTGTAAGAAAATTTTACTGGCAAATTGAGCTGTTAACACATAAAGAGATTCAAAACGGTGTTGTGCAGTTCAGACCACTTTCTCAACATTTGCAGATTGAACTCAAATATTCAGTTGTACCAGGTTCCATTTCAAAATTTCTAGTATCTGATCCTTCACTAGAATATAGCATACATGTATCTCAGTCAGCCTGTTGCAGATTGATTTAGTGTTATTGTGATGCTTATATTCCTAATTAAACAACATCTGATAGTGGTATTCAGGAATTTGTGCACGGTTAGAAAGAGAAGAGTTCAAGTGCCAATGTTGTGTCATTTCTTGAGGGTGCTATTCAGTAATTGATAGTCCAGGATAAGAAAGAGAACATATGCCGAAGTACATTTCTTGAGGGAGTATTCAGTAATTTGTGCAGCCTGGTGAACAAAAAGAGCAGTTGGTGTACCAATGTTGATTCATTTCTTTAGGGTCATACATGGAGGAGATTCACAAGATGTCCTTTTACATCACTTTTTTACATATAGTATTATATGATGAAAATTTTATGTATGTATGAGGTGTCATTCTGACACCAGATTTGTACAAAGTGGTCTTCCGGTCTTCTCTCATTGTAGCAGCTCCCGTTGGAAATCTTGTCCTTAATCCGATGCGTGCAGGAAACTGCTGCATCATTAATCTGAATATCTATGGCGATTTTAGGATATATTAGGGCATGGGTTAAGTCACAAAAGGATAATTAACACTATAAATGCTGCTATCATCACTGTGTCTCTAGAGGATGCATAACATATTTTTTGTGTGTGCTCTAGATACAAATTCAGAGAAAGTTTCATAGTCTTCAGGAATAAATTGAAATAGTGGGTTACATCACTTGACAAAGATTAGAACAAAGGACACCCAGATTGTTCATGAATTCAAAGGTTCTATGAAGTTCTTTCCTCATCATCCTCCTTACAAAGAGTGGCATTGCTATTTAATTTGCCTCCAACATGTATTCTTTACTAACCCTGTGGTTATCAGAGTGTTATACTATTTTTGTGAGATATTGATAGATTCTGAGGCAGATAAATTGTCATTCTTTTTTTTCTAACATTTGCCAGCCAATGTGCTCATTCTTGTTGCTTGACAAAAATGGAATGAGTGCTCTTTGCTCCTAATTGTCTGCAGTTGATGATGGAACGGGAGTGATACAGACAACCTGCTGGAAGCCAAAGAGAGATGCGGTCACCAGGGAGATGCCACACCCGGTAACACCAGGTGTCTATTTCTCTCTTTTCAGACATTGACTCACTTGTGCATTCTACCCATTGTGATACCCATTGTAGCATTATGTATCAGACAGCCTTTTGCAGTTTTCTTTGCTCACACAGATAGATGTGCAAGCACACCCTCAAATGTTGGAGAAATCAAATGTGACTGCCCAGCTCAAAACCCACAAAAAGTATGCCAAACTAATTTCCACTTTTCTACTTGAGAACCTGTTGAGGACAAATCCTGAGAGTATACTTGGGCAAGTGTCTATGGGAAAGGCGTGTTGCAGCAAAATCACCCTGTCCTCAAGGGGTTAAAAGAGGAAGTGCTAGTCTTTATAAAAATGATATAACTTGTTCAAATTAGACTGACTTAAGCCATACTAAGAGTGACTTAAATAGAAGAGGGTTAGGAGGTGCAGTTTCATAGAAAGGGAGAAAAGAGGATTTAGAGATAAGATTCACTCGTGCATGCTGTGCAGAGGTATCAATTAAAATATTATATTTCTCATTGAACGCCATGTCTGTCCAAAAACATATGGTCCTGAAAAACTGCCGATATGTTGATTTCAGTTTTTTTTAAGCTGCCAAATTTAGACAGTACTAGGCAAACTTAAAAAAATCTGAGTCTGTCAACCCAAACAACATATTTTGGTCCTTTACAGAGCATTGTATTTTGCGACTTTTTGTGGTTTTTGAGCCTGGCGGTCAAAAATTCAACTTGAGGTTTTTATAAGCATCTCTGCACTATACTTTGCGCCAGTTGAGCAAGGGCGCCACCAAGATTAGAGCATTTCCACAATTAGGTCGCACAATGCTCCTGTGTCCCTCTTCTTCTAATCAATGTGGTGACAGTGATGGCACTGGCATTTCTTAATGACTCATTTTTTGCTTAATGTCAAGTAGAAGTTGTGTTACTAATGGTATTACCATCAATTCTTCATGATTCAGGTAATGTTTGCTGTGTTGATGCATGTAGACCCTGATCAGTGGATAACAAAAAATGATATATTTTGGTCCATTTCAGAGAATCGTAATTCGGGACTTTTTGTGGGTTTTGAGCCTGGTGATCAAAAACTCAACTTAAGGTGGAGGCATCTCTGCGCTCTGCTTTGTGATAGTTGAGCAAGGGCGCCACCAAGGTTGAGCATTTCCACTACAGGTCGCACAATGCTCCTGCGTCCATTTCTTTGTAATCAATGTGGCGACAGTGATAGCAAGGAAACTCTTAATGACTCATGTATTGCTTAACGTAAAGTAGAAGTTGTGTTACCAATGGTATTACCACCAATTCTTCATGATTCAGATAATGTTTGTTGAGTGGACGCATATAGACCCTGATCAGTGGAAAACAAAATGTATGTGATGGTTCAAAATGAAAACTTCTGCTCAGTGTTGGTGGGATCATAATTGGAGAGGGCATTATTCCATTTTTCATTCATCATAAACATGATACGGTGATGGGCTTAACTTGTAAAATTCACTCCACTGGTTCTGATAAAATTGTAATGATGACTGCCCTGAAGCCTCATGATTTCAAACCTTAGACAAGTGGGCAGAATATGATACCGATAACATACATCATTGCAATGCTGGTGCACAGTGAAATATGGTTATTCCTACCTATTAAGAAAACAAAGCACTCACAGACACATGCACAACCACAATTTCTCCTGGTTAAAACTGTGGAGCTGAAAATAAGAGTTGTCTTTCATTTTGGTAGGCCTAGTCTTATAGAACGCAAATTCCACTTGACGATGAGCAATACATTAATCATAAAGAAATGCCAGTGCCATCAACGCTATCAGTACAGAAATTATAAAGAGCGTGGATGCAGGAGCATTTGGCGACCTATTGTGGAAATGCTCTAACCTTGGTGGCGCCCTTGCTCAACTGGCACAAAGTATAGCACAGAGATGACTCAACCTCGAGTTGAAATTGTGATGTGACCGCCCAGCTCAAAACCAACAATAAGTCGCACATTAGGATTCTTTGCAATGGACCAACATATGTTATTTGGAAATGGCAGTGCAACCAATGCTATCAGTACAGTAATTACAAAGAGCATTGATGCAGGAACATTGTGAGACCTATTGTGGAATTGCTCTATTCCAACCGTGGTGGCGTCCTTGCTGAACTGGTACAAAGTATAGCGTAGAGATGACTCAACCTCGAGTTGAATTTGTGATGTGACCGCCCAGCTCAAAACCCACAGAAAGTCGCACATTAGGATTCTCTGTAATTGACCAAAATATGTAATTTGCGTTGACCAGCTCAAATGTTTGAACTTTGTCTTGGGAGGGTAATCTTTTCTCTACCCACTGTCAAAGTTTCATAGCTTAAAACAAAACTGAAATCGAGATACTAGCAGTTTTTCTGAACCATATTTTCTGGACAGATATTGCTTTCACTGGGGAATAGAATGTATTTTAATTCACAACACGCATGAATGACCGATATCTTATCGATGGAAAAATAAGAAACACTTGTATCTTGTCAAATGGCTGAGCACTATAGGTGTATCAAAGACCACCTTAGTGAATGGAAAGCCTCAATACCAAAATGAAGAGTCTCATACATCTATGCCATGACCATAACTTAATGCGACCTTCAAGTAAAACAGAACCTCTATTTTTTTAACCTGATATCTCGAGAACTTAATGCGGACTTTCAAAGTTAAATCCTTGTCTTGAGAGTTTGTTCTTAGTATTCTCTGCGTTTCTCTTCCTCAAGGGGATGCAGCAAGTGAGTTGGTGGCGTCCCTGCAGACAAGAAGGATGGAGGCGGATGAGGAAATGGTCACACCCTTTGAGCTTGGAGACCTTATTCATGTGAGAGGGAGGATCAAGATTTTTAGAGGAAACATAGAAGTGTCGGCATCTTTCTTCCGTAAGTTTGTTGACTGTATTTGTCCCCTTTGTTGTGACATTGGTATCCACCGTTCATCCATGCATGACTAATGTCCATTAGAATTTCTATGGTGGCACCCCTCAAAGTTATTCAAATGACAATGACTTCCAGTTTCAATACCTTCCTTTACAGAATCATAAGCATGCTGTGAAACAACCTTTGTGGAAAATGTGAGTGAACACAACAGTGAGATAATGGAAGTGCATTCTCATTCACCTTATATTTCCTGCAGCGGCACTCGAGCGTGCTAGCCTAAGACAGCTTACTGTGCTTTTCTTCTTGTTGGCCCAATGTGTGGTTACATAGTGGGAAGAAGAACAAATGACAGGTCTAGATTTTTACTCTTTATATGCCACAGTGTCAACTCCCTGTGTGCCACATTGTGAGCCTGCAACGCAGGCATGCTTTGGGAAAACATTGTTTATCATCTCCGTGTAACTTTTTGTAGACTTTTGTTATGCTGGACATGCAAGGAGCAAAGTTGTAGGGAACATTCCAAGTGTTGCTTTGATGTAAATTTTGTGACAAATATATGATTATTTTTATTTTAAATGACCATTAGCTAAAGTATTGTCCAGGCATGACTTTTGCTAATAAAACAGTGGCAGAAACTTGGAATTTACCCCAAAAAAAATCCAAAAAGGAACTCTGTTTGAGAACAATCACCACACAATGCAAGGTATACAGTGCGTATCAAAAAAAGGTAATCCAACCTTGGAGGGCTACTATTTTATAATTTTCAGCTATGGAGAGCGCAATGTTGATTGTGAGGAAAGGGGAACTCTTCCTCTTTCCTTTGATACCTAATTATGTTAACAAACGTCATGCATGCCTGAGCACATAAACTTTAAAGACAATAATGACAAATTGCACTCTTTTCAAGTTTGCCTGTTATTGTAAAGGAACAATGCATATCTCACTGCATGGATGAGATCTGTCAGTGAAAGTGGTCAAATCATCAGGCCAGCCTGAACGACTGCAGGTTCGTGTTTAGAGTTTCTTCTAACCTTTTATGGTTCATAACCTTCAACATGGCCATGTTGTCGATAACTTGGTCACTCCCATGAACACTAAACCATTATCCATTTTTCTCTCTTCATATTCAAGACATGGTTTGTCGCTGCGAGCTATGTGTTAAATATGAACAGAGAAAAATAAACTCTGTTGGTTGGCCTCTGTGGGAGTGACCAAGTTGAAGGGACTGTACAGTACTGGTTGAGGTGGGGATTCATGTTTTGAACATTTCTAAGTGAGATAATGAGAAACCTCTTATGAAATATGAAAGAGCATGTAATTTTAAGAAGGATTCAACGTTTATTTGATGAAAATTGGTTTTAAAATGGCTGAGATATAAAAAAAAAGTGATAATAATAAAAGGCGACAGGCCATACCTTTATTATGATCTCTTTGTTTCACCTTGTTTTTGGATATCTCAGCCATTTCAAAAACGATTTTCATCAAATAATTTTTTGATTCCCCTTAGAAATGCATGCTCTTTGACATCTCATTGAGTGGTTCCTGAATATCTTGCAAAATATTAAAAGCTAAATCCTCACCTCGACCAGAACTGTACACACCCTTTAAAGGACAGGTGACCATGTTAAAGGTTATGAACCATAAAATGTTAAGAGAAACCCTAGACACAAACCCTAAACACAAACTTGCATTCATATAGACTGGCCTATTTGGCCACTTTCATTAACAGATCTTATCCATGCAGTGAGGCATGCATTGTTCCTTCACAATACATGTCATATGCAAACTTGGAAAAAGTGCAATTTGTCATTGTTGTATTTAAAGTTCATGTGCTCAGTCATGCATGACATTTGTCAACATAATTAGATATCAATGGAAAGAGGAAGAGTTCCCCTTTCCTCACAACCAACATTGCGCTCTCCATAGTTGACGATTATGAAATAGTAGCCCTCCAAAGTTGGATTACCTTTTTTTTTCCCTTTTCTTTTTTTCTTTTTTTTTTGATATGCACTGTGTGACAGGAATGGGATCAGGAGGGAAGCTTTCATTGTTCTGTGGGATTTGACAATTTATTGGTTGGTTTAGGCGGATTTGTGCATTTGAGCAAAATATGCGAACTTGGCATGCCGTTTACTTAGTTGGGTGTGTGAAAGTGGTGCATAAAAAGTTAATCCATGGACCAGATTATGTGCTAAGATGACATGCCCATGTTTCCTTGAAAATTAATTGCATTAAGAGCCTAAACATTCCATATGGTGCCACCTGCGTTTGTTGTTATTCAGCTATTATCTTCACGCATTTGAAAGAATGGATATAGATAACTTCACATCATGAAAAATACAAAAGCATTCCACGTGCAATATTTGCATATAATTTAGGTCATATGTTGAAGGAATAGATTCTAGGCTTGATGTTGCTGTTGAATTACCAGTAATCAAATTAGGCATTCCTAACTTGTGGAAATAAGTAATAGAAAATCGCAATTTTAGGAATGTTACTTTACGTGTATATAAAGGGGCTTTGAAGTTTAAGGGTCTATTGAAATGTATCCTAACTCACCATCTATCATACACAGAAGAAGTTTAGGAGTTTGAATCTGTTTAGCAGCCTTTTGTAGATTATCCAAGGGGAGCAATGCTTAACTGCTAGGTGTAGACCTATTGGAAAACTCTTGTGTGATTTTCATGTATACTACCATTGAATTCAGGAGCAGAAAATAGAGAAAAACATCAGATGGAAGAGGCATGGGTCTACAATAACTTTAAAAACACACTACTCTCACTTCAGTTTAGACCGTCAACTTAAGGTTTGAATGGAAGGAGTATGTCAAGTTTGGAAAATGTTAGAAAAGGGAAATAAGCATTATTGATCAGTGTCCATTTATGAGTATGATCTTGTAGGTTGATCTTAATCACTTTATGTTGGCCTTAGTGTGTGATGTGAGGTTATGTTATATGTGATGAGTCACTAAGTTATCATGATTAAATCACAAACCCTTACTGCCAAAAAGATTGATCTTCATTGAAGTATTAAATGTCAGGTGTGATATATCTTCACATTTGTGTCTGAATTTCAAAGTCCCTGAAGGTTTAGAATTACATTTAACAAATCCTGTCATTGGTTCTTTGAATGCGCTTGTTTAAATTGACACATAGTGTCGGAATGCCCAATCTTTAGCTTGGTGGACTGCAAGAAAACATCAAAACTCTTTTTCCTTTAAAACCATGTTTATCAAGTAGGTTAAATTGCATGCCATTTCTGTGGTACAGTTTTGGTAGCGAAGTGGGAAAACTTGTGTGTATCATAACAAAGCTTTGAGTCTAGAGAACTTGAGCGTACAACAAAATCGTTTAAAACTCAAGAAATTAATGTTATCAAGCTGTCATGATGACTGGTCACACATAACATAGGAAATTCAGTCATGTGAGCATTTCAGTCACACTCACCGGAAGTCTGCTTGTTAATCAAGAAGACCTTATTATCCAATAAATGTGAGAAAAGAGTCTTGAAATATGTGATTCATCTGCTGCTCTCCCCAACCTGCATTGACTTTCCAGAGTGATGTGACTGGCATTTCAAACTATAAAACCATGAAGCAGATCCCAGTCAAGTGAATAGTTGAGAGTGTATTCATTTTGACTTACACATGATTTTGCTTATGACCAGTCAATAAATACACTCAGCAAAAAAAGAAAGTAAACACTTTTTCCAGTTCATATTTTTTTCATAAAAGAAGATGAAAATCAATGTATTATGTATCATATCAAAGGTAATTTCAGAGGCTATCAAACCAGTAGGTCAATATAAAGGGAAATTTTACCCATGAGTGAACACATTTATTTTTATAAGAATAAAATAAGAATTTTCTGTCAACTCAAACTTCAAATGACAAAGGAAATAAAGGCACTAAGATTATTAAGTGAACAGAATATCTGTATTTCATTCTTTTGATTTAGTAATATAGAAATTCATGACACAAATTCAAGAACCAAATATCATTTACAATTTTCCTAATTTGAGAAATCAATTCAAATTCCTACCATTTTTGTTTTTATTGCTTCTCCTCTCATTCCATTTGAATTTGGATTTGACAGAAGATTCTTCATTTTCCTCCAGTATTTTAGCCATTTTTTATTTTTTGAGCTTCAAAGATATTATAGAGATCATAGTTTTACTGTTGCAACGTAAGTCATGTTTTATTATTGCGTTAAATTCGTCTTTTGTTCTTATTGTTACATGGGAGAGCACTTACACATGAATGACATCTTGTTAATTTTTACAATATTCACTTTTGTGCCTTTGAAGAGAAAAGCAAAGGTATTCACTCATGCGTAAAGTTTCTCTTTTTATTAACCTACCAGGTTGATAGCCAAGTAAAACACCTTTCATATGGTATATAATACATCAACTTTTAGCCAAATATTCTATTAGAAATATAAACTTGAAAAAGTGTGTACTTTCTTTTTTTTTTTTTGCTGAGTGTATAATGACCAGTCATTAGCTCTTTCAAATCTCCATGGTGACTGGGCAAGATCTAGATTTCATTGTTTTATTTAATTGTGAAAATGGCTGAAGCAGAACGTAAAATGCCTACACTTCAAGTTCTTTAGACAACAAGGATCTGCTTTATCATTCTGTATAAGGTCAATAGCACAATCAGGGTATGCAATTGTGTAACAGGGCAAAAATGAAAAAACTTGGTGAAAATGCTTTTTTTGTTGTTTGTTGTAGCTGAGTGTTCAAATTTTCATTTCATGTAAAGAAAGAGTCAAAATTTTGCATTAAACTGCGCATAAATTAGCATTTAAATTAGGGGTGTCGAATTACATTGAAATGACTAATATATTGGAAAAATTCATTAAAAAAAAGGAGAATGTTTTTTTCATCTGATATTGCTGTTAGATATTCCTGATAAATATCCCTTTCATTCACCACCAGTACACAGCCATGACATATCACAAAATATGAATGAATTTCATATTTTCACTTCTCGAAATGGATGATCAATTTTGTAGGCATTATTTTGAATTCAAATAAAACCACTTTTACATATTTTATCATACTTCACTTTTGCCAAAGAGTGAAGAGGCGAAACTTTCAGGAATAGGTAACAGACATATAGTGGCCATTATTACAAATTTTTATGAAATTAGGGCTGGTACTTTGGAAGATATTATATTTTTCATCAAAAAATTATCTGTACAGTTTGACCTTGAATGTGCGCACAGTGTTTGGATCAATTCTCATATTTGTAAACACAGATAGACGAATGAATGTGAGATTTATGATGACTTGAGTTGATATCCAAGCTGTGACACTCAAACAATGACATATTAAGCCAAAATACGTTTTCGCTTATGATATCTTTAGAAATTGAACAAGCATTGAAATATGAACACTGAACACTTATCATATGAGCTTCATGCAGTATAACATGGGCGTGTATCGCACTTTTTTATGCTCAGCAATTTGTAAAAATATTTAAAAATAAGTTCCTATTGCTCAAATTTGCTAAAATTTTCACACAATAGATTTCTACATATGTACAATTCATGGTTAAAAAATCAAGGATATTCAATAAGGGGAAAAGATTCTTTAAAGTAGTCAAATTAGGATATACCTCACTGAAAATACTGAAAAACGGCTGCACTTATTTTACTCAGCATTTGAAAATGGCTCAAAACTCAAAACTGGCTGAACATTTATTGGCAAACAGCGCACCATATTGTAGTGTGTCTTCAGTACTTTCAGGAAAAGCAGAAAAATAAGCTGTTTCTCCATGTATAGCTGTACAGCATGGGTTAAAAGGTCACAATGTCACAAAAATAAGCCAGCATTACACTCCTACCAGGATGGGACTTCAGACCTTATAACTTTCTCCAGCTCAAAGAACCACTGTTTTTTATTGCATGCAAGCAATGCCAGGAAAAATCCATTAATTTGATACCAAACACATAGGGGTAGACTTAAAATATGGACCTCAAATCTTGATTTTACGTAAGTTGTAAAACGCTTTTTTTGACGCATTACGTGGGTTTTGGGGGACTTTTTGGTAATTAATCTTTAATAATTAACAGTAAATGAGAAGAAATTAGCTATTGTCTTACCACATGTGATTACTGATGTCTTGTTAGCATGCTGCATGTGAATTTTTAAGTCAGTTGGTGCATTCTTTTAGAAGTTACAATTTTTTAAAGTGAGAAAGTCATGATTGCATACCCTGATTGTGCTTATCACCATAACAATGCACATAATTTTGTTCAGGAATTAGGATAATAACCCACACTTGGTACCTTTGAAACAATCCAAACGCCCGTGGCTATCGCCTCGTGTGTTTTCGACTCTTCCAAGTGTACCTTGTGTGGGTAATTCTTACTAATGGCATCATTGATGTGTATTATTTGTATATCAGTGGTACCTGTCACAATATCTCACCCTTCCCCACATGACGATGCTCCTTCCAGATCATTTATGATATATTTCTCCTTAAAGTTATGATAAACATAAAAAGATAAAGCAGTAAATGTGATACCAGAGCTGCACACACTAAACCATTTTTTTCTTCTGGTCCGACCTGTCTGTTTGACCAGTAGGTACCCAGTTTTTCCATTTTTAACTGGTCCATTCCTGAAAAAGTTACTGGCCCGACAGTGATTTTTACTGGTCAGGGACCAGTAGACCAGTGCCAGTGTGTAGCGTTGGTGATACCATTTTACTGTCTGTATAAACTTAAATCTGACAGGCGCCACCAAGAGTAGCTTTCTGTGTTCTTTATAGACTGCTGCAAATGAGTGTACTCATGGCTTGAAAACAACAGATTTTAGTATTGATTTGCTGAAAGAGACATAGATTTAATGATGTGGTTATTGTTCCATCTAAATCGTGCAGAAATCTTGGAGTATTATTTGATTCTACAATGTCCATGTCTGTTAAGATCTCTGCCATTTGTAAATCTGTGATGTACATGACTTAAAGGCATTATTCACAAGTATTTAATTCGTTCAGCCGCAGAAAAAGTAGTTCATGCCCTTATATTGTCTCGATTTGACTTTGGTAAATTGCTTTAAAGTTGCCCTCAAGATATTTGTTTATAACTGCTTTCCAGTAGAATTGTACATTACGTAATATCTTATTTTTCATCATTATTGTTTCATTTACTTCCATATACATGTGTGTGTAGTGATCTTAGTATTTCATAATTCACTTTTCCTACCGCACCTCAAGTACATTAGTCATGTGGAATTGACACATTATAGGCATTATTATTATCATCATCATCATCATCATTATTTAGCAGTACTAGCTCATCAAAGTGTTGGAATGTAATTTATGAAGGACAGTTAAGCTTCATTCTGGTTGTATGTGGCTCAGCTTCCTCGCTCAGTGAAAAAGACGAGAGTGTGTGACAGATATCAGTGAATGTGGCATTTCTAAACCACTTGGTTGTGCCGTGCTTTGGTTGTATCTACAGCCATGGATTCAAATGGTGGCGGATAATGGTAATCATGTGTGTGTGTGTGTGTGTGTGTGTGTGTGTGTGTATGTGATGGAATCTACATTGACAATCTTTAGTTTTGTCAGCCTTGGGGCACAGTTTTGAGATGTCATTTAAACAGAGACTGAGTTTCCTTTTTCACTGTTGTGAGATATATAATGTGTAAAGCAGTTTACTTGTGTTCTCCTTGTAATGTCTCTTGCAAAACTAACCTCTAGTGTTGCATACTGGCTTTCAATTATAGTGTGCTTTGATTGATCATGAAAAAACAAAAACTACGCACAGCATGTTTCAGCTGTTGATATCACATTCTTTAGAAATCATCTTAGCGAAAGAATGTCGTGTCTGAATACATCATTACTTTGTTATCAATAATTGTAACCTGATTTATCCCTTTTACTTTGTTATCGATAATTGTAACCTGATTTATCCCACAGATTAGGTACAGAAAGGAGCGACGTTTTAAAATCTTGAAGGATTTTGTCATTCACGCATACGCCTACTGGAGTTAGGGCGCCATCACAGATGACTAACATTAAGTAGAGCGGGTAGAGTGTATGAGGTTTCGTGTATGTGAACATAGTGAGTATTGATGCGAGAGCAGGTACTGTGACAGTTGTATCTCAAAGATACAGGCTCTCTTGTAAAGAAAATTTTTAATGTATGCTGGTATTAAGGCCTTCATTTTTTTTTTTTTTTCGATAAAGGCACACTCGCTGGTTCAGGATTTTTATTAAGTACTATAAACCTTTAACAGTTACTTGCCAGGATGTGTGGTAGTGTCTGTAACAAACTTTGTTGTTATTGTTGTTGTTTTTTCATACTGTACCTGGCACTCTATATAAAAGAACAAATGCTGCAGCAACACCGTATAGAGCAACCTTTTTCTAGCCAGTGCAATGCAAATTAGTTTTCCTTTTACTGTGTTTCAGATTTATGACCTTTAAACTACATTTTCAGACTTTATTACAACAGACCAAAGCCTGCCAAGAAGATGTGGCCCTACAGTCATTTTCAAAATTGCCTTAAACTTTTTTAAAAGTTGCATTAAACATACGGGAACAATTCAAGTCGGAAGGAAGATTATTCTCGAGACTGTATTATGCGGTAATAAGAGATGGTGACTCAGAGAACAAATATGATATTAATGACATAATTTCTATGTCGGCAGCAAGGGAGAAAGCATCTCGCAGCCAATCAGTTCAGCGGCTGAAAAGTATAGATGTGTTTATCTTGTACAAGGAAGTGTCTGGCAAACCAGGAATGTCAACTTTGTGTTCTGTCTACATTACCGAATCTAGTTGTTGTTGTCGTATCGCTTCTGGCATAAAAGTGTAATTCACTTAAAATTCTGAAATGGATAATTTTAGCATGAATATACAATCTTGTAGGATCTTTATTGATTCATTAGTTGAGGACGAGTCCCAAATAAGAGCGGGCAAGTGTCTATGGGAAATGCATGTTTGTAGCAAAATCAGTCCGTCCTCAAAGGGTTAAAGATGCTTCTGTTATAGCAGTGCTTAAGTGTCTTCATGGTGCACCCCATCTCTACCCTCAACAACTTACAGCTTACCACCCAAAATGAATTGCCTGTCTAATCAAGAAATTTGCAATATGTGTTTTGTCTAAAACTTTTTGGAAATAGAGCATTTTGGAAAGTGGCACTAGATCTTGGGAATTACTTGTTTGTGAGTAACTCAAATGCTTTTATGGCAGTCAGTTCCTGTTGGAATTTTCATTGTAAACTTTGTAAACGTTTTGTGTTCAGTGTACACAGAGACTGTATGGTGTTATTATCAAATGTTAGGAAATGGGTACTGTTATTATATTTCATGTGCATGATGTTATTTACATTGCAGCCATAGTAATGAGTGATATGACTGTATCACATTAAAAGCATGTATTCTATTTAACCATATTGACTTTGAGAAAGCAGACAGAGCATCAAACTTTGGAGGGATAGCAACACATTGCATGGCTGTGGATAAATTTGGTTCCATTTTCCTAAATTATGATTACTTTATTAAAAAGAGAGAAAAGAAGGGGAGGAGAAAGGGTGAAAGTTTGAACAGCTGCCATATGAGGCTCCATCTTTGTAAGGCCATAAGAGTACTTTCAAGGTGGTAAATATCCAAAGAAGATCAATAAACGTAACTGGTGTCCATTCTTAATTATAGAATATTAAGATGAGTGTTGATGACATAAATATTATGACATTTGTTTGCTGTGCTTTTGAGGTATTTTAGTCATCATCAGGGATGTTTGTCTTTCGTGGATATGTTTATACATATTGGCAGTGACATTGTTTGGTCTGGTTAAAATCACTTCTATCTGTACACTGTCTCAAAATTTCATCCTTTTTCCAGAGACTTCTGGGCTATAAGGTCTGATAAATCCTAGAGCTGTTTACCAGTAATAAAAACTCACTGAGATAATGTACAGACTCCTGTGATTGTGAGACTTTAACCAGTAACACACCCGCCCACCTGAAATAAAAAGGGTAGGGTATATCGATAATTTTAAGGTTTTGAATCAGGACCGTAATGCTCCGAATGACATTGTACAGAGATGTGGCCTCTTTTTTATGTGGCTGATAGTTGACATTCTCAAATCAGATGTTTTCATTGACTTGTGATATCATTTGAGTCAATTTGAGTGGGGGCGCTGTGGCATAGTGGATAAGGCCCTTGACTCCCAATCAGAGAACCCAAATTCAATTCCTGCCCAGTGCTCGCGTCGTTGGACAAGATGTTTCTACCCACCATGCCCTTCTCAACCCAGGTGTATAGTTATCTGACGCTAGGGTAATAATAATGGAGGGCCCTCTGGTAGAGCAGTAGCAACACTGAAAGGACTACCCTAGGTAAAGAAAACCTTCCACCCGTTGAGGACAGTTTGATTTTGCTACAACGCACATTTCCCATAGACACCTGCCCGAGTATACTCGGGACTCATCCTCAACAGGTTAAAACATCAATTATTACATCCTAGTTCATATTGTGGTAAAACAGACCTATGACTTGTGCACTTGAAACTTGAAAGAGTTTATCATCTATTGAAGGGCTAAAAATTGTGTTTCTTCATGCATTTGTCAAGGGAGAATCAAGGATCCCACATTCCAGATGGAGATGAAACGGATGGAAGAGCTGCCAATCCTCTACCAGTCCGTGTATGACCGCCCATTCCAGTTATCAGCCGATGTCCAGGAGAGGATGATGGCTAGGGAGGAGGAGGAGAGACTGGGCCTCAAGCGAGAGGTGAATACTTTTCTTTCCTCTCTTCTTGTCCTGAAGATTTTCTCAATCTCTCCTTAATGTGGTACTTTATCTCGGATAGGTACTGTTCTTTGCTTTCATGCTATCTATTTAATTCCATCAATATGCTCTCTTTTTCTGTCCTTTTGTGAGATAAAGGACAAGTTTACCCAAAAATATGTGTGGATTGAGTGAATGCAGCAATATTAATAGAACACAGAAGTAAAAATTTTAGGGAAATGGGAAAAAGTTTTTTCAAAAGTTATGATATATTTTTAAAGCTTCATTGCTGCCATAACTGGATGAGAAGAGTATGACAGTTTGTGACGTCACGGCAAGACAGCAGCAATATGACGAAGATATAAACAGAATCCAACATATTTTCATATTTCTAGCAAAGTGAAAAGCACTTGACTTGCCTCTTTCAGAAAGCAGGGGACACAATATTTTCCTTAACAGGTGTTTGAAACAAGTCAAGGGAATGTGTACTTTTCATTTTAAAAAAAGAAAGATCGAGGAATTCTCATGATATTTTCTGTATATCATTGTCCTTCAGTGATGTTATAATCTGTTTTAGTCTTCTTATCCAATGATGGCAGCACTGAAACTTCAAAAATGTCTTTAACTTTTGAATGGATTGTCCGATTTTCCTCAAACTTCACTGGTGTGTTCCACTAATATTGCTGCATTCACTCAATCCCACACATGTATTTGGGTGGGTTTGTATGTTAATCATTTCCAGTCATCAAACTGTACAGCATAGTTTCACAAATTGTCTCCATCATTTTGTCAAGGGAGGATTAAGCACCCCATGTTCCAGATGGAAACGTTGTTCATTCATTTTCCTCTATCGCTCCTCGCCTGTGGAACTCCCGTCATTTCTGTGTGAAATTGACAAATTGGAGCTTTCAAAGCATCACTCAAAACCCACATTTTTCACCAGACATTCATTGCTAACTCTCTTGGAGGAGTCTGCACCTTTGAATGCTTTTAAGATAGATAAAATAACGCCATGCCAATGCTATGGATCATCATCACCATTCATTTCCATCCAGGGTCCTTGATCTTCCTTTACAAATTTATGGAGATATTTGTGGTCCCTATATTTCATCATCAGTTGCTTTCTGCTCTCAAAATCCTGTTACTAATGAGATTACTTGTCCTTTTATTCCATATAGAACTAGCAAAAGCCCAAAACTTTTGATGGAAGTGGACTACATAGTCAATCTATTCACAGCTACCATTACAGTGCATAAGGCTACTGTACATACAGTTTTTGGTACATGTAGTTGTTCTAAAGCAGTGCTATGCGTACTGTTTTACGACCTGTATTGTACACATTTGTCCTATATATGTCTTGTGTCATTGATTTGAGACTGTTTCCAATGTTGCGAAAGAGAAAAATTCAAAAGAAGTTGATTCAATAAAACATCTTTGCTATAATTGAAGAATCCATTAATGTTGTTTTTATGAATATCTATTTCACATGAGAGTATATCTTTCTAATTTCTTTTTGGTTTCTATGTAAATTGATATATTTTTTGATGTAAAAGTTTACATTCAGTGATGTTACTATTTATGTATAAACCTTTATCAATTTGATAATTGATGTCGGCTTCAGGATGGGCAACTGCTTACTGTGTGTCTGAAAGGATCAAGAGGTCAGTTATTAAAATTCTCGGTGCGGCTTTTAAATCCTATGCAGGAACATCTGGTCAGTGTGGTCAAGCAGAAGCTGGTAGCACTCCTTGAAGATAAGACCATCCACAACTTTTATCTTCATGAGCTGGAAACTGTAGAAGAGTTGATGGAGACTGCCTCACTCCCATGTGTTGAATACCAGCAGGTATGTCTAAACCTCATGTACCCAAACTCAGAGCTCTAACTTGCTGTGTTTTTTTTCATCAACATTTAGATTATTAGTCACTAAAACCTGGCCTAATGGTATGAAATCTTTGAAGACTTCCATAGCAGTAGAACGTTAAGAGGTAGCTGGCTTTAACGGTGCACCACATATTCTTTCCTTGGTATTTATGTGGCCCTGAAAGGCCTGGAATTGTCACTCCTGATGTTTTGGCAAGCATGTTTGAAACGGCAAGAAGATGCTTGCCGAAATGTCGGGAGTTGGTAGGCCCTTTTCAGAATCACATACATACCCAAGAAAGAATATGTGGTGCACTGCTAAGCCTTCCACCACCCAGCTGACCTAATTGTAATTTAGCCATCCTACTTGAGCATAACTATGTGCCTCAGTCCAATATGGGAAGGCCTTTGTTACGCAATGAAGAGATTGAGAACATTAGGTAATCTCAGCATTCATCGGCAAGAAGTTTCCATACCTCTGTGCCAACTGGCAAACATATCACAGTAGAGGTCGTACATGCTCACCACAGCCCATGAAATACTTCTTTCAACCCGTTGAGGATGGGCTGGTTTTGCTACAACACGCATTTCCCGTAGGCACTTAGCCGAGTATACTCGGCACTCATCCTGAACGGGTTAAATATGAAGGTCGTATTCCTGTGGTAAATGTTGTTCTGTGGCCTTGAATTAACTGTAGTGATCAGATGAGTCAACATTCACTTGCATCGCTGTGACCTAAATGATATCACAGAACCTTCGTCATCAGCTCTTTGGGGTGCAGCAGAGTCACCCAATACTGGGATATGCCTTCTGCAGGCGCCAATATGTTTAGGGCTACCAGCTACTGGCAGCCCGGATCTGGTAACAGATATGTCAGTAATTTTGTGAGCATGATGTTTTGTGAATCAAGAGTGCAAGTGGTTTAATTCTTGACTGAGAACCACGGTGATGGAATGAAAAAAAAATACTATCGCCAGAAATATACTATCCTCAGAAATACACATACCAGGTACCAGTTTTCCATCATTGAGAAGATATTCAGTGCATTTTTGCCACAGGAGGCAATCAATTTGTGATTTGTTGATCTTGCTTGTGCTGGTTGATTGGCCAAATTTACAAAACACTGAAATGCTGCACCATATATGGCATGTACAGTAATTGTACACTTCATTTTATTTCAATCGTAAAGCAATGTAAAGATACAATACAAAGAAATGTGTCAGTCCTTCTTATCCATGTGAGCATATGAATAGTAAGTAAATAATCAACGTTTGTGAAGGTGATGGGACAATAAACTATCACTTCCGAGGCGATCTGGATGTAGCTATCTTACCGAAGCGCAGCTGAGGAAAGATAGCGTACATGTTCAGATTGCTGAGGAAGTGATAGTTTGTCTCATTGCCTGAAACTAAAAGTTGATTATTTGCTTTATATTCCACATCTAGGGTCCTAGATATTCCCATTTTATTCCACATCTGAAACTGTTTTAGCTGTCTTAGGGTATCCTTGGGGCTTAGGCTACGTAGTTTACTTTAGACGTATGCGCGTAGATGACAAAACAACGAATTTGCTCCGCGCGGGTCGACGCCCCGCGCGTGGCACCGAAATAAAAGTGCATTGCACTGTGGTCTATCACTTGACCCAGGTCAAATGATTGACCACAGTGCAACGCACTTTTATTTTGCGCGTACTCAAAATTGTAAGTTATATCACGCGTTAGGACTGTGTGGACTAGGAGCTGATCAGCGAAACAAAATGACTATCATCATAGAGTGTAACGAACTTTCTTCTCAGGTGATGTGATGGGCAAAACTACGCTTTTTATCACGTGATCAGCTCTTGACCAATCCTATAGCAAGATTCTTAGTATGTGGAATATAATATTTTATATCAGTTCACTATTAAAACAGAAAATAAAAAGGGGGAAATGCAACCACACATGGTCTAATTGTTTGCATACCTTTGCAAAAGAGGGTGGTCTGGAAAGCTAGAAATCTTGCCCGACATTACTGAAAGAGCTGACTGTAGATTGAACTCAGTGATCTTTTGATTTAGGAATAGGTGTACTCATTGTTAACTCAGGTTCTTGGGAACAGGATGATATATGAATTTGAAAGTGTTAGTAGATAAAAAGCATTAGTACATCAATTAAGCCTATTCCTCTGCCTTATTGAAATGGGTTTTGGTACTTTGAGTATGAAGCTATTTGATGTTCAGCAAGCTTAAGAGTAGTTTCAAGTGTCTCGGGTAAAGGGTCCGTGAAGAAATCTGGTTATAACCATAACAATGTGTCACATAGCCTTGTGGTTTCTTGTGCTCAGGATAACCAACTAATTAAAAAGTTCTCATTTCCTCTTTATTGATAAGCATGCACATCCATATTTGCAAGATGATTGCAATTTTCCAAAAAGAAAAAAAATGAAAAAGACCTTTGTCACAGTTTCTGTCTATGCTGTGGGTTTTGGTTAAAAAACAAACAAACAAGAAAATTACCTCTCTTGTGATATAATGATGTGACAAACCTGGTGAGAATAGACTGTAGATGATCTGTGAGAACGGACAGTCAAGTGCTACCTGCTTCCACTTGAGCCTGATGAAGTCAGTAACGATTTGCTTTTTTCAGGGTTTAATATTTCTAAATAAGTTCTGTAAGCTCTTCAGTGATACTTCATTTATTACATCTCATTTCCAAGAAACTACCAGAGAAACAGTGAGAATATGTGTGACCAAATATACACAGTTTTGGAAAAAAAAATCAGCTTTGAAGTTTTAGATGCCACCAATCATGGACAAGATCAGGTTTTGCAGTAAAATCATTGCACTATACAAACATGCCCCATTTTTAAGCCCAAATTTTGAAAGTTCAAAACATTCCCAGACTATGAAATTTGGGTTAAAGTTAATTTACCTGTTGATCAAATTTATGACAACTGAAGAACAAATGAAAGCTCTATTTTTTCAGTCAAATCCCCTTAATTTGTATTTACATGGCTGTAATGTCTATGGAAGGTTGATGTGATGAGGGTGTGAATCACACGTGACTTGTGTGATTTTGTCATTCCATTACTTGCAAGTCTGGGAAATGCGTGTTGTAGCAAAATCAGTCCGTCCTCAATTCTTTCATCATACTGTAAATGCTATCTTTTGTGACTCTTGAAAAGCCAGTGGACTTTGATTTTGAGCCTCGTTTTTCAGTGGGTTGCACTTCTGCTGTCTAAAGAAAACATGATTATGACGTGCATACCTTGGTCACTCCAAAGAGTGTCAGATTTTTTTTGTCATTGTTGTATTGTGCAATTTAAAGTTCTGGTGCTATGTTTGACACATCAGTTTGTTTTGTGGTTTGTTTTTTTTTTTCAGTTTGGAAATGTGACTAAATTCTCAGCCAGTGGTGCAATGACTCATATTTGTTGAAGACATTTAACATTGGAACGCAAAGTATGGCTATGCTTTGGGTTAACCCTGTATGTGCCCCAGACACTGTGAAGAAGCTGTGAATTACCATTCTGTTTTAATCAGCATTCACTTTATCTTCCAAACTTGACTTTTAGTTGTATTTGAACTTTGCCAACAGACTCAGGATAGCAATGTAACAGTCCCACAGGAAAGCCATTCTGACACAATAGGGATTAAAGAGATTAGGTTATTATCTACTTACTCATTGGCAGTCAGTGTCTAGACATCTCTGCCAATCATACTGTGAGGATTAAGGATAAATTTCCAGTCGCTTTCAATCAAAAATGTGTTTCAAGCTTATGCTGTGTTTTATGTTAAATTCATAATGCTATTCAGTGATGTTCTGATTTTCAAATTCATCCCATTTCATATATTCACTTTTTTTTTGGGGGGGGGGGGGAGGGGGGTATGGTACAACAATTTTTTTTTTCTTACAGTGGTAACACAAATCCTGTTTATGGAATGACAACAAATGCATGCAAACTGGATTTCAAGTATTGAAATTCAGAAGCAAGATGTGACTTGAATTGCTCACTACCCAGGTACATGAATAGCCATAAAGAGGTTAGTAACCCAGCCTGTTGCCCCGCATTCTCCAATACTTCTGTAAGAAATGTCTCACAGGTCGCCACATCCATGTAAGTTCAAAATAAAATGAAGAAATAATGCTTGTAAAAAATTTGAAAAATATATGTATATGCAAATTGATATTCAGATTTGATGAATTTAATGAAGGCCATGACACATTTCATGAAAATGCTGTTGTAACATGCTTCATAAAAACTGAACCGATATCAGCAACTTTCCCACAATTTGAATTCAAACTGGGCGGTAAAAAGGATATCGCAATGTCAAGTTTTGAGTAAGTATAAGATTTTTCAACCGAATCTGTTCATTTTAGAGATTTTGCAGCTGTTATATCCAGGTAGTATGAACTTCCTACTAGTGGTTGATTAACGGATGCATTCAAGTGTCAAGATTTTTTATTCCCCAAGAACCCATTTATAAACTAGTCAATTCACATGTTCACAACAAATTGATTTCAATACCTTTAATTTAGTTGCATGCAATAGCTCGTAATTAATCAAGCAAGTGTTGGGCAGGCTTTCTCATTTTCAGAAACAAAGCATATTTTGAGAAAAATTTGCATAGAATATGAATATGTGTGTTAAATAATCTATGTGAGTGAAAACTACATTTAAATATATCATCAAATTGTCTATGCTACAAAATCTTGGAGCATATTGGCTAGAAGAAGTATACTTTGTTGGTGCTTGATAAGCAAAAAATAAGAGGAAAAAAGATAACCAGACAAAGAAGTATCTTGTATAGTCTTCAGAAAATCAGTTTTGAGTTCTCCTTAGTAGGATTTCATTTCATTTCATTTCATTTCATTCATTTATTTAACCACGGATAAAAAAGCCCAATCAGCAAAAGTGGTTTTTCAATGGGGCCGTTAATCAATGTACATAAATCATGTTAACATGATAAGAAATGAATATTTTCATAGAATATATTCATGCATATATGCTCAGAGTCCAAGTATACAAAATGAAAGACAAACATAACACTAAAGATAACTTTCAAAACAAGTACCAGTAATTAGAGCAAGCTGGTTTGCCATGTGAGAATCTTATATCAGTCAGATTCCAGCAATGTACAAATGTGTGTAAACTACCATCTTAAAAGGATGGTATAGTATTGGTTGAGGTGAGGATTTAGCCTTAAACTTTTTGCAAAATACTTAGAAACCACTTTATGAAATATTAAAGAGTGTCACAATTCTAAAAGAAATTCAAAGTTCAATTGATTAAAATCGGTTTTGAAATTGCTGGAATATCCAAAAACAAACTAAAACAAAGCGATCCTCATAAAAGGTGGGTCTAAATTCAAAGTTCAGTTGATGAAAATCGGTTTTGAAATTGCTGAGATATCCAAAAACAAACTAAAACAAACAATCCTAATAAAAGGTGGGTCCCACCTTTTATTAGGATTGCTTTGTTTTGGATATCTGAGCCATTTCAAAGCCAATTTTCATCAAATAAACTGTGTATTCCTCTTATAATTATATGCTTCTTTATATTTCATAAGAGGTTGCTCATTATCTAAAAAAAAATCAAAATCATCATCAAAAAATTTTGGAAACCTGTTGCCCCACCTTAACCAAAACTGAACCATCCCTTGAAGAATGTTGATCAGTATTAATATTATGATTTTGGTATTACTGTATCATTTAAACTCCATGCTGTCAAAGAGTGTATGCCTTTCGCCACGTAATTTTCGGAAAAAAATGAACAGAAATGGTGAGAAAGCAGTTCCCTGATAATCACAGTTTTGAGAAATGTGGTTTTGAATTTGAGGTGCCATTTGTTGTTGTTGTTTTTTGGTTTTTTATTCAGAACACTGTTAACAGATTCCTTAACCCGTTTAAGACCAATCCCAAGTATTCTCGGGCTGGGGTAAATGGGAAATGTGTGTTAAAAATAGGAAAAATCTGTCTGTCTTTGATGGGTTAAAAAGTGGGAAGTTTTGGGTAGTCTCTGAACAGACAGGTTGTAGTTAAGCAATCCAATTTTCTGGGTTTTTTTTTAAACAAATACAAACATTTCTGAATTTTCAGTCAAACTCTCTTACTTTGCAGCATTCTGAGGCCTCTCATGTCAAGATAAACACATTGCTGCCAAATCCCCTTGAATTTGCAGAAGGCTCCCTGAGAAAAATGAAATATCTTTTCATGTCCTGACATGAGAACATGAAATGCCTCCCTGATTTCAAATGATATTTGCCTATTAAGATGTATATTGTAACACACAAGTTTCTCCTTGATTGCTCTTTGGAATCCCACTTATTTTGATGGTGAATGTTGTCAGCCCTGGTAGTCACGGTGACGGGGCACCTACTTGATGGACTGGTCTTATGATAAACTTTTGTCTACCGCCCTATCTCAATCTGCAGACATCAGCCACAGGTGGCCAGGCTCCAGCAAGGCAGATTAAGAGCATCTTCAAGGAGACGGTGGACAGTCTGGAGCGGGAGGGTCAGGTTTTCAAGAGCAGTGAGGAAGCGGGACTCTTTCAAGTAAGGAAACCGCTAAATGGTACACATGATGATTGGGGTCCTACAGCAGATGCAGCAATTTTGTAATGAGTTCTGTTACTGATCCTTGAAGTATATTTGACCATATTATAGCAATTACTACCCCCCTCCCTCCCCCCCTCCCTCCCTCCCCCCGGCTAAATACTGATTAGTGATAAGGTTAGAGTAAAGATTAGGGTTAGGGTTAGGATTAGGTTTAGAGTTAGGGTCAGGGGAAGGGTCTGGGGTAATTGTCCAGGGGGTAATTGCCCTAGAACTATATTTGATGCATACAGAATGGAAGGAGAATTTGGAGACTCGTTGTTGGATGTCCTGATTCTGTGTTTATGTAGTGATTCCTGAAAGTAGAAAAAAAAGAGGTTGCAATTTCCTCAGTTTGAATTATTACAAGTGAGAAGGGCGTCTCCTATTTGACACAGATATGAAACACTATTGCGCTAATGTGATGCACTTCTGAAAAATTTTATACCATCTTCAATTTTCGATGATACAGTTGGAAAAAGTATATTTTGTATGCTGTATCAAAGGCGAGAAATCCAGTGAATTTAGGTGAACATCATCTCAAAGACTAGTGATCAAGTGAATATTTAGTTGAAGCAGAAGTCTTTACCAGAGGACATTTCACCATTGTAAGGCCTCTAAAAGTGTTTGCCATTAGGACTGCAATGTCTCTTATGTCAAAATTATATGCATGTCCTTCATTAAATCATGATATTACCTATCAGCTGGTATTTACCTAATTTAGACTGAGAAGAATGTACTTACTGTCAAAGATTAGACTCTAATATGTGTATACCCAGTGCAGGCCAATGTCCATTGAGAGCAAATCTAAAAAAGTGTACTCTGTTACATGAATGGGATATATCTGTAGGAAATACAGAACACATTCACTAACAAAGAAACTTATCACATCATCTGTTGAGAATGAGAAGGGCGTTAAGTGGTCTTGAACACTATGGGTTTTGTGGCAACTTAACGCCCTTATCATTCTCAACAGACGACATGTAGATTTTATGGTTTCTCATATATGTAACTTTTTTCAGTGTGCCTCAATTTCACTTTATAACCTTTCATGTCACAAATCTTTTTCATTATCAGTGCCATATCACTGCAGTAGTCTCAGAATATGTAATTCTTTGATCTGTGGATTTTTGTAATATCATTTTCAACTAAAGGAAAGAGAAAATCATAATCCATCAGTAAAGGGCTGTATGGTCAACAGAGTTCAAATATATCTCCAAAAATATTTACTCTCATATCTTGTAATGGGTCCAGTCATTAGCAAAGCTCTGCTAAATTCTTTGTTTCCTTTGAAGAGTACTAGGCCAGAGGATGAAGAGAAAAATTTGAGTAAGAATGGTGGGAGGCCCATTTTAATATGTGACCGTGCACCTCAAAACGAACATAAAGTCGCACACACTGATTTTGCATGAGGACTGAAAATAAGTGAAATAGGTCAACCTAGCCGAACTTGACTTTTTCATATTTTCTGAAAGAGCGGGTCTTCTTTTAGATTTTGCTAAAATTTGGTATCATAAAACGGGCAGGAAAGTGTGTTTTTTTAAGCAGTTTATCTCGAACATTTTTGGTAGAATAGTGTGATTAGGTGTGTCTTTAGAATCCCTTTTCCATTTCTGAAAAACGTTGTCCACACTCTTCGCTTCAACTCTAATAACTTTTGGAAGGATAGTACTACTGCTTTGAAACCTGGCAATAATTATGGACAGAATGTGTTAATGAGGCATGCTCAATTTCAGTTTAATCTAATAATCCCTTCATTTTGTTACTCTGGTGGTTTACTTCCTGTTTTTTGTCCCATTCATCGCACAGCCAGCACGGTTTGGTAAAGATTAAGCGCTTGAATAGACACTGTACTTCGGAGCCTCTTTTCTCAGTTCACACTTTTCCTGAGTTTGTGCTTTCTGTCCAATATTTAGATAGGTTAGGAGAGTCCATTTGATTTGAGTTATACATCATTTTAAAGCTTAAAGTCTGCTCTTTCAGAATATGGTCTTAACTAAAAATTCATGTCTGGCGACTTTTTGTTTATTTTGAGGTGCAGGGTCACATATGATTATAATCATGGTAGAGGATATATCATGGTAGAGGATATATCTATTGAAGCGCAATGAATCAAAGAAGGAGTATTATCTGTTTCACAATTACTCATCAATATTTTAAAAGCTGTGGAAAAAGGATGATGCAACATTTGCTCCTACTTCTCTTATTTTCTATAAGGACATGGGGTTAGGGTTAGGGTTGGGAGAGGGTTTTAGGTTTAGTTTGATGTGAGGATTAGAATTAGGGTAAGGGTTATGTCTGTGGGTAGAGAATTTATGTTTTGCTTTATAGCATGCAGATATTTTGTAGGAGCAATTGTTGCAGGAGCATATGTCATCGAGCCATGAAAAACTGAGTTGTAAGCCATAAGATATCACAATTTCACTAGTATCACCCTATTTGTGTAGTTTGCCAATGTATGTACTGAGTGTGAAAAGTGGATGTCTGGTCATTAGTGGGAAGAAGACATACGTTAAGGATATTCCAATGCTAAGATGCAAAGTTTACAATATCTCGACAGGGGCGATGGATGATACAAATTTGTATAATACCAGCTGTTCCCTTCCATTGCATTTCATTTGAGAGACACTCACAACAAACACGATTGACACAGGGTAGTGTATACCCATGTCGTCATAAGAAAACATAACATCTATCTGGCAGCTTGATGTGTACGTTGTCTTCAACCCAGTTGGTATGCTGTTGAAGGTGGCAACAATATTTTGATTTCCTGTTCATTTGCATCTTTGATTAAAATGTCAATTTTTCTTTTCCGCCAGCCCACGCACGGAAACAAGAGACTGAATGACAGATTGCTGGACATTCTTCGGGCAGACTGCCAACTTCCCAAGTGTGAGTACAAATATCATTGATGTCTTCTCTTTTACTGTATATGCCATATATTCAGTAAGTCTAATTTTTCGTGAATCCAAACTTCCCGACAATTTTGCTAGTGGTTAAATTGGCAGTTGTGGAGCACAGTACTGAACAGAAAAATGTCTGCGTGCATGTTACATTCATGTCAGGAGCAGAGTTCATATTTTTGTGTGTTTTTAAATTCCCAAATAGCAACCGACTCGTGAAATTCGCAAAAATGAAAACCTCATGAAAGATTCGGCATATATAGTAGTTTTATACCAGAGGACCTCAAATAGGGAGTAGGGATAGTCTTTTCCCCTTCTCTCCATCCTTCTCTATCTGTAATATTTTTCTCTATCTCTTTTTTCTCTCTCCAGTCTTCTGTATCTCTTTCTTCCGTCATTGCAAAGCAAAAACAGAAAAGACCGGAAATTGTTTCATCTGATATCCCATCCTCCCCTCTCCTTCCGTCTTTTGGTGTCTTAGAGCATTGTATTACCGTAACGTCTGGCGTACCTAGCAAAGCTGATCATGCAAGATGAGAAGAAGGCCCCATTCCCCTCCTTCAGCTCTTGTTTTCGTTTCTGTCACGAGACCCGTCGTTGGAAAACACTGCAGCCATGGCAACGTGGCGTAATGTTGTGGTGATGGTTGCTTCCTCTCCGTCTCTCGCTTTCTCCTCTTCCTCTTTCTTCCTCTTCCTCTTCCCCGTCCCATGAAGAGCGTTGATCCCCATTATGATGTTAAAGCAGCACTTCTTGCTCGAGCAGTTCAATGTTTTGTGTCATTGTGGTGTTTTTTTTCTACAACCCTCGATGATATGCTTTTCATGTTTTGCTTTCATGGATGTGGTTAGGTACTGAAAGTTGTCATCAGGAAAGCATAGGAACATATCAGAATCTAACAAACAAAATAAAGAAAGGAATTGTCCCCCCCCCCCTCTCTCTCATTACAAAACAAGAAATAATGATAATTGTGATTTATCAGGCTCGCAACTGGAGGGGGGACAGGTTCATTTTGTTCCGCAGAACCCCCCATTTGCTCCTTAATTGGTATTGCTCGGAATGTGTAAAATAACAGAACTGAACATAAACGTGGATTAAACTTTTTCTAATTCTGAATCCCCCCCCCCCATAAATATCCTAGTTACGGGCCTGTTTATAAAGTGATTGTTATAATGATTTACATAAGGATTATTGTTTAATTTTCTATATGCACTTTACATACATGTGCTAACAGTCATACACACATATATAACAGCATTGAAGTAATTACAGTTTTAGATTTAAGAAAGTCATTAAATAATTGAGTTACAAGTTTCTTCAGAGTGACAAATGAGAACTCTACTTGCATTCTACTACTAGCATTCTGCATTTTAAATACAGGTGGGTCTTGAGAACAGTCGTAAATAGTGCAAATGAAGGTGTTTTCTTGATTTCTGTAGACAGGGAATTCCAGTCAAGGGCAGATGCCTAATTGAAGGCTATATTGCCATATGATAATAATAATAATAATAATAATAATAATAATAATAATAATAATAATAATAATAATAATAATAATAATAATAATAATAATAATAATAATAATAATAATAATAATAATAATAATAATAATAATAATAATAAGGTCTTATCTACCCAGCGTATCCTCTTCAATGTTGCCACTGGTCTACCAGGGGGCCCTGCTATCATTATTACCCTAGCGTTGCCAGGTACCCATTTATACGCCTGGGTCGAGATGGACATGGTGGGTAAAAACATCTTGCCCAAGGACATAAGCACTCGGCGGGACTGGAACTCAGGTCCTCTGATCGGGAGTCGAGAGTTTTATCCACTATGCCACAGCGCCCCCACATCTTTTGTTTGGGTTTAAACAAAGCACACAGATCGAAGGTTTTGTAAGCACTGGCTCTGAGCTGTAGTATAAGAACAAGAATTAGTGGAGAAATAATGAGAAGAAGAATGATAATGGTAAGGATAACGGTAACGGTAATGGCAAGGGTAATGATAATGGTAATGACGATAAAAATGATAGTGACTACATGTGAGGCACACAGGACTGCCTTTCAACCGTCATGGTGCTTTGGTACAAACAATCAGCTACACATGGCATGATACACAGGAAGAGAGCAGCAATTGAACAGCAATTTGAACTACAAGCAAGGCATGGATAATTAAAGATGAAATAAATGTATTTTAAAGGCATACTTTACTATTTGCAGATGAAACAAAAACCCAGCATTAATGCTTCAAAATAGTTCTTAAATGTGAGTTAGGGAGATAGACAAGCAATATAAAGATTTGAACCAGTACAATCGAGTTAAAGGGGATGGCTAGTAACCGATCAGTGGGAATCAGTGGGAATGCTGAGGGATGATTGTTCCAATCCTTGTGCGATTCATTTAAGAGCACATTATATATCTACTGTTGTGTGAAAATTATTTGCTTCAGAACGGTCTCATATTCAAGTAATGTGCAGATTAATGCCCCATCACTGACCAGGCACGCTAACCTGGAAACACTAAATTGCACATTACTGTAAAACGAGAAATTTTCGCGTGCATTTTAATTTCGCGAATTTCGCGAGCGCCAAAATTCGCGAAATTAAAATGCACGCGAAAGTTTTTGTCTACACTACATGCATTGAACGCCAGTGGCAATTCGCGAAAATTTCATGCCACGAAAAAGGCTGTCGGCTCCAATTCGCGAAAATTTCATGCCGCGAATATATCATGTTTTACAGTACTTGAATATGAGACCATTCTGAAGCAAATAATTTTCACACAACAATAGATATATAATGTACTCTTAAATGAATCCCACAAGGATTGGAACAATCATCCTCCAGCATTCCCACTGATTCCCACTGATCAGTTACTAGCCATCCCCTTTAAGTATTGTTAAATATACAAAATGTGAACAATAGATATAATAAAAATGTTTCCAGACTAAACCATCTACAGTTATGGTTTAATAAGAAATATAAAGATATCTCCTTATATTTTGGATATTTCTGGGCCATGATTTTCCGATTTTCAGTGGAACAGAAACGTGTCCGAAGATTTTGATTTAGCGCTGCAGATAAACTCTGCCCGTAGCAATGAGGTAGTGATCTTATTGGTCAGTGCGTGGCATCCCGGTTACTGATTGGTTGTGTGTAGACTGCTGGCACTAAGCTTGAATGAACATCGCGAATGTTGCTATGAGCAGACCTTCTGTTGCAAGTGGTGAAAACTGTCTTCACTCCCATTGATCACGATTGCATCGGACAGAAAACTTTGAAGGCAATTTTCTCGAAATGCTGATTTCCTAGACCACTCGACATGGTCTCATAAAATTATCAATATCTCTGCAACTGAGTAATTCTATGAGTCATGTTATATATGAAATTAAAGTGGAAGAGTGAGGGAATAATGTCATGTCATTATCAGAAAATGGACCTCCCCCGACTTTTGGATCCTTTTGTTGTAGCTGGTCACATAATGGCTTATTGCAAGCCCAAAGTAGCTTCTCTCTTTTTTGCGAGACATTGTTTAGTGTTGCTGCTTTTTTTTGTCACGAGAGATTTTGTTCAAAGCAAGTTATGTGCAGTGTGGGTTTGCATTCTCTATTTAAAGAGAGCCACATAGATCATAAATACTCCTACAAGGTAATATTATCACAAGCAACTACAGAATGCAGAAATGAACTGCAACTAGTGGCTGGTTTTGTAACTCTTGTGTGGCTTGCGATATGACACCATAAATCAATAATAGGCTCTGATAGCTTCGTTGTAGCTGTTTTTAGACAATAACATTGAAGAACAGTACCCATAGATGTGCATTGATTTCATAAAAATGGCATGAGGGACATGAAAACACAGTCCCTACATCAAAATGGATTCAACCATGGTACAGTAGCCAGAGTGAAGTCAATAGATTAAAAAAAAAGAAACAAGGACAGACAAGGACCTTTCCATATCAAAATTGGGAAGTTCCTTGTGATGAGCCACATCAATACCATACTTCTCTACAATATCTTGCAGCCTGTATTGATGAAATGAACCATTCATATTGCAAAGGTTGATAAATCATTGTACAATGTTTACTTTGCCGTGGTGAACACCATCACCAAGTATTTTACAGGGAAGCCATGCAGCACACATTGGGTAGTAAAGATTACCACAAGATGCAAGCCCAGTAATGTAGATGTCAACAAATACTTGAGTAATCGTTCGCTCGCTATGAAAACTGATCATGACCCATAATTGATTTATACAACAATGAAACTAAGCTCCGAAAGCAGAAGGACTCTCCTTCAGTATAATTGTTTCGTTAATCCCTCCGATGCTGGTGTGCGATTCTCTGGCGAGTAAATTTTTCTGTGCCACTTGGAAGGCTAGATGAAGCGAGAAATGCCAGGGCAGTGTGAGAATTTCACTGACGTATTCATCTTTTGTGTCGTTTACATGTCTGTTGGGTGTGCATTACAGCTGTGTTGTTGCTGGGGAGTTCACATGTAGTTGCTGTCAAGGAGGTTGTGTGACGTAGGCGAGATGTGTATTCACTTCCTCGAGGAATTAAAGGGAGGCACTCTGAAAAGTTGAGAAGTCACATGAGTTGATGTGCAGAGCCTAACTTGAACCCCTTTTAGACCATCTTCACTCTCTTTGCCCAACTGACAGTAGTAAGTCAAACCAGCTTTGCACCCATTTTATGTTTCCTTAAAAGTCATCTTCTCACACACAAACATTAGATGCAATGTGAGCAGAACGCGTGCCTCGAGTTGATAATTAAATCATTGTTTCCCAATGTAACACAGCAATTACCATGATGAGGTGAATCGATAAGTGATAACGGACCAAGATTTTGTACAACATCTTCACGATCGCCACGCCAACAGCTTCAGCGTTCAGCACCGTTTCTCAATCACTCCCTTTGGTTGCCGTCCAAGTTGAATTGCTCGCAACAAACCACATCTAGGACGGTAATAGTCCCTCCCATAGCCATCCGTAATTCTCCTAATAATCCTGATGAAGGTTGTGTGTTTCTCTTACCTTTTTTCCTCTGTACAGACGAGGACGGCTGCCACTTCTGGCACATCACGGATCGTCTGCACAACATGGCGGGCTATGAGCACATCAGTTCTGATGCGGTGAAGGAGGCCCTCACTTGGCTGGAAGGAGCAAGCGCAGTCATCAGTACAACTGCCAAGCACTACATGGCGATCAGCTAGCAAAGGGTCGACATACCAAGCCAATTTTTGCCTGTTAATATTCAACGTTTTTCTGAAATAATTCCTTTCCAATTCCAGCGTGTGTTTCGTTATGGGGTTGGTTTTTATTTGTGTCTTTCTGGGTTTTTTTTCTGTGCTCTAATAGTCATTTTCAGTGCCAACAGAGTTGCAGCTGCCTTTTTTTTACAAGAATAGTTCATTTTTTCAAAAGACAAAAACAAAATTGAAGGTAATAGGAAGTGGCAAGTATTTGTAATAAGATGATGACACAAACTACCGTACATATCATAGATGGGCCACTGTTAAGTTTGCCTGGTGATTTAGCTTCCATTCGAACTGTCCTTGACATTCAGTGCAAATAGCTCACAATTGTGAAATCTAATTTTTTCATATGCAGCAAATTTGCAATTAATATTCATGGTTTCATCTTGCAAGCTACAGATTCTTTGTAGGTGGCAATGTTGTTGGTTTGTTTACTTCCGATTTTGTGTATGCAACCCGCCACCATGAAAGCATGATAAAGTGTTTCGACCTCAATTTTCTGACTTTGGAATTGTATTTTCCATACCCTAAGCATATAAATAATGCATGGTTTCTCATACTTTACAAACAAGGTCCTATCACAAAAACAACTAGAAAAGCACTCTGAGAGCGCAGACCTCTGCCAAGCAGCTACTTTCTACCGATGATCTTGCTCTTCCCAAAGAGATTTTTCACCTCTCCACCACTGGGGAAAAGCTCTTTGGGCGAGAGCAGTGATTTCCACCCATAGGTATACATACTGAAAAATCACCCGATTTCCCAATATAGAAGCCTTTGTTACGTCATAAACCCTCAGCTGCATGGCGTACCTCACCCTAGCAGAAAGTGGAGCATGCACTTTAGTGCGCGTTTAAAAACCTCACAAATGCGCAGCTTGAACTCCCAAGTTCATTGACCCTACCTGTCAAAATATCAAAAATCCTTCATAAATTCCCAAAAAATTCTCAGATTACAACCCAAATTTAATCATTTGTTACTTGTGTCATTCTCAACCTTTCCTGTAAGTTTCATCCAAATCCGTTAACCACTTTTTGAGTTATTTTGCACACAGACAAACTAACTAACTAACAAACAAACAAACGGTAACGAAAACATAACCTCCTCCCTTGGCGGAGGTAACAAAGGAAACAAAATGGGAATTCTAGCCACCATATCAGCACAATTCTTTGAGGACTGCACTGGAATGAATAAGCAGTCAAGCATGCAAAGAAAGAAGAAAGTATGGGAACTATTGTTGCCTCATTCTGTTGTTTTCTCTCATAAATGTAAAAATCATTGGTCTATCAAATAAGACAGAGTGGAACCTACTACCAGATAGTGTGAAGACAGCCCACAACCTTGATAAGTTTAAAGCAGACCTATCCACAGAAGCGGATCTAGAGGGGGGGTTGGGGGTTGGGGGGGGGGGTGCAACCCCCCCCCCCCCCCCCAAAAAAAAAAAAAAAAAAAAAATCCGGGGACCATTTTTTTTTTTTAAATCTTATCTTTTTTTTTAAACTTGTAATTTTTAATTTGGCAATGACCTCCATACCAAAAATAGTGGTGTTTTAGATGCAAGAAAACGCCATTTTCACACACAGATTTTCAAAAATTCTCCCTACTGTGGGAGGGGGGACACCCCCCTCCCACACCCTCCCCCCCTCGCTTGCTCCGCTCGATCGGGCTCAGTCGCTACGTTCCCTCGCATACTGCCCCCAACCCCCCCTTTATAAAAAGCTAGATCCGCCCCTAATCCAATATAGATGTGTTAAACATAACCAAAAATATCACTTCAAAATTTAATTATTGCTGCTGCAAATGTCCTTGACCACTGTACCGTGATAGCCCACCAGGGCGTTGTGTGCAGTATAAAACCAGAATAAGACATACTTTCTCAAGTGGCTGGAAAAGAGGTTACAGGGTCTCTGATGCTGCTCTGAAAAGGTTCAGGTCATACTTCCAAACCAGAAGCCAAATCAAACAAGACCTTGAAAATTTGAATTTCTATATCAACGCATATCACCTTGTGTTAAATTTTTCTCAGCTGTAGGATTTGTGACTTTATGAGGGTGACAGAACTTATTTCTGTTTTAGCTGAATGTTATAAAGATAAAGAAAAGAAGAGAGGTTTATGATGACAATTATGTCTATGCTGTAGCTCTTTTTTATCATCTCTCTCTCTCTCTCTCTCTCTCTCTCTCTCTCTCTGAGAAACAAATTATTTTCTTTTGTTTGTATCTCTTCACATTTACTTCTCTCTGTATCTTGTCTATCTCTTTCTCTTTCTTTCTCTTTGAAGCAACCATTCACATTTTCTTTGTATCTCCTTACATTTACTTCCCTCTGAATCTTCTCCCTCTTTTTTTCTTTCTCCCTCTCTTTTTCTCTCTTTGAAACAACCACTCTTTTTCTTTGTATCTTATTACTTTCCTCAGTATCAGTATCTTTTCCATCTCTTTCTCTTTTCTCTCTCTATGAAAAAACCATCCTCTTTTTCTTTATATTTGTCCACATTCACTCCCCTCCATGTCTTCTCCATTTCTTTCTCTCTTTTTCAAATATCCATTCTCTTTTCTTTGTATATCATCTCATCTACTTCCATTTGTATCTTCTCTATCTTTTTCTCTTTCTCTTTCTCTCCTCTATCTCTCTCTCTCTCTCTCTGAAACAATGATTCTCTTTATACCCCTGCCAAACGAAGTTTGAAGGGGGTATATAGGAATCAGCGGACGGTCGGGCGGTCGGGCGGTCGGGCGGTCGGGCGGTCGGGCGGTCGGGCGGTCGGTCCGTTGCAAATCTTGCGTCGCGAACTACTTCCTCAGTTTTCAACCGATTCCCATAAAACTTGGCACAGATGTGTGCCTTGGGTTGTAGATGTGCAAGACGTATTTTTTGACAGTACCCAAAAGTACGTTGCCATGGTAGCGGCATATTATGGGCAAAAATGGGTACAAATCTTGCGTCGCGAACTCCTCCCACAGTTTTTGATCAATTTTTATGAAATTAGGTACAGATGTTCATCTGAATATGTTAATGTGCAAGACACATATTTCCGCAGTGGCAAAAAGTGCGTTGCCATGGTAACGGCATGTTATTGGTAAAATATAGGGTAAAATGCTTCATGGCAAAACTGCTTCATCAGTGTTCTTCCAATTCTCATGGAATTCATATTGAATGTTTGTCTTAGGATATAGGTCAGCATGACACATTTCTTGACAGTGACAAAAAGTATGTTGCCATGGTAACAGCTCACATATTATGAGCCAAAATGATGGAAAATTTTGTGTTGCAAACTACTTCCTCAGTTTTTGCCCAATTTCCATGAAACTTGGTACAGATGTGTGCCTTTGGTTGTAGATGTGCAAGACGCATTTTTTGACAGTACCCGAAAGTACGTTGCCATGGTAACGGCATATTAATGGCAGAAGATCAAGGAAAGATCTTGCGGATTTAACTACTTCCTCAGTTTTTTGACCAAAGCTTATGAAATGTGGCACACACCTTGATCTTGGTGGGAAGATGTGGAAGACATATTTTTCGGACGTGTCCGAAGCTGCGTTGCCATGGTAACGGCATATAAATGGCAGAAGATCAAGGAAAGATCTTGCGGATTGAACTACTTCCTCTGTATTCGACTGAAGCTCATGAAATGTGGCACACACATTGGTCTTGGTGGGAAGATGTGCAAGACATATTTTTTGGACATGTCGGAAGCTGCGTTGCCATGGTAACGGCATATTAATGGTGGAAGATCAAGGAAAGATCTTGTGGATTGAACTGCTTCCTCAGTTTTTGACAAAAGCTTATGAAATGCGGCACACACAATAGTCTTGGTGGGAAGATGTGCAAGACATATTTTTCGGACATGTCGGAAGCTGCGTTGCCATGGTAACGGCATTTAAATGGCAGAAGATCAAGGAAAGATCATTCCTTGGGTAAGACTGTCGTCACGGGACGGGGGTATTAATCACCTTAAGTGATATTTCTAGTTTTCTTTGTATCTCCTCACATCCACTCCCGTCTGTATCTTCTCCGCCTCTTTTTTTGTCTGACTTGTATCTGTCAGGCTTTCTCGTTTCTAGAGTTGTATCTGGAATGCAAAGTCTCTTCATGATTTAAAGGGATGGTATAGTATTAGTAGAGATGAGAATTGGACTTTTAACTTTTTGCGAGATACCAAGAAAACACTTATTATATAGTACAGAACATACCATTTTAAGAGGAATTCAAAGTTTATTTTGAAGAAAATCTGGTTTGGAATGACTGAAACATCCAAAAACAAAGTAAAACAAAGCGATCGTAATAGAGTGTGGGTCCCACACTTTATTAGAATCGTCTTTTTTGCATATCTCAGCCATTTCAAAACCAATTTTCATCAAATAAATGTTGAATTCCTCATAGAATTACATGCTCTTTCATATTTCATAAGAGGTTTCTCATTATCTCACCAAAAAATGTTAGAAACCTGAATTTAGGTCTCAACCAAAACTATAGATCCCTTTAAAAAGAGAAAACACTTCCAAGAATGAAATGTGGGGAAAGTGTGATTTTGGAGGAAAGATTTTTGTCATGACAACTGTTGTTAGATATATATATCACCAAATATTTGACCTTCATGTACTGAAAGGAAAATGTGTGCATGTACTGTATTCTTCTTTTAAAGAAGAGAATAAAAAACTTTCAGTTTTCCGCCGACATAATAGCAGTATATGCATTATCTTTTTATTGTGTGTTAATTATGATATGTGAAGGTATGGTTTTGTATAAATTTTACCTCTGCACATTCCATTATGTATCTGTTTTTCCCCATGTTGTAAATGTAATTTTTACAACAATACACATTAAAGGAGAACAGATAGATAGACAGATAGATAGATAGATAGATAGATAGATCGATCGATTGAGGCTATGCAGCAATATCAGTAGAACACATCAGAAAAGTTTAAGGAAAATCAGACAATCTGTTCAAAAGTTATGAGTTGTTGTGGTTTTTTTTCTCCAAGGTTCAGTGCTGCCCTCACTGGGTGTCAAGACTTCAACATTTTTTGTGCGGCCACGCTTAGACAAAGATATAAAGAAAACACAAAGGAGGTTCAATGATATTTTTTCACTTTTCTGACATAATCAAAGAGCACTGACTTACCTCTTTCAGAAAGCAGGGGCAAAAATATACACTGTAATACTCTTATCATACGGGGCTGTATATGTGAGTAGGAATTCAAGGGTATCTGTGAGGAACTGAAATTTTGTGGAATTCTCTGAATGTGTTCTTCATATAGCGTTATACATGTGTGATGTCACAAACTGTAGTAGTCTTCTCATCCTTGGATGGTGGCACAGAAATTTTAGAAGTTCAGAACTTGTGCATGAATTGTCCAAATTTTCATCAAACTTTGCTGATGTGTTCTACTGATACTGCTGCATCACTCAGTCCACATGTATATACATTGTATGTTTTTGTGTCATGATGAGGACGAGAAATGAAAACAATGTGATGACACAAAGTTTAAGCCATATACATGAATATACAGAATGTACACACACACACGCACACACACACACACATATATGAATTAAAAATATGCAAAATACAAAAATACACATATATATATTCATGTATACATTTATATATTTTCATAGATATGAACATGGGTAGACTCTTTCTTTGATGTGTGTTAGTATATTTTACAATGTTCTGTGAGGCATGTCTGTTACTGGTTTGTGTTACTAGTATCTCAAATGCCAGAAGGAGTTCATTCAGTCTTTGCAATCCAAGGAAGAAATAACAGAGTGTGACGTTAGTGGGAGTCGTGTAAGTATGTTGATACAGGTTTTCTTCCATAGGACGGAAAGCTATGCCAGGGCTGTTAGGAGTGCGTTGTTTTGTGTGTCAATATTATAGCAATCATACAACCCAGGCACTGCACACATACACTACACACACACACACACACACACAAACACATGTGACCTTATAGACCAGTGTAGATTACAAAATATTACCTCAATGAATCAATTACACTCTGTGTTTTGAACAGGTCGAGGGTACTACTTCCTAAATTTTGTGAATAACACACACACACACACATTTTTTTTTTGTTACAACAACAACAGCTTGTGAAAGATATGACATTTCAAATTTGATAGTGTATATGTATGTCCACTAGAACATATGGACAGGCCAATGATTATTGTCTCTGTCAGTGAATTGAACTTGTAATGCAAATAGAATGGAACTGTGTCCTTAATAGTATTTGGGAGTTATAGTGTTGAGGGTTAGGTTTAAATTTACATTGGCTCATGTAAAACTGGTCATTTGAATTATCAAGTACTATGTATAAAGAGGGTTTCATTACTCTGGTATGCAAATGTTCGGAGTTAGGCTGATCAAACATGTATGATATATATATGACCAAACAAGGGAAAAAAGAAACTACAACAATTAATGGGTTGGTTTTGTTTTGCTGTTCCATTATAGCTGTAAACATTGACAAGCCTAAACCAGACTGGGTATCGAGAGTATTTGTGGTCAATTTACTTGCTTTGATTGTCCAGAAGCCTGTCGTTGACCACTTCATTTGAATTTGTGCGTACTTGGGGACATTGGTTGCATTTCGGCCCTTGTAATGTGTTCGAATGTGTGGGTGTATTTTGGGGATGTTGCTAAATATTGGGCATTCCTTCTCAGTTATACATGTTTGGTCATCTTGTCAATGTTTCCATCACGTAATCAAAATGAAAATAATAACACATGAAATGTCAGGCGTAATCTGCGTCAGAATCTTGGCACCATGCCGATGTGTACATTCGATGGTATCCATAACATCTTTGCGTCAACTAGTGCATTTCTTTGTTCTGATGGATCTTGTCATTTGAATCCTAAGTAGGTAGTATCGCTTTTTCTAGAGGCAAATGATTTTTTGTTTTTCCTTTACATGCTTTCATGCAGACGAGTTTTGATTTCGGAGGAGCAGCTGGCATGCAGCCAAGGTGATCAGAGCCGTGAGTGTCGTCACAGCTGTTTGATGGTCAATCAAAGGTCATCGAATACATAGTGACTTGACAGATCTGCGGTTTTTTTCCCCCTGTCGTTTGGTGCTGAAACAGAAAGAGTAATTTAATTGCGCGGAAAAGCTCATCAAATAGAAATGCGCTAGTGGAAAACAAACAGTATGTTATCAATTTTGCGAGTTGACCAAAATTTAACCTTTCTCCTTTTCTTTCTTCATTTATGTTGAGCAGTAATAAAAGTTCCATTAATGGGGTTGATTGTTATAATGTTTTTATCGCCACACTATGCAAGCTTTGCGTCAGAGCATTTAACTGCAATGTAGGACCTGATTATTTGATAAGGTCTGAAAGTAGTTGGAAAATTTCACTAGTCTACATTTGCCGTTTTTCCTCAACATTTTTTTAAGGATAATTCCGAATGTGATACATCTGTACACTTCTGCAGAAAGTATGCATAGCTAAAGACTTGTATCCGTTAATGAATGTCTTTTTGTTGTGCCCACTTCCTCACTATACATCGACGGTGCCTCTTTAGTTCACCAAATCATTAACCTGAACTTAACCAGCGGTACCTATAGCAAAAGCTAGTTTGCGTAACAAAAAAAAGAGAAAAAACAAGGATAAAAATAGAATAAAAATAATAGAAAATAAAAGAAATGATAGGAACCAAATAAACCTATGGGCAAGACAATAAATATGACTAAGGAAAGGATATGGCTTAGGAATGTCCTCGATATAACCTTATTCACTTGTATTTTAATAGATATAGAATAAATGTACTTCTAGCCGTAGCGCAAGCTCATCAAATTGGAATTGTATTTTGATGATTTTTATCTTGTTTTATTCTATGATGTATATTGTATTTTGTTTTGAACTAATAAACATAATTTGATTCTGTGCATTATGTCCACACAGAAAAAAAAAAGCGCAGCAACAATGGTGATGCATGTACTTTTATTACAAACATAGAAAGTTTGTTAGGAGATCGGGTTTATCTCTCAACTGAGGCCGACTGATCTATATCCCTTCTAAGTCCAATTGTTACAAAGTTCATTGGTTTCCTATAGACCTTTGCTATTATTATCGAGTTGACTTTATTGTATTACGGTGACGGGAGGATACTCTGCGTAGAACGTGAACGACTTCATTTTGTCGGAAAAAACGCTGTGCATAATAAACAAGGATAACACTCGATAGAATCAAAATGTTTGTTTTGGCGTATATCAACAGAAGGGTGTTCGTTTTCTGTGCTTGCATCAATTTTAATTTCTCAAGACGAGGGACAATTTTTTTTTTTTTTTTTTTTTTTTTTTGCCGAGCAGTCATGATTTTAATGACAGCAGGCCCTACCAATCACCGGAAGAGGGCGTGCTTTACTTTGTAACGTACGAGGAAGCGAATCGGCTGTCTTCACGACCAGAACAACGCCAACCTCTATATTATGGTATCGGAACTTGTCATCCGATGTTTAGGAATTAATCCGTCGAACCTAGAGTCACATGGGACCTGAAGTTCATTAGACGTTGCGCATCCCAATACATGGGATCTAATGCCATACAGATGCAATATTTGTCTATGCATGTGGGTATGTGAAATAATAATAGGTTCCACCGATCAACACCAAGACATGAAAGTATTCGAAACAAGCAAAAAAAAAAAAAAAAAAAAAAAAAAAAAAAACCGCTGCTAATGAGTGTTTGTGTTTGGGCGCGAATATGTACATCTATTAGATATATATATTTATTTCATACATATCAAATATTGAATTATATATATAATATGTATATATATATAATATATATATATATATATATATATATATATATATATATATATATATATATATATTATATATACACCTTCGAACGGGTATGAGGGATACGATATATCTTTTTATTGACAAATTATAATAAAAACAGGGGGAAACTGACTCTCAACACAACATAAAATCACCTACTGAGTCTTGCGGTTCTAGTTTGTTATAGTGTAGGCATTTAATCATTCATTTATCTTCACATACAGTTGTATAAAACCTCAGTACAATGTATTGACTGTACATGTACACACAATGCCATCAACGCTCTCAGAATACGATACCAATATCTGCATCTCCTGCCTCAATTTTGTACGAAAACATCGCGATCAAGTTCGGTGAACCCCAAGAATGCATCTATAAAATCTGCACCCCTCCTCCCCTCTCCTTCCGCGTTTACAGTGGAATATGACGGCAGCATATCAAGATGAAATGAAATCTCTCTGTAGAAACAAAGAGCTGAAGTATTCCTTTAACCCTATTTTAACTGGGCTATTTGAGACCAAGTTTTTACTGGGGGGGGGGGGGGGGGGTCAATTTGACCCCCCTTCAGATCTCGGCCGCCGATGGCGCGATCGCCGCAAAATTTTGCCTGAACATATAGCCGGATGTCAACTACAAGATTACTAACTTGGTCATTCAAAGGAAAAATTTTGATTTTCTATTTTTAGTAAATTAATTATGCAAATTTACGCATGAAATCATATTTTCACCTATAACTCCATTAAAAAGACTGAATGATTGCTAAATTTTTTGTGTAAGAGTTCCTCAAGACACATTGAACAATTTTCGTGTAAAAAAATAGCACAATCAAAATCAGTTTCTTTTGTTTTCATTGTTTTGTTAATTTTTTATGTATTTTATTTGTGTTTTTAACCTTTTGTTTTCTATTGTTTTTTGGCCAAAATTTGTTGCAGGCACTTTTGCAAGCTTATCTACATTAAAATTGATTAATTTCAATGATTAAAAGTTGAAATAATCGAATTTATATCAATTTAACAAAAAAACACAATTTGCATTGGATTTGCACACGATATCATGAATTTGAGCCGTTTTCGGGTTGACATGCATACGCAAAACATTACGTAACTTCAGAATGGTGTACCCGGACATCGCAAATTTGGTCTCAAAATATGCGGGAGACTTCAAAGAAAAAAGTCATGAAACGACGCGGCGAAATCTTTGCGCGTTGCGGAATCGCGGCGCGAAATGTCGAGGGGGGGGGGGTCAAATTAACACCCCCCCCCCCCCAGTTAGAATAGGGTTATTGCTCCTCCCTAACAACGTATGTATACACACTAAATCTTTCCTCATCTCAAGTGATAATTTAATGGCTGCCCACTTTCCGCTTTATCATTTATACTTGTAGCTGAAGTAATGGCCTTGAGAATTAAGCAGAACAGTCATATAAGGGGTATCACTGTTATTACCGGCAACACAGCCCAACAAAAAGAATTCAAAATCTCACAACTGGCTGATGATACTGTTATTTTCGTCAAATCGATAGAGTCTGCTAATATAGCACTCGGGGAAGTTAAACGTTTTGGGCAAATTGCTGGACCAGTTTTGAATGTCATGAAAACAAAAGCAGTAACAATGAAATTTCAAGAAAATAGTGTAAATGATTTGAATTGGACTAGTGATCCTGTAAAATATTTGGGTGTATTTTTAACAAAGAACAGAAATGAATCTGAACAATTGAATTGGTTTTCAAAATTAGAAAAGGTCAAAACTATGATAAAATTCTGGAGAATGAGAAATTTAACATTGTATGGTAAAGTGGTAATTATCAAATCATTGATAATTTCACAATTTGTGTATGTAGCGTTAGTACTACCATTTCCAGAGAAGTTCATTATGGAATTGAATAAATTGATTTATAATTTTCTTTGGAATTCTAGGAGAGAAAAGGTGAAGCGATCTATTTTACTAAATCCTATTGAAAAAGGCGGTTTGAATATGTTTGATTTACATGCTCGATTTCAATCGTTGTATTTGTCGTGGTTCGCAAATTATCAAAATTGCCATCCAGACTCGCCATGGAAGTTTATGTTCAAATTTTGGGTCGAGAAAATCGGTCCAAGTCCTCTGATAATTTATAATGAAAACGAACTGTTCATGTAAAGATATGTTAGCACTATGCAAGAAGCATAGACTACCTCGTTTCTACACTCATTGTTTACTTTCGTGGTGCGAATTAAGATATATTGATTTTCTTAATGTGAACAACATACTAGATGAAATATTGTGGTATAACAGTAATATATGTTTTAATGGAAAAACTTTGTTTTTTGAAGAATGGCACAAGAAAGGTATCGTGACACTTAATGATGTAGTTGAAAATGGATGTTTAAATCTCGTGAGTCAATTTGTTGTGCTCTCAATTGTGATAATTTATTAGTGGACTTTAAGCAGTCAAAACTTAAAAAGGCAAATTCCAAAGATATGGGTGGAAGTGGAACGTATATTAGAAGTAGATGAATGTGAAAACGCTCGCAAAGATTACGATATTGATTTATATGCAATAAAGGACAATGACTATATTAGATTATGATTATATTAGATTATCTAGAACAACATCGAAACAATTTCATAATTTGTTATGTGAGAGTAAGAAAAGTGATCTAACTATACTGTTATGTTGGAAAGACAGATTTGATTTGAGTACTGATTTTGATTGGAATACTGTTTTGAAACAGAAATTTCGAAAACTAAGGAACAACAAAGTTAAGCAATGCTACTTTAAGACATTACATCGTATTTTACCTTAATCTTTTCAAATGGAAAATTGTAAGTGACAATTTGTGTACATTTTGCTCTGAAACAGAAACCTTTAGTCATGTTCTCCTGGAGTGTCCCATATATATGTATGTATATATATATATATATATATATATATATATATATATATATACACCTTCGAACGGGTATGAGGGATACGATATATCTTTTTATTGACAAATTATGATTAAAAACAGGGGGAAACTGACTCTCAACACAACATAAAATCACCTGCTGAGTCTTGCGGTTCTAGTTTGTTATAGTGTAGGCATTTAATCGTTCATTTATCTTCACACACAGTTGTATAAAACCTCAGTACAATGTATTGACTGTACATGTACACACAATACCATCAACGCTCTCAGAATTTGATACCAACAATCGCCTCTCTCGTCTCAATTTTGTATGAAAACTTCGCGATCAAGTTAGGTGAACCCCAAGAATACATCTATAAAATCTGCACTCCTCCTCCCTCTCCTTCCGCGTTTACGGCAGCATATCAAGATGAAATGAAATCTCTCTGTAGAAACAAAGAGCTGAAGTACTCCTTTAATGTTCCTCCCTAACAACGTATGTATGCACACTGAATCTTTCGTCATCTCAAGTGATAATTTAATGGGTCTTTTAAAAATAATCCGGTGGTAAGAATTGATGATAATCTATACTCCAGGAGCTCATGGTACATAATGTTATATCTATAAAACAAAACGAAGAACTATCGCCTTTTGTCAGCGCATGCATATCAAAATTAGTGGAGAAAATACAGAATTGGAGGAATGTCCATGTTCCGACCCATTCCTGACATATCATAGTGGTACCTAACATCTCTAGGATCTGACTCTTTCCTTCTATTTGTCTCTGTCGATCTGTCCGTCCGTCTGTATAAATAATTATTATCTCCTTTATCCCCTCAATCATTTTCCTATCTCCCCGCCCCCACCTCTTCTATCTCTCTCTCTCTCTCTCTCTCTCTCTCTCTCTCTCTCATCTATGTATCGCTTTCGCGTTTCTTTATCGCTCGCTCTGAATGTATGTTGTTTGTTTTTTTTTTTCAAATAAAACTTTGCTTTGAATATACTATTTACGTCTATAATATGTGACAATCTTTTAAACAGTACTTCCGCGGCATATCACAATTTGTTTAATAATCGTCACAAAGTATCATCGCAGTGACCTGCCATCAAAGACGAGTTGATGTGTGTATCTCGTCGCAACATTTTGTTCGAGTCATTCACACTGCCCACGTTCGTGGCTGCAGATCAAGTTGTAATAACAGCCGCTGAGGACCAACCAGGCCATGTGGTCGACACAACGACGTTATTTCATGAGAAGTGGGCGCAAGTCCATTGCAGCCGTGGAGCGCAAGCACGTCGAGTCGAAAATGCGGAAAGTTCCGGAAGGAGCTCCGGCGGAGCATCATAATATTCTATGATTTTCTGTCATTGAATCGGGACATGTTTCACACACTGTCCATAGGGACGTCGTCGTCGCCGTCGATGCTGACATCGTAGTGGATGTCGCCTGTGTTCTGGAGCCTACTCCAGGTTACTCTTGAACCATCCCTGAGGAAAAAGAAAAAAAAACAACCCAACATAATTATATTAAGAGAAAAAGAAGTGGTTGAGAAAGACAGCAAACATTTTATTGCAGAGTTACAAGACGGACATTATTGACTGATACCGTGGAGAAAGAGTGATCAGTGATATTGCCTGAGCTAAGGCCATATAAATTTTGTAAAATATCTCCTCGAGTCAGATCAATATCAATTAATAATATCCCAGCTAATCAATCATGCTAGTCATTAAGATACCATAGGCACCATCATGTCATTTTCTACGTATAAGATCGTTGTAGGAACTAAGGATTCCAAGGATCTCACACCATACTCCTATAAGACGTAGTGAACGATTTGCGTAATTAGATTCTTTTTCTACAAAAATGATTTATTCATTCATTAAGGAAACAAAAATATTGGGCATTTTGATTCTATATCCGAAAGTTGAAAACAAATTTTGTCTCTAGATACAATAACGTACGAAAAAATAATAGAAATAAACAATTACATATTAGTGATACAGCAAAAACAAAATAGCAACGTTTCTCCGATGCGTCTGTCGCGACGGACGGAAATCAAGGCATAAAATCTCTTGTGATGTTGAAAAGTACGATATAAATTTTGACCACACTCTTCTGTCAAAGTCCTTGCGAACAGAAGGCGGGAACGAGTTACTTCACAAAAGCGTCGACGAACACGATTAGACTCCAAACGGCAATGGCACGAACTGTTGAGAGTGCCCTCTTTGTTTGGCCGGCGCCAAGACACGCTGTCTCATATTGGGGTGTTGTTGGGTTTTTTTGTGTGTCAACTATTAAATACACTGTAACACAAGCATTGTCTACGCAGAGATTAATCTGCCCAGCCTACACTTACTTAGTCCTGCCGCAACGACCAATGACGATGACGACAACGATGAGCGCAGCCAACGATGAGAGAACTACGAGCACGACGATGATAGCAACGCTGTGATCAGGCGCTGACAGGGTCAAGAAAAAACAACGTACAAAGGTAATAATGTTGAGTAATGCTATATGATTATCCTGGACAGGTGTACAGTAACGTGCGATAAACCAGGAAAAGGTGGAGAGATAGATTCTTTGGTACCATTATCCCAAAAATATTTTGAAGGGCATGTTAGCGAGGTAAGGGAGGTATTTTTTTTACTGATGGAAAAACGTTTTTGTTTTTGTTATTTGCTACAAGTAATATTACTGCTTTTGCTAAATTTTTGGCTATCAAGGTGTTATTTGTTCAGAGTATATTGGTTTCGCATTCTTTTTTATTTCACTTTTAGGTGGGGGATATAGTGATATAGAATTGACTAGAATCACGCACGGACGCACTGTTCATTCGATTGCGTGCGTGATATACAAAGCAAATACATGTATATCTCAATCAACTAAAGAAGGGAATACTAATATTACATACTGGAAATCGGATTTGTTAGATTATTGGTTTATCCAGTTCCATCTAAAACGCTTTATCAGCTTTCTTTTACGTATATATAACGAGGACGTTTTCAACCACTTCGTTTCTGGGTGACACGAGGATATACTTTCAACATAGTAGTCCTCCACCACATTCAAGAGCCAAACATAATTAACTCTAGCTTCTAACTTCTCTCTCCGCGCTGCCAATATCAGCGCGCCCCCTGTCCGATTGGCCCCTGCAGAGGGGTGTTGGACAGTTGGACAGTACCCATGAAGAAGAAAGAGAAGAAGAAGAAACAACGTTGGTGATTAAATCGATTGAGCATTCTGTAGTCATGCCGTCTTTACTATCTTTTTGTCATTAAGTGAATCCTCATGCTTACCTTTGTCTTTCGTTCTGAATAAACTATCAAAGGATCAAACTGGGGTCCTATTCAGCGAATGATTTCATTAACTTTCACTCAATTTGAAGGAATGCGGTAAAAAGAAATTATGTTTGAATTTAGGCTTCGTGAGGAGTGCTGATCGTCATTATGAAACGACAGTTCTAAAGGAGAGAAGGTCTGGACCTTGTTTAGCTTCTTCTATTTTCTGAATTAGGGAACTTGTGACCTGATTCAACTATTAATATCGTAACCTTTCGTCTATAAAGATGAAACATGACAGAGTTCTTACCACCATTTGATTTCGGCGCGGATGTTCCTAATGGCACGGAAGTCGATGTGGAATAGATGTAATCAGGCGGTACGTAGTAATCGCACAGCTCGATGTCAAAGCGTTTGACGAGGTTACACACGATTTCCCGCATGTCGGCTGCCACCGGATATGCGTAAGCCTGGTCGGCGGCCGAGCCGTAAAGAATGGCGGAGTACGCCGTCCCGATGTTGGCGTTCTTCCGGAGCTGCAGCGTGTGCGAACCAGCTTTCACTGTTGTGTTCAACGTACAGTACGTTCCGTGAACAGTGTGGTTTAACTCCTGGGTGAAAACTACGCTATGCTGATATTGTCCAGTTATGTCTTCCCCATCAAGAGTAATGTCCTTTCTATGTTCACAACGAGTGATCAATATCAATGTGTTCCTAAAAAGTGTGTCATTTAGAGCGGGAAACACAACGGTTTGATTTGTAAATTGTTCTACTGGAGGTACGTTAAGCATAGCGCCATAGTCCAGGCGTTTTCTACCGCTTGTGAAAAACTGTGTCACTAATATTGGTTTATTTGATCTCAGTGTAAGAGGAACGCCTGAGCTTACATTAACGTCCTTTACGATGTTCTCATCAGACATATTCCACGTCTGGTAAAGCACCCCAGACGGTCTGAGGATTGACACGACTGTGTTATTTAAACCAGAAACCACACGTATCTGCATTTTGGCAGGCGCTGGAGAAACTTGCGGAAGAATGACGAAAGAGCGCCCCCACGCGCCCAGCGGAGGTACCTCCTCTATGAGACTATTGCAAGACTGGGACGCAGGACCTGGGTTCGGGGCTGTTTGTCGGCACATCCTCATACTCACGACAGAAATCGGCTCGTCGGCAACGAAACCCATGCCGCTCAGATCCGACAAGGAGGCGATCTTTGCCGAATCCATCTTCGGGAGATTGATGAAAGATGGTAGCAACGACGTTTTATTGTCTATTGTGACTGTCATATTAACTCTGGCGTGAGCGAGGTAGATGTTGTTCGACAGATCATAGGGGGAAAATAACACGATTTCTGATGTATACCCACCCGCTCCAGGATACAAAACACTGGCGTAATTTTTCCCCAACGCTTCCCGGGGTATTGCTCTGTACCCGTCCAGAATGAAGTCGCCGCGCCCGGGAACCACCCACACTGATATAGCATCGTCCGCTTCGACTTGGATGGTGATTCCATTCGGATTGTAGGGGTATCTGATGGGTCCAGCCATGTCGAGGGTGATGTTTCCGGCAATGTGTGCTTGAATGTCCACACTCTTCCCCGCCCATGACGAACCAGGTCTTGTCACGTTGACCGTGACTGTATCCCTGAGGAGAGCAATGAATTAAAAACCTTATGCAGGAAACTGCAATAACTGCGATAAAAAAAAAACCAACTAAACATCCCTCATCACAATAAACTCTATATCACTCTACATACTTGGTCTTTGACGTCTGAAAGGCATAATGTAAGGAGCAGCACATCCACACCAATCTAATTCGTAAATCTTGAATTATCAACTTGTAGAAAAAAAAACCTACTCTCATCAATTAGTTTAACTAGTATCTCGAGGCTGATTCATTTCTTTTTCTTGAAGTCGACAAAAGTGTAATTTTAATCAAATAGTTACAGAATAGAACAACGTCCAAGATGGCGGGCACCTAAGTGCCCGTTTGCTAAACATTATGTTTCTTATTTGAATTTGAACAATCTGTTTGATTTTTGTTTTGAACAAAACAATCAATTCGAAAGAAGGAAAATATTTCGTATGCACATTCCTCGGATCGCTTGCTTTTATAGTCTAACTTTGGATGATGCATTTGAAGAATATCTTGCGGGGAAACAAATTCGAATGAAAGAAAGTGAATGTGAAAGTTTATTCATGAAAATGCACCTTCTTTTTCGGATAACTCGTTTAAAGAAAAATGAATGAGAAACACTGAATTTGAACGTTCAAACAGTAAATGACATAATTCTACATGATTATGTCGAAGGCGCTTACGCCTAATATTGCCAAACCTGGAACGGTAACTCTGATGGTCACATCATTGACAGGGTGACATGAAAATGCAAAGAGGTGTGCATAAATCTGCACGCAGACTAAATGATAACAGCAGGGAGACAGACAGACAGACAGACAGGCAGGCAGGCAGAAAGACAGACAGACAGACATGAGGAGGAGAGTGGATATAGATTCTAATGTATACATGGACGTAATTCTGATATGAAGTTAGATTGTTCTGACAATATTGATGTTATATCAACATGGCAAACATTGAAACATGCCAGACTCTATCACAACACGACTTTGAATGCATGGCATCGAACACATAAAACAGCTAAGATTAGTATGTAAGTATGCTGGGAAAGACTCCTCATCCGAGGTAGATAACGCACATACGATTGTGCCTGTGCCTGGCCAACCCCCAACATGCCCAAACCCAACGAAATTGATAACCATGGGAAAAATAGATAGCGAAACACACAACCTAATACCAATGCCATTCGACGCCGTATTGACAAATGCCATTGACAAATTATGTTGGCAAATCATCACACGCTGAACTGTGTTCCATTTGCATTGTATCTAAATTTTCAAACCATGCGCTGTCTGAATGTCAAGTTAATCATCTTATTATATGGAACATATGGAGTCAAGTTGTCGTGGAATTGAACTGATATCACAGTGAATGATCAATTATTTTGCCCATGATAATATATACATATATATATATATATATATATATATATATATATATATATATAACTACAAACTAAATATATATATATATATATATATATATATACATATATATATATATATATATATATATATATATATACATATATATATATACATATATATATATATATATATATATATACATATACATATATAAACTAAAAGTACATTATGGTAACTGTTTCCATTTGACAAAATAGGGCAGATACACATTAGCACATTGCGTATCTTGTTTTGCGGTTCCACAACCTTTGCAAAGATTAATTTTGAAAGATCGCTCGAAGATTAAAAACATGCATTACTCATCACACAGGCCTATGTATTCATTGTCTCTGTGAGATTTCAGAGCTCTTGATTCTGTCTCAATCATTTTAATTAGTCCAATGTCCATCCGTCGGCATATTATGTTTACAACGTGTCCTATACTTGCAGCCAGGGTGTTATCTATAGCTGATAATATGGTGATTTATGGTAAGAAAGACGTGTGAAGAAAAGGTCACCATAAGACTTCGAGCTAACTTATAGGTCTACAAAATGGCGGTATTGAATTGTGTGCAAATTCGTGATTGTCTCAAAAACAAATGCAGAGTATACGTTACAAGTACGGAACTATGGCCCCTGCCCCGATAAGCCGCTACTTGTATCTACTCCCTTTTCACCACTCTTCAGACACACGTACAATGGCATCGATATTATAGGCAGTTTTGGTACGTAGCATACCTATACTATACCCTTTGCTATGTAGAAACACGAGGCTTTCGAGTTCTGAATGTTACAGAGTTTTGAATAGAGTTTTACACCTCAAAAACTTATATTTAAAACTGAATTTCACTGCTATTTTCGGCAAGTTAGGCATGTAACAGTCATTCAAACTTCCACATACAGCTTTCTCACTACAGCAGAATGTTTTATCAAAACAGTATCTAGTTGAGCTGGATAGGTAGATAAATAGATAAATAGATAGATAGATAGATAGATAGATAGATAGATAGATAGATAGATAGATAGATAGATAAGAAGAAAGAGGGGATATTCAAAATCGAGAATTGACCAGTCCTATTGGAAACTGACTCCATGTTTATTGTTCGTAAAGGACAATCATTATCTTGTCAGGAATTTCAAACTTGGACTGCTATCATGTGAAAATATCTTGCATAAAGTATCTATATCTGCTTATAACGTAGACTATGGTGCCCACATAAAGTGAGTTTGTCTTATGGTTTTCATAATCCATGATACTGATTGAGTCCTATATCATTCATACCAGAAAATGATGAAATAGGTATTATACTGTGAACAAAAAGGCCTAACAAAACTATGACTCAACCGACCGCGTTAATGCAATTTACAAAGTTGCTGACAGAATATATCCCTCAGCAACCATTGCAGTTATTCTTCAAGCCCACCACTATACCTACTCAATCATCACGATTGCATGAAGCCAGCGGTAATATATCACTTATTCTCTCTTGATCTGCTGAAATTTTGTGTTGGTCAATAACACACGGCAACATTATTTCCCAAGGGGAAAAGAGGAATAGCAAGTAGGGAAATAAAGAAGGTAAGCTGGAATAACAAGTCAAACAGCGTACAGATGTGCAGACAAGTAATGAGGGTGGGAGATGAGAAAGAGAGGGGGTGAGATGGATGTAGGAAGAGAGAGGGAAGAGATTTTCATCGTCATTATACCAAGGAGCAGCTCCATGGTTGCATCTTAAATGCCCGGTTGTGGGTCACACCTGATTTCTACATTAGCGGCCATTTCTGCTCCGCTGGGCGGAGGTGATTCGGAGCCGTTGTCATGGAAACTGCGCCAGCAATAAGTGTGGATACATCAATCGCGGAGGACATTGATGATGATGATAATAATGATCTTCTGGAGGTATGAGTTTTCTTCAACTTGTCTCCCTTTGTACAATAATGAACAAACGTACCAAAACAAAAAATGTAGATCAGCAGTTGCGTTCTTGCACATTTCATTTGTATAGACGGAGAAAAATTGAAGAAAATTCATACTTCAATCTTCACCCCTCTGCTTGATAATCCCTTGCTTTTAATGATCCTCAAAACAAAAGAACACTTCGATCCGCGTGTTAATAATTCAACATCTACTGCTGAAGTAACTTGAGACAGGGCCTACGCTGATGATGAAGTATGAGCGCCAGACACGCGTCAGACGTCGCAAAGGGAGTTTAAAATGTGGTCTGAGGATTAAGCACAACACAGCTTATACACCAACATACATCCTAAAATAAAGCACGTTGACACGCACACGAACGATATACGCTTTTAGTGGGGGGAGGGGGGGGGGGGGACGGGGGTCTCACTTCAGTTGATGGACTAAATTTAGACAAGGACCTGATATATCTTTGTGAGTAAGAGTCATTCGTTTCGTTTGAATTTTGGCACACATTAAAACAGAAGGAACTCTAAATCGTAACAGAAGGAACTCTAAATCGAAACTATTTCCAAACAAAACTGTAGAAAACTATACAGCATTGGTGTTATAACCTTCAACGGCCAACCACTGGATTTAGCATGACAGTACTCGAAGCAGTTACAGTTTGACAATGCATTTCCATAAACTACAAGAATGTTTTGTTTTATTGTTTAAAAAAAATGATCTGCATTAATTTCGCTTGAATATGCAAAAGTCACATTGTACTCTATTTTTTTTTTTGTATATGCAAATGTCATATTGTATTGTATACTTGTGGCAGAAATGAAATAAAATGAAATGAATGAATGAACCACGGATGACGATTGCAATGCTCCTTCAGTCACAGCGGAAGCATGTTCGTGCACCATGTCACTAGCATGATAAAAGAACTATGCAATGCAAATGCATGTTACATTGTGTTAATTCATGATACGTTTGACATTCATGATATGCGTGTGACACGGCGTTACCTGCTCCGAGATGATATCCGCAGGTTGTGGACCATCCGTATCCTTGTGCTATTCTCGACCGGAAGGACGATGTAAAATTGCCGCCCAAATGAGTCCTCGCTTCTGTTCTCTTCTGGAAAGAGAAGAAGAAGAATTAAAAAAAAAAAAAACCCAGGAAAGCATTAATAGATGAGCGAAATTGATACATGGAGAATACAGCGATGTATATATAAACAAGCCCATAAGCAGTAGAATGAGTACACTTGCAATTATTGTATCTCGTCTTAAACATCCTCAATTCAAAGAGACATGTAGACCTGTAACGATGAGTCATCAAATATTTCTTTAAATATTACGTGCAAGGAGAATCCGTTATTTTCATCTCAACCGTCACATCACGCACGGTTCACCATCCATAACCGAAATCAAAACCGATGCAAGTGTACAATATTGAATGGAAATTGAAAGTAACACCACGGAGCTTTTGTAGTTTCATGACAAAACTGTCACACACACACACACACACACACACACACACATTGAGGTGCGGGGTATACGCTTTCGTTAATGTTCTCTTTTCCCCGTGAGTTGGTCATTGTACCCCAGAAGCTTGACGGAATGAAGTACTGTGGTCACTGCTGAGACAAACACCTCACAAGGAATATATACCGAGTGTATACGCATGTGTGCTTGCGTGTGTGTGAGTGTGTGTGTGTGTGTGTGGGGGGGGGGGGGGGAGGTGGGTTCAAATGGTATATCTCCGATTATTCGGGATGTATACGTAGGCCCTATATTGTCTTGCAGAGACGTCTCATTAAAACTTTACCTCTGTATTATACATGCAGCTATAAAACCAATAACTTCTGTATGTATGTAGAATGTTAATAGACAAACACACACACACACGCTAACATCCTTGCAAATGAATGCACAGGAACATTTCAGTTCAAGAGCCTCACATCTTCAAAAGACAGAAGGATAAAGGATCTATTTGTTCCCGTTATTCTAACTAACAGAATGAGGTGGAGTTCATTGTTGATATCGGATGGTCATTTCTCGTGAATTATGTGAAGACGGTAAACCCTTTTCATACCATCTTTCAACCCTCTCACAAATTAAGTTAAACATTTGGGACGAATTCCCCAAACCAGAATATTGTGAAGGTTTTGTCGTTACATTCTCTCAAAATGAATACCTATCGACGACACACGGTTTCACTTTCCTTTCTTGGGAAGTCCAGTGTATGCTCAAGGAGTCATTGCAATTGAAGAGAATCGACACAATCCTTCAACTAATCACGAAAAGACCATTAATGATTTAATACCAGAACATGACACTGTTTTTCCCCATAGGACATCGCTTTGATAGTGACATCACGTCATCACACTGTTTCTTTATGGCGTCAATGACATTTTTTTTTTATTATGTTGTATTCGATCAGTAGTGAATGTATAAGAGAAAAATTACCTTGGTGTCACGTGCATGGATTAACTATAAAATACGAAGCTTGGCTATCTGGCTGACGAGCTCATCGGGGAGTGTAATGTGTGCATCACACGAGAGCCCCTTGGCATCATAACTCGACGGATATGGCTCTGAACCTATCATCGTTATATGAATATCACGATCAATGTTATAACTATCACATAGCGTTTTCATTATCATTATTATTGTTTTTATCCTTATCATTGTTATCATCGTCATCATTCTAATCATTGTTGTTGTTGATGATGTTGTTAGTAGGGTCGTCATTCTTATTATCATCATGATTGATATCGCGAGTAGAGATCATTATCTACAGAGATGATTGTCGGGATACTCAACGTTACATCATTTAAGAATCCAAGAGACATTTAAGATGAAACATGCCACGAATATATATACGAAGGTTGGTTTACCCCGATGATAGAGCAGGCCTCTATAATGTCCCTCGGGGTAATCAATGACTAGCTGGGCCAATAGCCGCTTCTTTCCGCCTCATCATCACCTCCGAGGCCCGATCAACTGGCTTGATTGATCGAGATGATGACACTCGGGTATACACTGGGTGCCGCGGCTATCGCCATTTTAATATACACACACCTGAGAAAGAGGCGCTTGTCGGTCTACTTATAACCCCCCCCCCTTCTGATTTTGCCTCTGCTGATTCTATAAATGCCAGTGATAAAAACAGATACCAAACAAACAGGACAGAAATATTTCAATGATATCGGGAATACTATCATATACGGGAGTTGTGACATTATCAGGCTTTACACGCACTTACACAGCACAATGACAGTGGTCACAGTCAGATTAATATGGATGAAGCGATGATATAATAATTATTACCTTATGCGCCTATCACTGTGCTAAACACACTGAATTTCTCGCTTAGAAATTAGATTGAAATGGATGAAACAATATCCATATATTGAATTACTGGAGAGTTGTCAAAACTTTTATCGCACTGTATTTTCCTTTATTACAATGTTGTACTGCGTTTGTGTGATTATGTGCATTCAAATGAATTGCAAATGTGTTTTTGTTGGAAATAAATAAATAAGATTAATAAAAATAGAAAACGAAATGAAATCTGTGTCTATAGCTGATATCAAAACACCATTGACCACAGACCTGATTTTGTATTTTTTGTTTTTTGTTGTTGTTTTTTCAAACCAGATCATGATAAAAGAACTGATGTCCAAGCCTCGTCCCATTTGCATGTTATGGCAAGTGCGTGCCACAGATATCAATATCGAGTGAAAACGCGTGGAATTTTTAATTTCTGAACATTTCTTACATCTCTATATCCTTGCTTTCTTGCTGAGTGACTGGTTTGTGTATTCAAGTTTCGGATGTGCTTGTGCGTGTTGTTTCTTGCTATTTGTGATACATTCATTGGTAGTTGCGTTGGGTTGATTAGTTTGGGTTCGACACCGGCAAATCTTTAATTTTAGATATATGAAATGTTTTAATACACTTGTATGCAAGTGTGACAGAGATATACCTTCCCCACCCCCCCCCCCACCCCACTCCTCCCTATACCCACCTCGACCTCGTCCCTATCCTCCTTGTGGACCATGAGCAGTATAGGCCTACGGCGGACGGATGACAGTCCAAAGAGTTCAAGTCTTTTGTAATGGTTTGATAGCATGGACTGAATCATTGTACAAGAATTGATGTGTCAATATAACGATGAATCATTAGCATGGATTGTTCGCACGTATACTGATACATGACCTGGGGAGGAGAGATGGCATTGCAGAAATGTACATCTAGGGCGGCAGGAGGGCACACGCTGTGTGATATGGTGGAATGAACCTTGTACAACCCATGACTTCTGCGCTATCTCAAACATTCAAGTCGAGAGCGTATATTGTTATCAGCCCTACCATGACATAGACGACGAACCCGGCGGTCAAGTTCAGCGACTCGGAGTAGCTATGCAAACATGCAATAAACAGCCATCGATATGGGTTACTTTTAATTACGTTTTGTTACGACTGTTTGACTGCAACTGCTTTTGTTCTGTTTATGCTATTTTCATCTTTGTCTTCATTTCTGTCTAGTTTCGTGCCAAGGGGAGAAGTAAGATTTATAATTGCTTTTATGGTTATCATTTTTTTCTGACACTCTCGTCACAAGCTCTCTGTTCCCCAAGTACTCTGTACAAATATAGGTCTTTGTACAAAGCTCGATCCCTGCCTTAAATTGTACCGCCAGGTAAAGACTTTGTTCTTAGCTATATATTGCCAATCATAAACCCCTCTGTTCACGCGTTTTACAACTCTTTTCATGTAATATTTTACAAACAAAAGCTTAGTTTTTTGTGCAATCTGTTGCAGGGTTGACGATCTGTATATGAAGGATATAACCTATACACCACTCGAAGATCATTCAGCGTATAAGATAGCTATATCGCTGGCCCCTCATACATTCACCCAGTCACAATCACTATAGACTATACAGTGGAATGCCTGATAAGATAACTAGCTTATTATGATAATTATTATCAAGTATTCTGTTGCATTAATAAGCAAAGTAATTAAATGAGGAATGGGCATGGGTAGGTAATGAGCTTACAAGAAATGACTTTACATGACTTTACGTGAAATTGTATGTTTGCTATTTATTTATCTACCGGTATCTATCACAAGATCTATGTTAGATATTTATCTACAGGAAAGCGGAGTTGCAAAACGTGAATCACTCAGGAAACAATATCATATCATGTATCCAAAGTTTATCTTTATTTACAGTTTTATGACTAATATAATTATATGATGCAGGTAATATGAAAACATATTGGAGATGTATAGTAATATATACAGAACTTTTTACGATGCTTGCACTACATAAGTTTAATCCTCGCTATACGTGCTCATTTCATTTCCCTCTCTCTCCACAACAAAAATAGTCTTTACGTCTATTCAGCTATATCTATACTTTATCTATCTATATCTATAATGTATCTTTCTGTCCTTCTTTGACATTATACACTCTCATGAAATGATAAATTAGGAATTCAAATGTTGTCATTCCTGCAACCTCTTTGTGAATGTTAAATTTAACAGTTTACAAAAGGTTGGAGGAATGACAACATTAATTTTAGAGTGTTCATTTGCTATTTCGTTTTTCAGAGTGTATTTATATTATACATAATGTTTGTAGAAAGATATACAGAAAGATAAACAAATAGATACGGATAGATACTTACATGCATAATAATATTCATGCAAACATACATACGCACTTTCACACATAACATACATACATACATATTAAGCCTACATGATAGGCATAAAACATGTCCTCAACATCGTCAGTCTCTTTAAATCGGATGAACAACAGCGCATTTTCCTTGCGTTTGATAGATCCTCAGACCTTAGCAGTCCAAAGATTACCTTTAAGTATAATAAAACGTGAAATTCGAGACAGGTTTTAATTAGTGTCCCCCACAGTTTCGTGCTCACTATCTTATTGATTCGAGGCGCGTTTTTAGGGAATGCTGATTAAAGGTCCCATTCAGTTTATGGAAAACCATCCCAAATATTAAGACCTTTTCGTCGTTTTCTATTCACATAATCAAAGAGACAATATTTAGACGTTACAAAACAATAAGGTTAAGACAACAATAATTATGATTTAAGAGTTAATAAATAGGAAAACATCAGTATAGGGCATCATACCTCTCGATTTTTATTACAAACTGTGGATAATAAAAAAACCCTGTGATGCTTTTTGAAAATTGACTATATTTACGTAACATGATTTTATATTCATACCGTTGGATTGTACAGGACCTTGATGTAAATACTTAATGTAAAACAGCATTCACCTGCTGATCTTGTTATCCTGTCCAAATATGTTGAAATAAATAAATAAATAAATAAGTAAACAAATGAATAAATAAATAAATAAAATCTACATTACCATTACCAATCTAGTAATGTCAAGTAGGCCTAAATAATTCTGTGAAAGGCTGTAATTAATGAAATAGGTATGTTCAGATTATGTTACGTGTCTCGTATTTAGGTATAACCTGCATTCAACTTGCTTTCATCACTCCTAAAGCTCAAACAGGATGTCACTATACAAGTACAAAACAAGGTGCGTCGCGTCGGATTGCGCGGCATGCATATACAAGTATTACTATTTGTAAGTCGTTCATTGTAACATTGGGGGCCACCACTGAACAGAAAACTGTGATATACCAGAAACTTATGAAGCACGAACTGAGTACATTTTCAGAAATTGACTCGATTTGTCTCATAATCCGACATTATACGGCGATTGTTCGGCCATGCCATTATACTTCCAACCATCGCGTAATAACAATGAAATGGAATTCACGTATCAGAGTATAACATGAAATGCATGAAACAGGTTCCCATTGTCTGAAATTGTAAATGGCCAGTCAACATAACGTCTCGGCTCCTCAAATACTAGTCTGAGCGCCTAACTTATATGCCTTCTGGCCTGAGGTATCGTCAGGTATGATTTCAGTGCCACGCTATAAGCATTTCTCACATCTAGGTTTTTATGAATGGCGCTGTTCTTTTCAATATTATTATGACCATAAGATAATAACATATTTCGGTGCGCTGATAATTTAATCGGCCGTATGCACACATAATATAATGTTAATTGATATTTCTTAGCAGCGTTTTTTGTTTTATTTTGTTTTGCTTTGTTTTGTGGTGTGTTTTCCCCGACACAGTGGCTGCTGGGGTTAAAGTCTACGATGCACGCACGGCTCGCAGTCACTCCCCCCCCCCCCCCTTAAAAAAAAAACACCTAACGAACAAACAAACAACAACAACAACAAAACAAACAAAACGAAAAACACAGCAACAACAAAGAAAAAAAAAACAAGAACTATGAAATACCTCAAATGTGACAGCTAGTACACAAATTGCGATCAGACAGCCTCGATTAATATTGTGCATATTTGTCTATTCTCTGCCAAGTTGACATGATTGTATAGTGGTCTCAGCAATCACCGCGGCGTTCTCAGCCAATTCCATCTCCAAGGATCGAATTGACTCGTCAGTATAATGATAACAATAATAACAATAATAATAATAATAATAATAATGATAACAATAATAATAATAATAATAATAATAATAATAACAATAATAATAATAATAATAATAATAATGATAATAATAATAATAATAATAATAATGTTTATAATTCTATATGTCTTATTTACTTATTTAATAAGGGTAGCCTGTTCAGTGATGCCACTGCATGCTCTACCAGAGGGCCTTGCCAGGTACCCATTATACACCTTGGTCGAGAGTATTGTGGGTAAAGCTCAAAGACGTAACCACTGGGCTGGATTCGAACTCGGGTCGTCCGATTGGGAGTCGGGAGTCATCAATCCACTATGCCACAGCGCCCCCATAAGAAAAACTTTTGAAGAAAATCCATCGAGTCCTATGATATCAGCTGTGGTTGGGGTTATAATCTTCTTGTCAGTGTGTGTATTAAAGTTGGAGCTATGAATTTCACTACCATTTTTTTTCTTTTTTTTTTTGCGTGAGGGATTGGATAGAATGAGTTGAATCAATGAAATCTGCGCAAAATCAGAAAAAACAAATCAAAAACGGCAAAATTCGGCGAAAAACAATTCGATTCGAAGATGTGTTGCCAATTTATAAATTCGTTAAATTCATAGTAATCAAGAAGCTTTTGACAAAACATCCGCCACCTAAACCAGTGATTATGAACCAAATAAAAGCCCCCCCCCCCCCCTTTCAGCTCTTTTAACTGCGTGAAGCACTAAAGATGAATATCAAAGCCTATGCTAAGAAACAAATACAGGGCCGTGCCAAACAAAATATGGTTTCTGATCAAGCTGGGTGAGTTAATAGGTAACTAAGAGCAAAAGAGGTCGATTGGTGCCGGGCAAGCAATTTTTACATCTTTTAACTGATTGATAAGTTGCGTGAGACGTCGGTCACGTTTGATAGCCACATTGATTAGAATGAATTCACAATGAATTGCAATGACCCTATAGTGAAGTGTTATGCTAACTAATCTTGATACATAAAATGTGTAACTTTCCTTTCTTGGTTACAGAATATGACACTCACGGAAATAATCGGAGTATGAAGTGACACTGGCTATTCTCGCCAACACCACGAAGAGGATGATGAGCAACCATTTGAAGTTATCGCTCAGGTGTGTCTGCCTCCCTGCTGGGCTAGTGCACCACCGGGCCATGCCGACAATCAGAACTTACGAAGAGAAATCTGAAACTATAACTTTACTTCGACAAAGCTGTTCTTAGCGGGGTATCGTCACTTAAATCAGTGATGATAAAGCTTCGATGTTGAGATACTGGAGTTGGCTGGGCAAGCGAATCACACGTAGAAGAATTAGTCTCGAGGACACTCAATTCTGTCCTATCATTTATCGCGGTGTCTTGGCGGGTTGCAGACGATGCAGACCGATTCGTGTAATCAGCTGATGGCTGGGTTGCCGCTTGTCAATCCAGTATCATCGTACAATCATGCATGATTCGTTCACGAAATCCTTGCCTGAGTTCACTGAGTGCATATCACCAACAATATCGGAATAGCATCCTATGGACCTTGCTGGGATAAGACTTATCGCTGCATTACCAGAAAAGAAAACAGATAGATGAACAAAGAAGGCCTTATAGTGAGTATAGCCCCGGTCTGGCTTGGACAATGTTGGATGAACTTCCACGCCTCTTAGCTTTACATGATGTAGAACAACACTCGTTCCCGGCTGCAGTATCACGGTTCACTAATTGGACGCTTTGTCGCATTCACAGCGGACTTTACTCCACGGATCTCGTTGGAGTTGGATAACTTTATTTACTCAACGGACTAGTTCAAGCTGCCCCTGCTCTCACATTTGATAATGTCCACAGAGTATGTTTGATTTAGAATCTGAAATGAGAGAGAGAAAAAAAAACACGTCCCAAATTCATGACACAGAGAGTGCATCAGCAAAAACGTGTGTCTATCAACTCCTGACATTGCCTTCTCTATTCACAATGGTGACACAAATATATCTGCTAACACACAATGCTCTGTGTACCAAAACACTTCCATATAAAGTATCTTATAGCACTAACTGATCTTCCAACATTGACAGCATGCCAACAACAAAATGAACGAGTAGGCCCTATACATTCGGGTTGTTTTTTTCTTGAGGGATGACAAAATATCATTGTCTGCAGGATCGTGTGTTTTCTCTCTTGAAATTGTGTATCTGTTTCCTGCATCAATTGCCTGTTCCATCGATATCTATAGGTTAAAAAATATCCTTAGCTTTATAGGTTTTTGGCGATGACAATAACATAACTTTTCCCTTTGACATTTCTTATAACTCTTTTTTCCAACATCTGAGCAAGAACTTCATTTATACGTTTGTGTTTACTTATAGCTGTAAGCGTTATACCAGATACAGAGTAAAATCTTTGTCCGAATTCGCACAAGCACCTCCTCGTCTTTCAGACGTTATACAAGTATGAGATCCTGGACCATCGTCTATACAAGAGGATAGTTGGCATCGTGGAGACTATAGGGCCTACAATACGTAAATAATGTGTGAATGATTGTGGTGAATTTCTCGAGACGCGGGTTTTTTTTTTTGTTTTTTTTTTGTTATGGTTTTATGTTTAATTGATTCTGCAATCTGCATAGACACTTATAGCAGATCAAAACAATGCACACATTTCCTCAAGAATGAATGCAACTTTTTGAGCACAAAGTGTTCATCAAAATAATTAGATTCAACATTATGATATATACCAACGTTGAAATGACGCAATTTAAAGTACACCTTGTTGAATATTGTGGGTAGGTCTAGATTTGTTTAGATATCAAAGCTTTCATCCAACCAATCTTTTTCTCTTTTATAGTCGCTTCAATTTCAAAGTGAATGCCAGAATAGGCTTATGGCAAGCAATGTTCAACTTTTGCATGTTTGTATTAACAAAACAGACTTCTAAGTTCATGGAAGGTGAACATCTGTCTTGCGAAGGTCAGCGGAGTTCTCTTACAAGTGGAACATTTTGGCCTCGCACGTTTACGATCGCAGCTTTTCGCAGTAAATCACAAAAGTTGATATATACTCTCTAAAAAAAATCGAGTGAAAACATTCACTCTTGAAGGAGTGAATACAAAAAAGAGTGAATTTAGAGTAAAATTGGAGTGAATTTTGAGTGAAAATGTTCATTTTCACTCATTTTGGAGTGACCTCATCACAGGGATCACTCCAAAATCTTCGAGTGATCCCTGACGTCACTCTAAAACGAGTGAAAACGAACATTTTCACTCAAAATTCGCTCCAATTTCACTCTAAATTCACTCTTTTTTGTATTCACTCCTTCAAGAGTGAATATCTTCACTCGATTTTTTTTTTAGAGAGTATACCATTCAATTCTAACGAGGCGTTGTCTGAACAGCACCTTCCGACCTCATAGCCCCTTTTCCATATACGAGGAGCTGAAGTAACATATAATGATATTATACAAGTGTATCTGCACTTGCTGTTATTATGCAGGTAGGGTTTTACTGACGATGCTCGTCCAAGAGTCTCGCAGTATTCTCTCCGCCCGCCCCGCTCCCTCCTCATAACTCTCTCCCTCTCTTTTTTTCTCTCTCCTTCTCCAAAGCTCTAGCTCTCTTCCTCTCTCACACCGGGACGCTTTTCTGTAATCTACTCTTGTTCTGCAGGGTACTGATGATGATGATGTTAGTTATGGATATAATATAGAATATAGAATATGCAAATGAATGTGCTGACCATGTCATAATCTCACAATTTTCCCTTGATCGTGTACAAAAAAAAAAAAAAATGATGAAAATTCAATGTTTCTGTCATTGAAGGCTAACTTAGTATCCTGGTTGAATAACTTCAGAATAGTGATCAGTTAGATATATCAGGATCTGAGCCTCACCGGGCATAATTGCGTTTGAATGAAAAACTAGAAATTCCAAAATTCTACGTACAAAGTTTATCATAACTATATGGCAAGTTGTGAGGGTATGACAATGCGCCATGCTCACTTTGCCATTGGCGTATTCATTGACCGTTCAAGAACTGTTTCCCGAAAAATTAGCGAAACTCCAAAGTGTCATAACTTCCTTATTTTTCACCCGATTTCGATCAAAATTTTACCGTTGAACTCGTAATATCTTGTTCTTTCTTATCAAGCTAATTTATATTTGGACTGGATTTCCATGTGATAACAGAACGCTGCTCATTGCATTGCCCAGGGAGGTGGCGCCCGTGTCTATTTCGGGATAAAGTCCTCTATGTGGCAGCGCGGAACACTATAGTCTGGTTTACAGGAACCGCTTCTCATTGAAACAAACTTTTTAGCACATGTACACCATCATGCAAATAAAGTAAAAAGGGACTTGGTAAAGTCGGTGACGTTCTTAAAGAGATAGTATAGTTTTGGTTGAGACCAAATTTCAGGTTTCCAACTTTTTCGGGGGGGGGGGGGGGGTGGGGAGGGGGAGATAATGAGAAACCTATTGAAATATGAAGGATCAACGTTTATATGATGAGAATTGTTTTGGAAATGGCTGAGAAATCCAAAACAGAGCAATCGTAATAAAAGGTGGGTCCCACCTTTTATTAGGCTCGCTTTGTTTTACTTTGTTTTTGGATGTCTCAGTCATCCCAAAACCAATTTTCATCAAATAAACTTGATGGCATGTTCTGTATTATTTAATCAGTGTGGTTTTTTATGTATCTCGCAAAGAGTTAAAAACCCAGTCTCCACCTCCACCAATACTATACCCCATCCCTTTAAAGTGATTATCAATACATGTGGATTTATTTTTCAGGTTTCTGTGGTTAAGTGTTGGATAGGTGGAACATTTTTCTCTTACGTCATGGATGAATGTGAGGCATGAGCACACCACTCACGAACGAATGACCAGCTAGCTGCCCGCATGGATGTAGTGCGGATATGGGTCAATGAGCAGAGGTCAGAGAGATGGGGTGATCATTATTGTCAAAAAGAAACCATTGGTCATGTTGATGGTGTCTAGAGTATGATGTACGCTGGCTCTAAAACGACAGAAACAATTGTTTGATGAATACCTACCTGTCGACTATACAGCGCCGGAAGTAACCTCTCCAGGATGAGTGGATTCGTTGGAGATTTGAGCAGTTCTCAATCGAAAGCGTTATCTGAGGTAAAGTTCAGGGCAAGGCAACAGACGACGTAGTATCAATCTGTAGTCCCATTAATGCATATCTGTGTATGTGTAATGACGTGTTGATTTTTTACCTTCTCTGCCGACTAGGGTAGGTTCGGTTCCTTTTACGTTTTAGCAAATCCTAGGGTGTCTCAGTTTGATCAGCATCACATCTTGATACCGATAGATGGTTTCCTTGTAGCTAGTAATAGTAGAACCCGATGGCACTGACGGAGGGAGTTTTTTTGTTTGTTTGTTTTTTTACCCAATTTGCAAGCTTTCGATAGTTTCATTCATCATACATCAAATCTGTATCAGCAGCTGTATACGCCTGTATTCACTATTATTTAGCCCAACCCTTGTATACAGCGACAGGGCTGTGTATAGTTAATTTTACAATTGTGTATGACTCTGATTAACTGAACAGCTAGTCTAACGTTAGTATATGTACAGTAAATTTTAGTTTTAGATTCTATTTCAGAAGCTACTAGGTAGAACCTACAAAAAATGTACTAATAACGTTAGAGAAGTAAATTTAGAGTTCTAATTGAAGAACTCCCATCCTCTCGTTTACTTTTATGGTCATCCTAATCAATGTCTAGGTTCAACAACACTGTCTAAATCAAGAGTTTTGGTCTAATTTGATTTGCTCTGTACTGTGTTTTGGATTTCTATTGATTCCATCCAGCTAAAATCCAGAATAGATGGCATCTCCCTTCCAGAGTCTGGTGATGACTATCTCCTGAAATGGCTACGGGGTATGTTCTCATTTTTGAAAAAAAAAAAAAGTGATGACATCAACACATTGCCAACTAGATCGTGTAGACCTATATTATGTCACCTTTTGACTTTGTGCCATGAAGTGTGTTTTTGTTTTTGTTTTTGTTTTTGTTTGCTTTTTTGCTCGAACTTTCACTTACCGGTATATCTTTTTAAACCCCTCTAAAAATGGATCTTAGATATACTGTAATGTAAAATACCTTTCTCTCCTGGATCACATATAGATCTAGACACATGCCTGATTTACCAGATCAAGTGTGAAGTGAACAGTAAAACAGACTGTTGTCGTATTGAGAACTACAATTCCCATAAAATTGTTTGTGTTTCAAGCAAATAGAAACTCTGTGTATCTAGAAAAGTAAATTCCAAGAATCTCAGCCATCAAACTAAACTTTTTGTTTTTGCTTTTTTTCTTCTAAATAACCATCATTGATTCTTGTTTATCACACTTCTCACCAGCATAGCATTGACATTTCATAGTGCAAATGCAGTACTTTTAGCTTGTGAAAACTTGTGATCATGATATACTGGTACCAATCATGCTGTAGAATGATGAATTCTGGTTGGTGTATTTTCATGGGTACTTGTACTTGACTTTTGTAACAAAGACTATTTCATTTCTTGTATGATTTTACAGCGAGAGGATTCAATGTCGACAAAGCAGAGAAGATGCTCAGAGATGTGAGTTATTCTTGTTGTCATAGAGAGCAGTTAACTTTGATTATGAAGTCCACTTTCATGCAGCCCACTTTGGGGCTGCTGGTTAAGAACACACCTGAGTAACATATAGTGACAAAATGTACTGAAGTTGCCATACAGTGTTATGTGATTTATTGTCCATTTGCAGTTTCATGGAGTCTGTTTTCGTTTCTGCCATTATGTCCAACAAGATCATCCAGTATCAACTTTATGCACTTGAAATACAAATAGCTCATTTGTGATTATGTCGCAGTCATCAGACTTCATCAGTGAGGGGACTTTTTTTTTTCAGTAATTGTTAGAGTGAAGGGGGGAAAACCACTGAAAATTCCACACCAGTCTTGTGGAGTAGAGACAGATCAACTGAACCTTGAGGTATGGTGTACATAATCATAGCTGTATGAATGATGCAGTGTAAATATGTAAGCAACAATACCCCTCTACCTTTAAAATTGTGGAAATGAATAATGTCAGGCAGATTTGGGTGGGTTTATTTATGTTTGTTTTTTCAGACAAAATTGCTCCTCTTTATAGCCGGAAAGTGAAAAGTCAATTGCATTGTGTGTAAGACACATCTTTTTTCTTCTCCTTCCTGTCTGAATAAGAGTTGCTTTTTTTATTTCTCCAGCATATATCATTCAGGGAAGAGTGGAATGTACAATCACTAGTTGACAACTGGCAACCTCCTGAGGTAAGTTATACTTTATCATAGATGTCATAATCAGTAACTGTAACTCATTGCCATTGTAAGACTTGAACTGTAAGCCAAAATACTTCTTTCATCTCTAACTTACATTACTGACAGCAGTTTAATGTATATCACAGTATATCAGAAGAATGTATGATCGTATCATGTGGAAAAACTTTGGTCATATCTTTTGCCTCTGAGAGAATTCTGTAACTTTTAAGTGAAGCACCTTTTATGAAGTTTGTTATGGTAGAGTATGATTAGACAAGCATTGTGTATTTTCACTGGGAAAAGAAAAAAATGAGCAGTAGCTCTGTAACCTGGGAATTATCTACCCAGCATGTTTTCATAACTCTAGTAATGTGAAAAGCCATTTTATATATATTATGTTTTCATCCTTTCATTTTTGCATTAATGTTTTTCTGTAGGTCCTGGACAAGTACATGGTAGGGGGTTTGTGTGGCTATGACAAGGAAGGGTCACCGGTGTGGTACGAACCTTTTGGTCACTTTGATCCGAAAGGCATCGTCCTCTCCAGTACGCCTAGAGATTTGAAGAAGATGAAGATTGTCATCTGTGAAGATATTCTCAGCCACCTCAGATCACAAACAGAAAAGGTGAGGAAAACGACAGGTCCAATTACGAAGTATATCAGTAAATCAAGTCAGCTGGTCTTGTGTTTTGGAGTAATGACGTTTCATGTTCTCTTTGGGATGCTTCGTCAAGCCAGCTGATATTTGGAAGCAGCAATTAGTTGTAAGTAAATCCAGTAGACTAGATTTACTGATATTCTTCATGATCTACTTACCTGGATGACTGAGAACATTCACAGACATACATTTTGTAGCATGTTCAGTTGTTATGTCATTGACAAGTTGCAGTGCATCATGATGATGATAGCAATAAATCATGTAATTCATCAGTCCAGTTACCTTGATAAAAATGCAGCTTTTAAAACCAAACAAAATGTATAGAAATGTTGAATTTCAATACCTCATCACCTCCAAGCCCATTTTTCTCAAAACTTTTGTTTATCCAGTGGCTGGCTGTCAAACTGTTTTGCAACAACTTTTTTGATGAAATAGAACAAATCGTGATTCCTGTACATGTAGTGCATCATCACATTGCCCGCATAGAGTTGGAGGTCATAAAAAGAACGAAAATGCACATAGAGCTGACTTTGGCAATGTAACCTTTACAATTTTCTAACTTCTGATCCCTTTTAAAAAGATATTTTCCTAGCAATAAAGTAGGTTAATTATGTCAGTTTTGACCCATCGAGGACAGACTGATTTTGCTACAAAACACATTTCCTATAGACCCTTGCCCAAGTATACTCGGGACTTGTCCTCAACAGGTTAAAGTGTAGCATCTGGAAAATTCATATCCCACCAAAAAGAAAAAAAAAATCCCCTGACATTATATGGCTTTCGTGGTGATGCATCATAATATGTTGTCCTGTTTGAACATTTATTCCAATAATTTGTAGTAATTTTAAAATGCCACACCAGGAAATTAATGTTTTGTGACTTAATTGATCATTCAAGTCATGGCAGGTCACATGTAGTCTTCATTGCCTAGGGTAGGCTCTCTAATGTAAATGCTGTTCTGTTTTTTTTTTTTTTTTTTTTGCTTTGCTTTTCTTTTTTTTCTTTTTTTTTTGGGGGGGGGGGGGTTGGACATTTGACTGTGCAAGTACAAAAAGTGGACATCAACAATAATGTAATGTACAAAGATGTGCTGTTTTTAACTCTGGTGCATCTAACATTGTGGATTCAACCTTTAGGATTATGTAAGTTTATGCATGAAATCTGCACCCAGGGCACTGTGCCTGTGATGATAATTAAGCGTCTGTAGTCATAGAGTGTGAAGGCAACATAGCAGTGTTGTGCAAGGTCGTCATTAATCATGCTTCGTCTTGTGTGTCAGCAAGTGATTTTTTTTTTTTGTTGTTGTAATAATTGCAAGACTCAGTGTGATATGATAAATATCCTCTGATCTGATTGCACTGAATGTTTGTCATTGGGGGAAGGAGCCCTTTTTAACTTTATTTGTCTTTGAAATTCAATGTATTTAATCCACTGAGATCAAACTGATTTTGCTATAACACTCATTTCCCATAGACATCTGCCCAAGTATACTTTGGACTAGTCTTCATTGGGCTATGAGTTAGTACCTTCTATGCCAGTGTTACTGAGGGCATTTTTCCCATTATCACTTTATTTTGCTCTTGTATTAAAAAAAAAGAAAGATGTGGTTAAAACAGAGTATTATTAAGTTGCCATCCTCATTTTGACTATTTAAAGGTTGTATTTGCCTTTTTTTCTGGAAAAAAAAAGTTGAAGAAGTAAATTCCACCTCATATGAATGTGCATCTTTCAAAGGATTATTTTACATAGTGCCACTACTTTATTACTAGTTGATAAGCATTTTTGATGGATTATTAACCCACAAACACTGAATACCCTAGCAATAATCTCATCCGTGTGCATACATTTGTGTATTTGTACAACAGCTGCAGAAGCGTGTGGACCGCATGGTGATTGTCTTTGACTTACAGAAAGTTGGTCTCTCTCATATATGGAAGCCCTTCATCGACAGATACAATTTGATTCTTGCAATATTTGAAGCCCACTACCCAGAGATGCTGAAAAAGTGCTTTGTGATCAATGGTAATGTATACAGACTATGGAAAAAACAGAAATAAAGTAGCAGTACTGCTGGCCATTGATATTATAGCAGAATGAACCCCACAAATATATAATATGAATTGAGGAAGTGCAGTAATATTGGTAGAACACATCAGCAAAGTTTGAGAAAAATCAAACAATACTACCTTACAAATGATATCAGTTTGTAAAGTTTTAGTGTGGTCATGACTGGATGAAAAAACTTGAAGACTTTATGAAAAAACTTGAAGGCTTTGTGACGTCATGTATGGGCAATGATAAAAAATAATACGAAGAAAATGCAACATATTTTCACTTTTCTAGCATAATGAAAGAGCACTTGACTTCCCTTTTCAGAAAGGAGGAATAATATTACTCCTAACATACTTAATAACTGTGAGAGAATTTGCACTTTTCATAAGAAATGAAATTTTATGGAATTCTCTTTATGATTTCTTTACATAATCGTACATACATGGCATCACAAACTGTAGCAGTCTTCTCATCCAGTGATAACTGCAATTTTTCAACCAATTGTCCGATTTTCCTCAAACTTAGTTGATGCATTCTGCTCTTTAGATATAAAAGCTAGTGGACTCGTGTTACAACAAAGTTCATGGGACTGGAAGATTTCTTTTCTTTATACATCGAAATTTTGTTTCGTTTCGAAGACCCTGTGTGGTGTGTCTTGTAATGAAAACCACATTTGACAGATGGTGTAGTGTGTTACAGTCATGATTGTTTGCTAGTTATTATGTGCCAGTGGTGTGCATAGTGTTGAATAACAATAGAGAAATCAATTGATATAAATCAGACATAAATACAAAGGACGATATTGATCAGATATGTTTTGAGATGCAAAATCTCGGGGGGGGGGGGGGGGGGGGGGTTATCATCCTTACAATATTACCCTAAAATTTTACTCATCATGATTTCTGCGTAACATGTAATTTCATACTTGCGCTTTGTTAACTGTAGTGAATTGTAGCTTCAATATCAAGGAAAATTTGATCCCTAGTATTAAAGTGTTATTATGTGAAGGTAGTAACAGTAGGATATTTGTGCTTTGTTTTACAGCTCCAGGCTTCTTTTCACTGGGATTCAACCTCATCAAGCCATTGCTGAGTGAAGAAACAAAAAATAAAGTCACTATCCTGGGAGGTCAGTGCTTTACAGTAGGCCTGTGGTGTACTCATTCAAATGTTTGATGAGCTGCTCAACTTCCATTCTGAACTGTATGTTTTCTGTGCCACCCTCATGCTATGATATTGCTCACTGTACACTGAATGTGGGCTATATCTACACTGAATGTGGGCTATATCTTTACAGGTCATCTCAAATCATGACCAGTGAATCATTGAGCACTCAGCTCGCAGTAGCTGTGAATTGTTTTGATTTTTTTTTTTTTGTCTCTGTTCTCACAAACCAAATATCTTCTGACAAATTTGTAAGCTATCTCTACTTTCAAATGATGCACTTATCATTGTAATTGTTGTTATCATCATAATTATTATCGTCTTGTTAATTCAAGCAAATCTAAGGAATATGTGTCTATATTTGTCATTTTCAGTGTAAGCTTCATACAGGTTTATGAACTCTGGACCTGTTTGGAGGATATGCTCTGAGATAACAAAGCAGTTCCTCAAACAAACAAACAAACCCCCCCCCAAACAAACAAACAAACAAACAAACAAACAAACAAAGATATTCCAAAGACATGAGAGAGAATATAGTAAAATCCTATTTATGTACTATGTTTTGTCAAAGGGGATTACATGTAGAGCAGTTATCAACACTTGACTCCAGCCTTCACCAGATTTATCGCTCTTTTAGTCGCTGTCATTGAAGACTAGGAGATCAGAATAATAATCAAATTTTCATTTGCGTGTTATGCATAAAAGTGGCATTTCTGCACTGCTGTGCAGTTTGCAGTTTAATAAACGTGTGCATTTGCCTTTTCACCTTGGATATTTAATTTGAGAGAAAATGCACCTTGTACAATATGTAATGTGAAAACAGTTCAGAGCCAAGCAAGCAGAGATGGTTCATGACGGTGATATGGCCTCTGAGTGGGCAAACTGTGCAGCAGTGATTATTTTTGTTTTACTGGTACATTCAACTTTGTACACTGATAACAATTTACTGAGAAGGTAACAAAGATTTTCAAAATCACATTGTACTATGCATGCGTGCTGCAAAGACATGACATAAAATGAAGCATCAGCAGGGCACAGTGAGTAAATACATGCCTTCCAGACAAAAGTTTATCATTGGTATGCCCTAGGCTTACTGTGTAAACAAAGAAATAAAATGTAGACCCTGTAAACTAATTCTCACACTTAAGGCATTATACATGATATACTTTCATTATCATGTCAAGTGATTTGTGCCTGTTAAGATATTGCAGTCAATATGAGCTGAAGTACTAAAAAAATTGTCACGTACAGTGTACTTTGTTTGGCAAATGGTAATGAAACAGTCAAATGTTATGTTCATGTTGAGCTTTACAAATTTATGGAAGGAGGAAGGTGCACTGCAGCATTAATCTGTTGTGCTGAGACATTTAGGGTTCTTTTTTTTTGGGGGGGGGGGGAGGGATGGGCATTGAATTAGGTTGAAAGGCCAATGTTTGATGAGATGACTTGCAGGTGTTTCTGTCTATCAAACCATATACTTGTACATATACATGTATATACAACGCTTGACATTAGTGGTATCCCTGGGCCACCAAAAATTGATGTTGGGCCACCAGACTTCCAAAAAGGTTGTTTGATGGCCCGATCAGTCAAATAGGATTCAATATCTATTTTTATGTTTCCCTTTATTTTGGACTTTACAATTTCTTTTCAGACCACCACATTTTAAAATCTAAAGATACTAGTGGCTGGCATGGGCCACCAGGGAAAGAAGTTAGTGTCGAGCCTAGCTGGTATATACAGCGTACATACGATATCCTTATCTATCCATCTATCTATGCAGCTGTCGATTTATCTAGGTACAAACAAAACAAACATGGAAATCCTTGGTTGTCTGGATCTGGGCTGCATTGTTCTGCAGAATGTACAACTATACTTTGCCACTGGGATGTCTAGTGTTGTATTATACACCTCTAAAGAGGCAATATCTGTGTAATATTGTCATTGTAACCTATATATGAGCCAAGATCTTGACTACCTTCCCCTCTTTCTTTTATCCTGACCACATTCTACTAATTAAATATTCACGCAATGCACATTATCATGTCATATTGACTTTTATGACATTCTCATGCCTCATAATTGATCATTTTTTATTCACCATCAGGGAACTATCAGACTGTCTTACGGGATGCAATAGGAGAAGACCTCCCAGCTTATTTTGGAGGCACAGCTTGTGACCCCGATGGTGACCCTCGCTGTGTGTCAAAGGTGAAACCAGTCATGCCATGAATGCATGTTTTCTACATGAAGATTGAAGCATCCATGATGCTTCAAAGAGTATTTGGACATAAAAATGCAAGTAATTTTGTGGGGGGGGGGGGGGGGGGGGGGGTTGTCCATTTTTTCAGTATTGAAAATGTTTCTGAAGAATTTGTGTATAGGATGTTTTCTAAATGACCAATGACAAATGATATATAAATTTTCATATAGTATTGAATCTGATGGATCTCGTATTTAGGCCAGCTTAGCTTGGCATTAGTCCAAGAACAAGCTTCATGGTATGTGGCTATTTCCATGTTAAGTCACATATGTGACCGTGCACCTCAAAACGAACATAAAGTCGCACACACTGATTTTGCGTGAGGACTGAAAATAAGTGAAATGGATCAACCTAGCCGAACTTGACTTTTTCATATTTTCTGAAAGAGCGGGTCTTCTTTTACATTATGCTAAAATTTGGTATCATAAAACGGGCAGGAAAGTGTGTTTTTTTAGCAGTTTATCTCGAACATTTTTGGTAGAATAGTGTGTCTTTAGAATCCCTTTTTATGCCTCCGCCAACGAAGTGGCCGGAGGCATTATGTTTTCGGGTCGTCCGTCCGTCCGTCCGTCCCGTTTTGTTTTTGTCGATATCTCAAGAACCGTGAGGTGGTTTTGCATCAAACTTCATATGAGGGTATATCCTGGGGGGATAATACTTTGTTTCGATTTTAGGGTCACGGGGTCAAAGGTCACAGGTTATTTTGTGAAAAAAAGGTTGAAATTTCATGTTTTTCTCCATATCTCGCAAATGGTTCAAGGTATCTTCATGGAACTTAGTATATATGCATGTACCGATGGGCAGTGATTATCTAGGGAAGTTGGGGGTCATGGGTCAAAGGTCAAGGTCAACTCCTCAAAATATCACTACTTTCCTTATATTTATGCAATGCCTGAAGGATTTTTTTAAAACTTGATGTATGCATGTATAACCCGATATATATTCTGTGGGAAGTTTCTTGCCAAAAGGTCAAAGGTCAAAAGGTCAAAGGTCAAGTGAAAGTGCTAAATTGCACTTCTTCCTCCATATCTCGAAAGTAACTCAAGGTATTATCATGAAACATATTTATGCATGTTCTACCTAACAGTGATTCTTTTTGGAACTGTGGGGTCAAAGGTCAAAGGCCAGGTTTAGATAATACTATTTTACCATTTGATACTAAAATTATACTTTTTCTCAATACCTTGAAAATTACTCAATGCATAAACTTATACAAGGGTCAAAAGTCAAGTGAAAATCATCAGTTCCCCCAAATACCTGCACTCTGACGTTTTAATCATTCATCCAATTGAACCTAGTTCTAGGAAAGTGAACATTCAGCACATTTGTGGCAAACCTGTCATTTTAATATTTTGCCAATTGTGTAAAACTGTCATCACACATTGTCAAGACATTGTACTATAGACCTATTAGGAGAATCATGCATTATGGCGGAGGCATACACCAGTCGCCATAGCGACATTTCTAGTTCATTTCTGAAAAACCTTGTCCACACTCTTCACTTTCAACTCTATAATAACTTTTGAAGGGATAGTGCTACTGCTTGAAAGTTGGCATTAATTATGGACAGAATGTGTTAATGAGGCATGCTTAATTTCAGTTTAATCCGATAATCCCTTCATTGTTGTTACTCTAGTGGTTTACTTCCTGTTTTTTGTCCCATTCATTGCACAGCCAGCACGGTTTGGTAAAGATTAAGCGCTTGAATAGACACTGTACTTCAGAGCCTCTTTTCTCAGTTCCCACTTTTCCCAAGTTTGTGCTTCCTTTCCAATATTTAGATAGGTTAGGAGAGTCCATTTGATTTGAGTTATACATCATTTTAAAGCTTAAAGTCTGCTCTTTCAGAATATGGTCTTAACTAAAAATTCATGTCTGGCAACTTTTTGTTTGTTTTGAGGTGCAGGGTCACATATGCTAAATAATGTAAGCTACAAAATAAAAGGTTTAATGTCACTAATGCCTCCTGTCCAGTTTTCAAAGCCCATGAATGCCTTAGGATTTGAATTTTGTTTTTTAATGAAATACACTTTTGTTGCTTTTTTTGTGTTTTCTGCAGTCTTCTTCATGCGTGAGTGTATGTCAACTGCAACACTTTCTCCATTTCATTTTTAGTTGGTGGCTGGATTTGTTTCAAGCTTTGTAGTACATGTAGGTTTTGAAATAAAGTGGGACAATTGACACTTCTTTGGAAAGCTTGTTGGGTCTGTAGAATTGAAAGCTGCCAAAATCAGAAAATCAATATCCATTAGCTTTTTTCAGGGGTTGCTGACAAGCCACAAAAATATGTCTTATAAATTACGTCATCAGGATCAGTGTCATGAGTAAATGCATGTCAGAATGATGTTTGCAGTTTTTATGAGCGCGTTTGTTTCTCTGATCATGTTACAGATCAGGTTCGGTGGGAAGGTTCCGGAGTCATACTACCTCAAACATGAATTCATGCAGGACAGCAGATTCACAGAAATTCATGTCCATCCAGGGTCAAAGGTTGAACTGCCGTTTGAAGTCAGTGGGTCAGGCTATGTCCTCAAGTGAGCACTCTTAAAGTTCTCTTGATTTTGCATTGTTGTTTTCTTTAAAGGACAAGTTCACCTTCATAAACATAAGGATTGAGAGAATGTAGCAATATTAGTAGAACACATCATTGAAAGTTTGAGGAAAATCAGACAATCCGTTCAAAAGTTATGAATTTTTGAAGTTTTTGTGCAGTACCCACTGGATGAGAAGACTACTGCAGTGTATGAATAACTTAGATGTCACATGCGTACAACAATATAAGGAAAATATAAAGAGAATTTCACAAAATTCCATCTTTTGAAAAAAGTACACATTCCCCTGACTTGTTACCGACAAATGTTATGGGTAATATTATTCCCCCTGCCTTTAGAAAGAGGCAAGTCAAGTGCTCTTTTATTATGAGAAAAAAGTGAAAATATGTTGAATTTTCTTTTACATTTTCTTTATACTGTTGTACGCATATGACTCACAAGCTGTAGTAGTCTCCTCATCCAGCGGTTCCAACACAAAAATTTAAAAAATTCATAACTTCTGCATCGATTGTCCAATTTTCCTCAAACTTTCACTGATGTGTTCTACTAATATTGTTGCATTTTCTAAATCCTTATGTATATGAAGGTGAACTTGTCCTTTAAGAAGTTTTGAAGTAAGGCTCACCTTATGTCCTTACAAGGACTGTAGTTTCATACATGCATTTTGAATGCATCTGAATCTTTTGAACAAACTGCTTTGTTATTATACCCTTGAGATTGTCCATGTTCAGGGTCTTTTTCTCTCTGCCTTTTATTCTGACTTTCCAGCAGACAGGTTTCATCATAGTGACTCTTTATTTCTTTTCAAAATTCTCGTGTCCAGGAATGTGAAGTTCTTGTTACTGCAGCTGATTGACAAATTTCCCTTCATGGATGTAAATAAGCACTGATTATTCAGTGATTCAGAATTATTGTGTAGCTATGGGCATGGGCATACGTACTCTGGTTGGATTGGAGCTTACCACTTCCTGATTATACTGGACAGGCATTGTATCCACTAGACTATTAACAAGCTTCTGCCTGATAACCAGGGCTGGTTTTAATCCTTACAATATACAGTGGGTACTGCATACATTTTGTATTCATTCAAAGTAGTGAATGCTTGTTAACTGTTTGTATCATTGTCTGTAGATGGGAGTTCATGACCAGACACGCCAACATAGGCTTTGGGGTGTTCTACCACTCGGAGCCAGGAGCCTCCAAGGACCAGTGGGAAGTGGTGGTAGAGAAGACACGGTGCCACTGTCACATCGTCCCGGAGATTGGAGGATACTCCTGCACCAAGCCAGGCACATGTAAGCATGGCCAATTTTACTTAATGGTCTTTCATTAACCCGTTGAAGACTAGGTCTAGTCCTGAGTATACTGGAATAGGTGTCTATGGGAAATCTGCTGAAAACTGCTTATCAATAATAGTGGCGCGCAAGTGATAGTAAAATGGAGACAAAAGGAACTAGCTTTCAATCCTAGCAGAATCTTTGTCAGAGGCAAAATGACAAACATGTACGATAGGGTATTAATAAAGCAAACACACATGGAGACTACACACAACGAGCAGTCAGAGAAGGGCTAGGGACACAAAACAAAGAAAACAAAAGGGGTGGGTTAGAGGTCAAAGGCAGGCAACCAGACAGGTATAAAAGGAAGGGGGATTAAAGCAAGGAGGTGACCAGACAAATGGCAGAGGTGGGACAGTGATGATTCCATAAGGATCATAGGGGGCAGCCTTTGAAGGATAAAGATGAATAGGGAGGCAGCATGGAACAAGATAAGGAAGAACACATGGGTAAAGAATAGGAAAAGAGTTAGATGGTAACAGCAAGAGTTGGGGGAGGGGGGAACAAGCAGCAAGCTGTAAACCTGGAGTACAGACATGTGGCTAAAATGAAATGAAACCCAACCAACAAATGTGAAGTACAAAACATATCAATGTATACAAATGCAATACATACTAGATAGTAGTAGATCAGTATAAAACTTGATTATCTGATTTTGATATATATGTACAAGAAAAGAAACTTATCAGACATTGATGTCAACAAAAAAGTTTGTTCCTGAAGAATAGTTACCTCTGGTGTACTGTTTCAGAAATCCGTCAAAATAAGCACACAAAATTTTATAGTAAATGATTTCCAGATTGATATATAGCGCATCTTTGTGCCAGATAACATTTTATGGATGATTTCCTTGTGGAGATTGCATCCTCTCCCTTCCTTTGCTGCTGAAGCAAGTTGGTCTAGCTTGTGAATATCCCTGAATTTTTTTCATGTGTCTGTCTGTCTGTCTGTTTGTCTGTAGATGTCATCCTGTTTGACAACTCCTTCAGCTGGGTTCGCTCCAAGAAGGTCCTCCATCACATCGAGTTGGTGAAGGAGGCAGAGGAGGAGGAACACTGACACCAATCACTACTAATCTGCTGGACAGGTTTAATTGGACATCTCAGAAGAACTGCGACAGGAGAGGAAGCAATGAGTACTTTCAAACACGTCAGTATTTTGTTTTAGCTTCCTCATGAAGCGACTGTGTGATGCCAACTCCACTCGACGTGCCATTATTGTTCCAGTTCCTGCTGTAGTGTCTCAAGTTTTATATATAACGCACAAAAACCCTGGCCAGAGACTAGCACCTTGTGGAGCTACAATGTAGAAGTATGTGACAGTATTGACAGATTGTGCAGGACCAAAGCAATATCAAGCTACCAAGGGCTCCAGAAAAAGTCTAGTACTTGTTCCATGGCGTAATACAGACAAAACAAACAAAAAAACCAAGAAAAGTCTATTCCTCCTACAGTTGATGATAATTGCATGAATTTGTATTTGTATCTGCCTTGACTGTCCAATACAAATACAAAATATATTGAAAAATTGTTGCATGGTCATATTATAGACTCGCCATTTAAGGAGCCATTCGTTCCAAAAAAGTCTTTAACAAAACACTTAACACTTTCTCAGCTTCAGTATGAATGCAAAATGTCTAAACAAATGTTTAGGGAGAATTTTAGAGCCAGATAACGTGACATTTGCTTCCTCTTAACATATTACATTCATTTCGCCTATTGCTTGAAGGATAGAGGGGATCCTTTGCTTTTTCTTTCCATTTGTGTTAACAAGTTTTATAGATGTCTGCATTATTTTTCTGATGTGCAGAAAAAAAAAACTGTGAGAAGATTTATGAGATGCTCTGCTTTGTTTATTTCCTCTACGAAATGACATAAAATCTCTCCCTGAGCTACCATGGTATATGCCGAGGTACATTCCAGTATGTTTTCTCTTGCTGTGACCTAGTACCCTGTCTCCAGCAGACATTTCCAGAGACTCCACCTCTTCTGCTTTAGTACAGGCCATTCTCGGTATAACGAACACCGCTATAACGAGATATCGGTTATTACGAGGAAATTTTCCCGGTCCCAAATTTGCTTCCACACAAGTCTATGTAAAATGCTACTCTTATAGCGAGATCGGCTATAACGAAATAACTGCTATAACGAGATAAATTTTGTGATTTCCAAACAAAGAAAAACATAGCCAAATAAACCTGTTATAGCGAGGTAAAGCAAAATGTCTTCGGGTAAAGCTTTACTTCGCCTGTGCTATCACATGTTCCGAGATTGTAAAGCTCGATGAGCCAAAAACTGTCTTGTACACACATATTTTCTTCAGTTCACTCTACAGCTAGCACCGCATGTTGTACTTGTATACATGTGTGTGTGTGCGCACACTGATACATGCAGAAAATGTGGTGGGACGGCCGTATACATGACATCATCATGACGTTTAGCAAGTGTGAGGCAATCTGATGCTGTGATTGGCTTTCTACGTAGGGAATTCCCCATCTTCACACACGCGCGCAGTCATAATGTACATACAGAATGTGTCACACACAGCATTGTGCAGACCATTCCCCAATTCAAGCTTTCCACACACAACACACACCCATACCATAACCACATACCAATCCACAGACGATCTTCACACAATCGCAAGCTATCTAGATTTACGAATTCAAACATCTACAATTAATAAGAAAAACATTCTTGATATCGGATTTCATTGACGAAAAAACATCTTCTTACCCATAAAGGTGAGTAATTACCTCACACACATTACCAAGTTATCAGTATTGATTGAAAGATGATGGGTAGTCCCACATGTGCAAATTAATGTCTTTATGCTTTCTTTTATGCCTACTGATATAACGAGATATCGGCTATAACGAGGAAAACGACTCGGTCCCGACCATCTCGTTATATCGAGTTTCCACTGTACAGGCCATTTTCTCAAAATCTGGTCCCCTGCTTGAGTTTGAATTTCTCCTGCTCTAGTTGGGTCTCCTGCTTTTTAAAAGGCATATTTTTTCCCCACTTAAAATTAAGCTTTGTCATATGCGTATAAAAAATAAGACTTGATTGTCATTTTCTAAAACAGGGCTGCACCCTAACCTGTTTTTTTCTACCGGTCCAACCTTTCTGTCAGACCAGTAGGTACCCAGTTTTTCAATTTTTTCTGGTCCATTCCTGAAAAAAGTTACTGGTCCGACAGTGATTTTTACTGGTCAGGGACCGTCAGACCAGCGCCATTGTGCAGCGTTGTCTAAAATAAATCTCAGTATTTAAAGCATGAACCTTCTTGGAGCTCTTGTTCGCCTTTAAGCAGTATGACCATGCCTCAACATTAGTCTTCCATAGACATAATTGCTCTGGACAGGTGTTAGCCTGACCAGACACTGTGCTTTGCATGACGTTTTGCCTTGCACAGCACACCTTGCTGTGCAGCGACAGAGCTGTGTATTTGTGTGACCTCTCAAGGTTGCCAAGCTCCGGAAACCTTTGAACTATAAGTGTCACGTCTGTATTAACCCATTAACCTGTTGAAGACTAGTACTGAGTATACTCGGGCAGGTGTCCATGGGTATTGCATGTTATAGCAAAATCAGCTCGTCCTCAATGGGTTAAGGACCAGCTGATTTACCTTAAACATGCATTTCCCATAGACATCTGCCTGAATATACTCAGTACTAGTCTTCAATGGGTTAAGGACCAGTAGCAATAACTTAGCATTCATCTCTCCATCCAAGGGAGACCGCCCAAAGGTAGAGAGTCATATGTCTTCCTGGACTTTGATTCTGTTGTGTTACAATGGTTGAACTTGGTGCTTCAGGGCACCGTTCCATGAAAGTTGTCAGCCCTGAGAAGTTGTCATCAGCTCTTGCAATCACCATAGTAACAGTCAGTGACCAGAGCTTCTCAGCCAATCAAAACCAAGGGTTTTTACTTAAATTGTCAGAGACTGACAACATGTCAGGGCTGACAACTTTCATGAAACAGTGCCCTGGACTTGGTTTTTAGACCATAGTTCTCATGTTACTTATTCTTCTTGAGCCATATGTCATTTGAGATGTAGAGATAAAAGAGGAACTTGGCAAAGCAAAAGGTGATCTACACATCAAGCAGCTGGACCAGAGTTTATAGACTGACTAGTTCAAAACTAAATGCAGGAATTTTACTTTGATATAATCATATTTGTGTTATTTACACTATGTAGATGTTGATATGTCATGCTTAGATCTGTTAAGTTCTATGGTACTATGTTGGCCAGATCAATCTTTATGTATTTCCTCATTGTGTGTATCTGTGTGTGTGTGATGTTCTTGGTTCAAGGTTCTCAGATATTTTATTGCAAAAACAAGTGTACTGAATGTTTTCATGTGAAAGATCTTTGTCTTTGGATTGGAATGAAAATTTTAATCAATCCTGTATTTTCTGTTTTGTATGGTTGTGTGTTTTAGAGACCAAGACAAGATACACCTACTCAGTGAACATTAGAGACCTATTTTGTATTCCCTGTGCAATCAAATTGTTAAAGTTGTGAATTTCTATCTTAATATAAAGAGTAAATGTAAAGAATGCTGAATATAAACACTTCATATGAAGAGTATACATCATGTGGAAAGTACATTTTATTTGAAAGTGTGTTGTATTATTGGTGATATTTACTAGGAATTGTAATTTAAATTGTGTATCAAGTATTGGTCTACTGGAATGATTGAAAATAGAATACATTATAATCACCTTCATCAATTTAAAGTGGGCCCCTTGACATAGAACATCGAACAGTCACTTGCTCATGAAAATGCCATCAAATGTTACTTCAAACTGACCAGTCAGAATCAAGTGTACAGTGTTGCCATGATTAGCATTCAATTTGCATAGTTTGATATGCATCTTACAGCATCCATTGACTTGATTGTAATTGCAACTCATACCAGCTGCACTTAGTATACCAACATACAAACTGCTATGTTCAGGACTATTTTCTGCAGGATAAAATGCTCTGCCTGGATATTGAGGAGGATGCTGAAGGCCACTTTGCTGTTGTAACTGTATATACGACAGCCCAGCTCAAACCCCACAAAAAGTCCAAGATTAGGATTCTCTGTAATGGACCAAAATGATCATTTTGGTTGACAGACTCAATTTTTTTTTTAATGTTTGTCTTACCTGGCAGAGTAATCTTGCCTCTGCCTACCTTCAAAATTTGGCAAATTAAACAAAACTGAAATTGAGATATTGTGAGCAGTTTTCCAGGATCATTTTTTGTTTGTTTGGATAGGCACTGCTTTCAATGGGAAATAGAACATGTTTTCATTGATACTTCTGCACAGAATGCCTGAGTGACTCTCCTAGTCTTTAAATTATGTTTTCTCCCTTTTCTATGAAACTGCACCTCCTAGCTCTCTCTTATTCTAATCACTTTTTATATGGGTTAGGAAAGTCCAATTTTAATAAGTTGACAATCATTCTTTTAGCTACAGAGCTTATTCTTCTAAACTATGTAGAAAAGCGGAAATTCATTTTGGCCTACTTTTTGTGAGCTGGGCGGTCACATTGGCCTGAATTCACGAAGGTAATTTAAACCTGGTTTACACCTAGACCATGGTACAAATTCAGACCAGGGTCTACAAATTATACATGTGAAATAGGCATATCTTTGACATGTGTGTATCAATGCGTGCTTGCTACTGGATGTCTTTTGGCGAATGCAATCTGTCAATCCTATTTACGCAGAACAAATTTGCCTAAAATTTGTACATGTATCATCTTTGTGAATTCGGGCCATTATGTTTGTTCAATCCTCACTTACTTTGACTGAATACAGAGTATGGTTGGAGAAATTCAAGCACTGCTAGAAAATTGAAAATATCATGTCGTAATGATTCTACTGTCAACTCTGCAATTTAGGAAAAATAGCCTGGCATGCTGTACCTGGCATCTCACCGGTCTTGTGATTTATTATCCATCAGTTGACTTGTAGGCTGTTTGGCATTTTGTTCAATATGCAAAATTATGTGCAGTCTAATTAACCCTCTGTGTACCTTGTGTGCACAGAAAAATCCCATAGCATTGTACACACTGTCCAAAGTCTATGGCACAGAAAGGGTTAAAGGCAAGGCCGAGACTGTGGTACATGATTCATTGACCACCATTTGAAGAGATGATAATTGAGCACTTGATGTGAGATTGGCTGTGACTACCTACTTGAATCATTTGCAAAGCATACATCATAAGCCAGTAACGACGGCAGGGCTTAGATATTACACCATCACAAATTATGGTCTGAGCACCAAAGTACTGGAATATTAGTACTGTAGCTGTATGTACAAGATACTGAGGAAGGACCAAGGAAACCAAACATGATGTGTAATATCGCAAAGGTTTATTTATTACTCCTCATGGGTCTCCAAGATAAGTGATCAACTCCAGTGCTTTAATTGTCACTTTACCTTGTGAATTAGGCACTATTTCCCTAAATTCTTTTATATATCCCCATCTTCTGTGATTCCATCAATAATACAGTGTATTGACCTCTTTTTGTATGCGCACAAAGTATCCTCAGTCATTGACCCCCCTCAATCATTATCTGCTCATGTATTCTAATGAGGAATAATTTCTGTCATTGGACTTTTTGCAGTATTAAACATGTGATATATAGCCATGGTACATTTCAGTGTAGTAATCTTTCAAGTGTGAATATACTCTTTCTATAGTTGATACACTCCTTGTCTCTGCATGGACACGGTATTGTTCCCTCATATGCAGTATATTTTTGTATTTAATACAGAGTAAAATATTGTGACAATTAAAGATTCCAGTACAGTGTATACACACCACAATATTGTGTCTTGTGCCTTATTCTAGGAGTATACTTTTCAAGACTTCTGTTGATGTAGTGTGTGAAGAAACTTTCAAGACATCTGTTGATGTGGAGTGTGTGAAGAGACTTTTTAAGATGTGTGTTGATATCAGGGGCTGTGGAATGTTTTTCAGGATGGGGGATATCAAAGTCAGTGGTACCTCCCTTAATTCCTATTTTTCTATGAAATTGATAAAATTATACAATACACTGTATTTCCTTTGCATCATATCATTGAAGTCATATAACAGCCTCGCATTGACGAATAGAGGAAACAAGTTTTAGCGAAATCATCACAGAAGCACATCATTTCTATATTTTTCTATTCAAACTAGTTTAGAATAGTGTACTGTCAGTTTAATATGTGGCACTGAAATTGCCTCTTCAACTTCATCTGTGTTCTTTTACTGGGTGCTATATGGGGGGAACCTGAAACTTTAAGATTCCATATTTTCTCATCTTCTGTTTGATTTTAATAGGTGAAACTTTTACCATTCTGTTTATCTGTGCACACACACACACACACACACACACACTCACACACATACACACATACACACACTCACACACATACACACACACACACACACACACTCACACACATACACACACACACACACACACACACACACACACACAAACTATTCAGAATACTTTTCTTTATCCTATAACAACACAAATAAGTAACTGAAAACCAAACAAAAATTGTGATGATTGTGCAAACACAAGAATATGCACCAATTAACACTTTATTGCAGTTATATAGCTCCATATTTGTAAACATGATAAAGTACTCTCAGAATTATGTTACAAGTACAAAAAGATCAATTAAAAATATGAAGTCAGGAAAAAGACTTTGGTCACTTCTCGGGAAATGCGGCAATAGTTCTATAGTTCTACTTCACAAAAAAATAGTACATGTATAATGTATCTAAACTGTACAATACACGTGGTGTCTTTATTTCAAACTGTTGAGAAGTAAAAAGTAGACATTACTCCCCCTTTGATATACACATACATGCATAAGCCCTAGAATATGCAAGATCTAATGATTCAGAATCCAAAATGTAATTATTTTCTCACAGCTTAGCTGTTGGTCACATTATCAACACATTTACAGAATAGTTCTACTGAATACAAGTTTTGAACACCATAAGAAGTCAAACAGGCACATGATTCTTGCTTTCTTTTGGCCATTAACAAGTACATACAGAAATTCCTCACTGCACAGAGAATCTGTCAACCAACTTTGAAATTATGCAGAGAAAAAGAAAACTTTTTAAACACCAGAAATCTTTGCCCACAAAATACAACTTTCGGGAGATAACAGCTCTCTGTTTACGATGAATGAGTCAAAATCAACAACATATGATAAAGCCATGCTAAACCACCAACAGTGTTTCCACACACAACTCCCTCATGCTTGGATGATTATCCCTCAGGAATGCTACCATTACCAAAAACCCCAAAGTCAAGAATCTTAAGTTTACCTTTTACTTCATACCTCTAATAAAGATGACACATAATTGTGACAGTTCCGGTCTATGAAGAAAAAAAAATGTTCATACACCAATATTTGACAGAATTACTATTTTCAGAAAGGAAATAGGGGCACCTGCAATGCATATACAGTAGTCCTACATACCCACATCTGTGTTGGAAGTCTTGGACTTTAATAAAAAGTCTAGACATTTTTTCTCTTGAATACAAGATAGTTTGTTACAACACTATATCATACCATTAAGTTTACGAGGAAAAAAATATACATATATTGTATTACGAAAAGAACACTGAATAGCATTGTTCTCTGTTCACGGCTTCACATTAAGGACAAGGCTAACTGCCCATAGAGCCTTCAATCATAGCTTTCCTTGTCTCTTTTTGTTTGGAAACTCTGAAACATTTCAATATCTAGTTTTGTCTCATTCTCCGAATAGGGGATAACAATATTTGTCTAAAGTATGAACATCCACTCAAATGGAAGGGGGATGGGTGTCATCATTACAATGTACAGCAGGAGGTACATTAATGACCATATAAACAAAACAAGTAAACAAACACACATACAAAACAAATACAACCACAAAAGCTATCCACAGGATCATTATCATGATGAATACAAAATGTTTCATGAACCGTACCTTGCACCTCACTGTAATACTACACGAAATCAAAATATATATTCACTATGGCACCTTCATTTCAATGCTTATATAATATTGAAGAATTCTCCCTATATGGACATTACCTTGAATTAAAACAAAACAACAGCTTGAGGAAAATTTGAGAAAAACCAGCCAAGTGACAGATGAATTATGACCAACTCGCTATCAGTCGGTCAATTAATGCAATGTCCTGTCAGTATGGTCAGTCCTGTCCAGAATCATGACCAGACACCTAAATTCTGCTGGCATAACTTTCTAAAATGTGCCTGGTTCATCACAAAAGCCCTATGCTCTCAGGTTGTTTTTATCTCTTTCTTTTCTTAATCTGCAAATTCCAGGCTATCAAATGATATATGATTTGTATCCCAATTGTCAAATCTTTCATTTTTCTATTTCAAAGTATATACAGTATGTGATTATTTTGTCAAAGGAACATGTGCACACGACATATATTTATCTACTGTGTAAGAAGACTGTTTTAAACATTGCCTTTGGGGCAAATTCTTCAATCACAGCCACAAGAAGAAAAATCCCAAACAGTGGGTACATCTATTAAACCAGAAATTTCTGTGTGCATGAAACTCTGGCAAATTTTGCATGGAGCCACGATTCGCAAAAATGCATGCTGTAAGTTTTTGTTTACACAATCCAGTATATGTTATACACTCAGAATTTGTTCACAATCAGCAATATGCGGAAGTTTCATGCCGCAGTTGTTTCTGGTTTTACGCTACATGAAACGTTGACTGCAAAGATGACCACACCACATAATGAGACATTTGGTGAACATGGAGTTGACTCTTTTGAACAGATACAGACATAAATACAATGTTTGGGAATTTCCATACACAAGCTGCAACATTCTCAAGGTACAAGTGATGATACGTGATAAAACATACAGTTGAACCTCTCGTACCCGGACAAGTCGGGACCAGGGCTCATCCGGATAAGGAATTTGGCCGGATACGGGAGACTCAATGCTTTATACATGTACATAATACATACACATGTACTGATGTAGCCCATTGTAGTACCACATGTAGTTAATGTGTATACTGCAACCTTTTCATTGTTACACTCAGTAACAGACCCCAAAATAGAGGTTCGTGTTTGCAAGAATGAAATCATTTTCTTTTATAAATTCTTGGGATGATTTACCTTAATAATTATTAAGAAATGTACCAAGTATATGTAATTCATGTGTGTTTGTGTAGGAGTTCTCAAGGAGTTGGGAATCCCCTTTTCCTCCCGTAATTATTAAAAAGAAATCACGGCGAGATTGCGTCCGTATAATAGAGAGATCCGGATAAAGGGAGGCCGGATAAGAGATGTTCAACTGTATAACTCTAAGGTCAATTACATAGTTCTGATACTTGACATTGTTTTGCTGTTGTACACTCTAACTTTAAAGGGTTCTGAGAGAAACTAAATTCATATAGAATACGAAAATGGAGTACTGTACTAATAGTCTCACATTAACAGCAAAGCATAGTTGAATGACACATCTACACACGGGGATAAAATGCACACATTTATGATGGCTATAACTATTTGGGCCAATCAAATCACACCAAACTGACATTCAAGATTCAATCACAGTCACTTTTCACACCAATCCATTCTGGGGTATACTGGCTTTAGGTATCATCCACACACTTGTATGGAATTCTTGCATCAAACACACACTACTGTTTGATACACATACAGTACTTTCTACACTGCAGATGATACACCATTTCATAAATTGAAAGTGATAAAAGCCTGCTACTTTCTTCCTTTCTTAAGGAAAACAAACAAGTTTCACAAGGTTAGTACCAGACAAACAAGTTTTTCTGAACATTAGAAAATGCATAGCACAGTTTCTATGGTAAATTTATGCAAAGTCTAACTTCACTGAAAAAGACAGCAAATATACATCATGGTATTAATACACATCATGGTTCAGTTGAAGGCTGAAGAAAGGCATCCTGAAAACAATGTGTTGACTTGATCTGGGTGATCTTCAAGCTCTACTCAATAGTGTCATATGGCATCAATTTATCTGTACCATTTTCAAACCTCTTGACAAAATGGTAGTTTTGTGCATGATTTCTCATAATGTTTTGCACTTCCAGCATAATGCACTTTCCAAGATACAGGGCCCATTTCACTAATACCCCCATTCCACAGATATTTTTTTCTCATCGGTCACTCATCAGAAGCAAAATTTATTGCTTCTGACCACCCATCAAAGTGTATCGGATCAAAGTCCGATGAATTCGACTTGTGTTGGTCAGCTATCAGGTCGGTGTCAGACATGTCATAGGGAAAATTCAACTTGGAAATGCCGCCTTTACTTGTGTAGAGTTGACTGTTCTTTGTATTTTAACCTAGTTTGATGGGTGAAGGGCATACTTAAAGTAAAAAGTCTGCACTATTTAACTTAACCAATTCCACACAAGCCTTTCAAGTTCCCATAGACCCTGTGGGTAATCCATCAGGTTTCCGTAGCCTGTAGGTTGATAATCAGGAAACCGTATCATCTATATCCCTCCTTTTATATACTTGACAAAAAGTTGTGCAACATAGCACTATCACATATTATGCAGCACAACATGTGGCTGGTTTAACTATTTCCCTACCAGTTACTGCTATTCCAATAGACTTTGTACACAACCAACTAGGTATCTGTGTGGTCAATGGATTAATTAGGTTTAACATATCCAGCTAATTTGCTCCTAATGCAATGTATATCTAGAATGTATGAATGCCTTATTCCTTCTTGAGTACTATATGAGCAGATCATAGAAAACATACCTTGCTGACGTCAACTACAGAATTTCTAGAAAAGCGAGATCCGTTAGAAAATATTATATTCAATAAAAAGTCATCAGCTTTTACTAAGCACTATATGAAGAGTTTGTTCGCAAAAACCGATAAGTCCATATTTGCGAAATGGAGATATTTGTGACTAAAGGTCAAGAAAAATAAAGAGAATAATAAGAAAATTTTTGCTTCTTTTGACCATAACTTCACAAATGTACCTTTATAAGTAGTGACCAATATATCATTTAAAGGGTATTATTTTTTACTTTATGAAAGAGACTGTACTTCAAAATCTTAAAGAATGGACCTATCGGTTTTTGCAAACAAACCCTTCATATATTTCCTAAATTCAGTAGAATCTATTGTAGCAACAGATGGTTCTATATTCGCATAATCATAATCTAATATCAGCAGTTGCAAGGAACTGTCAAGAAACCAGACTACATACTTGTACAATAAATATTGGTTGTGCTAAACTTCAAAATAGTAAAGTTACCAAGCAACAGATCAATACTCCTTGAATAACTTGAAGTGGTATAAGAATACATTGTGGAGCATACATTGTGGATTACTGCTTTGACATGGTCGAAACAAGCCATGCATTTGAAAGAAATGTAGACTTCAAATTCTGCACTATAAATTTCACACTGATCAACAGAAACATGTTGTCTTACCCTTGCTTATGAGTTACCAATAGTAAAAATACCGTACCAACAACAATTTACACTAAACACTCTCTTTAATAGTTGTTACTTTGGCTGTTTGGGCATGAATTAATTACCATAAACATGACCCTACAAAAACCAGAATGAATAGAATATCATTGGCTTTTCCTCCAAATTTTGAAAAATGCTAATTCCCTACTGGCTAATTGGAGAACAAGAATGATTTTTGCCTAACTACGAATCATGCAAGACTGTACTGAATGAAAAAAAAAAAAAGATAAAAATGGTGACTAACATTTAGGCTTATATTCAAGAGTTTGATATCCTAAATTCACAACCTACATCATATATTATCAAACATACAGAATTAATATTCTGTGCAGCTCCATTTCAGAATATTTTGATGTACTTTTCATGGTAGATTACACAAGGTGATTCAACTCAAGGTTAGAGGCACAAGGGCATTATCAAACACTATAAAAATCTCAAGATATCATTGCCTATCTTTTCTCTCATAATATTTTTTGTTTCTTTCTCACCAAAAATAACTTTGAATATGACCTGAATACACTTTTATACATTTGACATGTGACTGATATGAATTTCATAAAATCCTGCCATGAAAATTAAAAAAAAAGAAAACTCCTGCTGATTAAGTTTTAAGCTGCTTCTTGCTCTCATACTATCTTTTTACGACAGACACACATAATTCATAGGAACACATTTCATATGTTAATGAATGAGACAATGACAAATTGCTCTGCAGTAATTTCTGTATGACCCATGGAGCTAATTTGTGGTACTTTTCATGGACTTTCTGGTCTACTGATAATGCTAAAAGTGGATGGAAACTCTGGAATACATTCACTGAATGGGACAGACACAATAACACAGGTACTGATCTAAATAGCAGCAAAAAAGGCAAAGCATGATTTTTTTTTTAACATTCATCACATTGCCTACAAATCTATACAATCAGAATAAGAATTCAGCTCATTCACAAAAGCAGTACTTGAGTTGATATGACAGAAGAAATTCAAATATGTTCAATTTCAAAGCTGGAATGCAATACATTATAGTCAAGAGTAGAGATATAACTAGAAATATTTGCCATCACATACAGAGGCATACTAGCACAGGAGTGCCATGCTAATGAAAATACCCAAAGAAATTGTGGACAATTACAGATTTTCTACATTGAACCAAAACGTTCCATTCTAACCAACAGCTTTATACTGAATATTGCCCCAACTGAAAGGACCACTGAAGGATTTAAAGGCATTCAAATGGGGGATTAAATGCATAGGGCAGGGTAAATTCTACACACTGGCAATCATCAATTTTCCCTCAGAAAACATGCCTTGTTTTTATGTCATTGCGCAAAACAGAAAAATTTCAATCAGAAGTACATGCATTGGTAAAAAACATAAGACTTCAAAAAAATACAAATAACATGTCAACTATTTGTAATATGACTTGTGCTCATATGGTGAAGTACTGGCATTTTTGAGTAGCTGTTTGAGTAGTCTTTTGTCGAGGCCCTCTCGCAGTATGGTGAAGAGAGCCCAGCTGAGTGGGGTTGCGCGAGGGCCTTTTGAGATCTGCTTCACATCCTTTTGTTAGCCCTTTGAATTACTGACTTTTGCTCCCCGATTTCAGGGGCAAAAGTTGACCAACCAGCGTGTCTGTCTGCTTGAACCTAATTTGAATGCAGGCCACAGACCTCCAGTCAGTGGTCAGTGATGCATGCGAACAGGCATGACAACACAAAGGCTGAAGATGTGGGGAGCGCACCATTCCATTGGTCAACCGGAACCTGTTAATATGAATATTCAGTAGGGTTCCCATGTCATGAATAATAATGTGTGAAGCAGATCTCAGAAGGCCCTCGCACTGTCGCGCTCAGCTGGGCTCGCTTCGCTCACCCATTACAGCAAGAGGGCCTTGACAAAAGGCTACTATTTGAGAAGATCTTACTTTTGAGGGCAAGGTTGTCTGAACATTACATTTACTTGAAAACCAACAGCAGTCATCACTAGTTTGTGTGTGTTTTAATATGTCTGCATATGCTTAATTGGTTCAAACTATAGAAGTGTGTATAAGTACTGACATAGCACAGCACACAGTCAGCTGTGTTGCTTCTTGCCACATTCAAAAGGCTGTGCATGTACGTGTATGTTGACATCCCTTCATTCTCATCCAGGTCATCCGGGGTGCTCTGCATGAAAAGTGTCTCACTTAATGTGGGCAATTATTTCAAACTAATCCTGCACTCGGTTTTAAATGCACAAACTTAAAAATAATTTTTAAAGTCCACAGCATTTACCCACACGGTCTTAAAGTATCATTTGTTATTGGTTTGTGTGTGTATGCATGAACATGTTTGTGTGTGTTATCAAAAGTCAAATTTCCTTGCACAAACATTTTTACTTACATGTATAAGGCCACAGATATACTGTACATGGAGTCTACATTAAACATGATGTGAATACTTTTTTTAAACAATGCAGAATAGCTTCATACAAGCAAATACAAGATTTTGCATTGTTTAAGAAGCAGAGATTACACCACACGAAGGTTACAATGAACACACATATAGTGAAATGTTTGATAACTATGTAACTTTTGCTATAAAAAATTCAGCTAAGCCTTTGTCGATGTGATATCACAATTCCCAACAGGGCACAGCAGCGTTTCAATACACAATGGGTATAGATCTTTCCTTTGCGAGCTGAGCATATCATGAAATATAATCCACGATAATAATAGACAGCCATGCCCTCCAGTGTTCTTCAAGCCATCATTACCTGTAAGTTGTAGTTAAATGTTTGGTCACAAGGCATGGCATTTCTGCAATTTCCTCCAGGCGCAGATGACGTTTAATGTCATGCAATAGGCAGGTGATAAAGCTAAGCTCTGCAAAGCAACTGTAAAAGTGGAAATTTTCACTCAAGATGAAAGTAGCGCAAAAATAAAAGTGCGCAAATATTTTGCTTGTGATTTGGAATGTGTTGTATCATATCTTTGATTCTACTATTAAAAACGTTCAAAAATAATTTCACCAAATTGAATGCAAAAAATTACTCACATGAAAATTTTCACTTATACAGTATTTCCATCTGGCACTGAAATTCATTTCTATGGTTGTGTTAAAAAAAAAAAAATCTGTGCTATCATCTCTCCCCCCCCCCCCCCCCCCCCCCCCCCTCCAAAAAGAAAAAAAAAGACAAAGTAATTGACAGGGGCAACTTTTTCCTCTGGTTGAAGCCGTAACCATAGTGCTGGGGTCACACGGAGAAAGGTCGCATCGGTTGCAGATCAGATACTGTACATGTAGGTAGGATTGTCCAGTCTTTAAGACCAGGTCAGGTTGCCTCAACAATGTGTGGAGTCAGATGTCACAGAGTCTGGAACAAAGGTCAGTTTTATAGACAAGAAATTAGATGGGGGAATAAACAACAAAGACAACACAGCAGCTCACTTTCAGTGCCTGTTACAAATGCTTGGAGGTTGGGAGGTAAAAGAAGTCTTGCTGGAATAATTCAGAAATTATCAAGAAGGCAGATGATGAAAAGCATGGGACTTATGACACATGGAAAAGGTTCTCAGATGTATGGCTACTTTGATACGTTTTGCATTTGAGATAAAATGATTTTTTATTAACCATTATTTACTACTGCATATGGTTAGAGAAGGAAAGACAGATATACAACACAATACACTTTGTTGTACCCAGCAGTCATATATGGCTGTTGATACAAGATTGATATACTGGACAGTGGTATACACTGTAATTGTATGAATAGATATATAAAATGAAATGCAGTATATATAACCGAATTAATGGACTAGTCATACATTCCAATAAATAGTACAAAATGATAACAGAAGAAACTTATTGTTACTTTCACCAAACACTAAAACACCAACAAGAACAACTGCATGTTAGCATAAAAAAATAAAGCAAAATCAAATGCCAGTCAGGTGGTATCGCATGTCATGTAATTTCTACACCTGTGATCTTACCACAGTCTATGGTATACACCTTTATGAATGCAAAACAAGCAATCAACTGGCCACAGGAAAGATTTAAAAAAAAATGATTTGATCAGTCATTAATGTCTCATCATGTGCTGGTCTTTTAACTTTCTGAAACACTTCATTCCTTTTATTTCAAGCAAAAGGCATGAAAACTGACTTGCAGTAAAATAACAAAAAATACTGTAGAACCACTGGCAAAAGGATGCGCCAATGAAAAATCGAAATTAGCAGATGACTCGGAGCTTTGCCTTTTTTTTTTCTTCTCCCTCCTTCTTCACTGGTCTTCTGCTTAGTTTACTATTCAATTTTCATTGCATTATAAATAAGGCAATTCATGTTAATTTTATACAAGGAATCATATTGAACAGCTCAACATATAATACAAATAAAAGCACAAAGGTACCAGCAGCCATCAAAGCAAAATAACCAACACACACCAAACTACTTAATACTGAAGTGACAAAATAATATAATCAACGTGAATACGTTCAATCAAAGGGTTTGGTAAATGTGAGGTGCAGCAGTTCAAAAGCAAAGCATCACTTTATACACCCAAGCAGTTTACAATTTGTCACAAAACACCTTGCATAATTACCCTACACTGTTAATATGTATGTATACATCTTCTCATTAGTGGTAATATATGGCTGACATATTCTTCCTGTCAAATCAATGGACTGTCTTGCATTGTGACTGGAAATGTCATCGTTAATTGCCCTGAACAAATACACTTCTCATATCAGGTAACGACCAGTTTTAACCTCCCTCCCTTTGATAATATTCTGAGTTTGATTTATCAAAGTCCATTTCTAAATCCTTCCCCTCCCCCCCCCCCCCCCATTTCTCTAAGGCTTAATTCCGAACAGGTCAATTATAGATTTCTGCATTCATTTTCATCCTTTTCTTTAACTATCTATCCCTGCATAATGACAGCTGGATGAACCCAAATATGAATGCCGATTTCTGTCTTAGGGAATAACAAATTGCACGGATATGAGCACTTCTAATCTGGTGTCCAAAATACAAACAGAAGACTACAGTGCTGGAGGATGGTGTACATATTTTTGTTTATGATTATGAACTTGACCCATTTATTTTAAACCCCTAACAAAATGACCAATCATTGACTGTCTAATGATTGTAGTCTAGAATACTCCAGAATCAGAGCTCTATCATGATCAATTTTGAACGACTTTATTTCCAGAAAGAAACGTCATAAACAGAAAGAGAGCCAGTCAACACATGTTAATCAACATTTTGAGCCTGGCACAAAGTCTACTAGCAGAGCAAATTGACTTATATTGAAGCTTTGTGTTTATTCTTTTTTTTATTAAGTTATTTAATCTTATCAACTTATTCCTTTTTTTTTTTTGGGTGGGGGGGAGGGTTAATCTTGGTGACTTTATCAGGGTATGGGTCAACAATTCTATGATTAGGACCTACCAGGTGCTACTGGAGGAAGTAGGATGCTTTAAATCTTTACAGTGCATGACTGTAACATAGTCAACCATACTTAAATCAACCTCGCATAAGTTGAATAATAGCCTAAGTCGAAGGTCTCTTCAAGTCCTCTTCTCTTATTGATTTAATCCCTCATAAGTCAAATTTTTCTCCAAGTTGAAGCTAATACTTCTGTCCAAACAGATTCGACTTAGCAAGGTCGACTGTACTATAAGGGGTGACTTTCAGTAGCACACTTCTACAAACTGTAGGTGGCCCTGCTTCCAGTCATGCGTAGTACTCACTTATGAGGTGTTAATATTTTATCTTTACTCAATTGACTAACTACAAGGAACAGCTGTAGTCTCTCCCATAGCTGGAAATATTTGAGCTGATTGATTGAGACATATATTGTACCATTCCCTACGACTAATCCAGTGGCTGCTGTCGGTTGGGAGGTGTGATCTAATATCTACAGGAAGACTATATGACAATCTCTTGGGAAGAGTCTCCTGTATATCAACCTATACTCATTCCCCACTGAAACTGGAGATCACCCGGTATTAAAGCATAAATAAATATATTTATAGATAATGTATACTATATTAACAGAAGAATAGAAAATATGAAGAGAAATTCCTTTGGAAAAACCCTACTGTATATCAACCTATCATTACTCAATGCCCATTGAAACCAGAGATCACCAGGTATAAAGCATAAAACAAATATATAATTTACAAATGAGATATACTATAAGAATAGAAAAAATGAAGAATATAGAAATCTATAAGAAATATAACTCCTGTAGGGATGTCAAGTGTTATATATAATATACATGCATTGCACAGAAAAATGTCTGTCTGGAAGAGTTTTATAACATTTTTTCACTTTTACAGTTCTCCTCCAGAGGGATTCCGTGAAGCCAGATGCAGTCTCCGTGGAACATCTTCCCCCAACAATATAATATACAGACTGATATTTCAGTCCAGTATCAGATTACACCATTAAAAAGGCAATATATCTGTACAAAGTCTGCCCTAACCACTTATTCAGTATGAATGGGAGAGACCAGGAAGACAAGATTAGCGATCGCATGACCGCTTTTGAGTATCACACATGTGTACACTAGAAGAAAGAACTATAAATGTACAATATTGCATTTGTGTTTGTGACAAAGTCACATTTGGTGAGCAAGCAATTTTGTCAAATGTCACACTTGGGCTAGCAAGGCATTCCCAAGCAGAGCCTGTGTAAACATGGCGAGTTATCTTTCCAAAGAGCTATCAGCAATGAACATGCAACATTCATGTGCCATGACATTCACCGTGGCAGAACAAGTGTGTAAACACAGACTGATTGTATGGCAGATATCAATGTGAACATTGCATCATGGGCACATATTTGCAAAAATAATTTGATCTTATTTATGCACCAAGACATTTAGCTTTAAATGTGTGAAGCTTTTTCATCAGCATACAGTAATTCAGCCAAACTTCACCCTAGCTAGTGTTAGATCAGCAAAGCCTACTCAAAAGTGTAGCAATGTGTCTTTTTCTGTCCAACAGGAAGGCCATGGTGACACAATAGGGATTAGTGGATTAGGTAATCTCTATTCATTGATAGCCAGTTTCCAGACATGGGTCTACTGGTGGAGAGAGCACTCCAGTGTGCAATTGGTGAACAAAACACACAAGGGTTAACACATGAATGCTCCCTCTTCCCTTCCCTGCACTCTTACTCCTCATGGCAATTCAAAAAGCAGAAGAGTCCTCTACTACTGAATAGACAAGCAGGTTTCCATCTCTATGTGCTCTCTTTTTTTTAGTAAGCAGCCACTCCAAAATATGTATATCAACTGGACATAAAATAACAAAGTTGTGGGTTTTTTATTTTTCAGTGATCAGAATATTGGTCACAAGTGCATTGCTTTGCAAATTAGGTGAGGTGATGTTGCCATAGCCTTTTTCTAAATCATAAATCTTCATTATCTGAAACAAAAGAAAGTACAAACAAAATCTACTGAGGGAATCACTTTCTTTGTAGAACAGAGCTGTGACTTTGCAATGAGGACTCTTTCAGGAGGAGAGGATTAACCAGTAGTTACTGAATCAATCCCTAAAGACACAATTTCCATTGAAAAAATCAAATTGGAGGGTTAAGGGGCAATGATATCAGTACCTCATCTTGCTTTCATAATAGTGTTTGGGTCACTGATATTACCATCTTGAGAATTAATGTGAGATTTAACCTGTTGAGGACGAGTCCCGAGTATACTCAGGCAGGTGTCTAGGGAATATACGTATTGTAGCAAAATCAGTCAGTCCTCAATGGGTTAAAAGGTTGCACATCTTTCACAAGTGATCTTAACCCGTTGAGGACGGACTGGTTTTGCTACAACACGCATTTCCCATAGACCCCTGCCCGAGTATACTCGGGACTCGTCCTCAACGGGTTAATGCTTAACTTCTTCAAGTGTGCTATAATGACTTTCTTTTGATTAGTGGCATCAAAATTATCTTGAACATCGAATAATTAAGTTTCTCCCCGAGAGTTGACATGACACTTGATGAAACACATATTTGGGCAAGCCTAAAAAAGACAAATTTGGGGTGTTTTGAGGGTTAATAAACATGCTTTTCCACTGTGTGACACATAGATACAAGTACTTTGCACTATTGCAGCATGATTGGGGCACATGGTACTACAGTTACTAAGCAGAGCTAAAACAACCAAACAAATCAAAACAAAAACAAACATCAAAACAAATACCCCCCCCCCCCCCTTCAGTAGGTATAATACACATGAACAAGCAGGTTAGAACACTTTATAGCACACTTCTTTATGAACTTTTCAAACGCACAGAAGCACACACAAACAATCTTATAACTCAAGATCTCTAAAATGCATGGGAATAGGCATATAAACCATACAAAGTATCACAGGAATGGAATGCAGAAAAAACAGGGGATACGAACACACACATCATGCTGCAAAAACCAAAACCTAAGCAAAACAATAATGGAGAACAGTGCTCAGTAAATGTGCGCACTCGTTACCGTTCATCTTGAGAAATAATGGGGGTCATTGTCATCGTAGCGCAATAGAGGATCATGTTGGCCAAGGGAGTGTCGTTTCTTTGATGATTTCCCGACCTTTTGGGAAATACATGATGGTGGTCAGTGGAAGCATGGGAGATGGGGGGAAGAGTGATATAAATCGCACCATATCAAAGCCAGTTTGCAATAAGCCCACACAGTACACATTGGTACAAATGACTTTTCTTTTTTTGTCAGTTTCCAGGCACTTCACTCATTTTCAAAGCGAAATGACTGATTGACACTTGGCGCCCCATAGAGCTTATTATCAAAGTTAGCTTATCCTCGAGATTAAGGATCACCGTCTGAATGTTACTACTAATGCAAAAGCTTGCTCGACATAACAATTGATGAAAATCCTGCTTGCACAAAAATTGAATTCGCACAGACTGGAATGGTCTGTCAATTGACACTTGAGAAGCATACATTTCATTGTTTTGTACAAAATGCATTTTGAATATTACAAAACTTTATTTCGATATTGCCAAATACTACGCTTGCTGTCTGGTGAATGTGCTGGCAAGCATTATTTCCAAGGATTACTTAAATAATCATCACATCACAGATGCTTATCGCAGTGAATCAACAAACCAAAATGCCTGTCGGTACAAATGACCTTTTTCTGCTCATGTGCAAAGTGGAACTACACAACAAACTGGTCTATTGCCCTGTCAGAGCTAGAATGCAGTTGATGGATTTGACAAGGCATTTGCATTATCATGATATTCACCTTTTTTTCCTGCTCTGGTACCAATGCATAGATAATGAAAAGTGAATGAGGCTCTCCTAGATATGAATGCATGTGGATTATACATCCGTAACTCACAGAGTTAAGGCAAGTGATAAGCTTTGGAGCATAGAGAAATCATTCTAGTATTCCACATAAAGATGTCCGAGAGCCAGGGTGAATGATTTTAGAACATGAACAATACCAACAACTGAAAGAATACAGCTCAATGCTAAATACATGTATGCTGTACACATGAAAAGCCATCTGAGTATACTGGATTTGAAAGAGAGATGTTGGGACCATAGAACAACATGAATTACATGTATAAACCCAAATAGTGGACTAACACTTTATTAGATAATGTAGCCAGACAGAATTTATAATGCATGACTTCATAATTGCATCTTCGTAATAAAATGTTCTCATTGATGAAATCCATCAAAATGAAAAGCATTTGTTAACTTCCAATAAGTGTGCTGCAGTGAGATACAGTGGATAAGCATGGAATGATAATGAATGAAATCCTTTTCTACACCGAAGCTCTTGTTTATATCATGGACTATAAATTTATAAATCAAACTGAGCCTATATACCGGTCGTGTGAGCAGGATCACTTTCTCTCAGAACCAGCCTCGTCATGTACTATGTGGGTGTAAGTTTGATCATTCAGTTGAAATGGGGTGGAGTGGGAAAACCAGACAAAGCACGATGAGACAAAATTATTATCTCTATGATGCAAAGTGGCTTACATGCATCTTTGACTACTATTTTTATAAACAACCCAGACATGTGAGTATAAAGTCATGAGTACTTTTGCCTAATTTCTTGCAATGATAAAAGTGAAAAAAGAAAAGAAAAGCCAAACACTCAAAAAATTGAAAAGAAAATTAAAAATTTCACAATAAAACAATGCTTCTAAAAGAGCCAGCTGTGCCATGTACAAAACTCTACTGGAAATTTTATATGTACATTCCCTTGAAGGTTCTGGTTTGAAGGCACTGTTCAACAATGTTTCCAATCTAAAAACTTGAGCTAAACTGTCATAGGTGCTTTTAGATTCTCAGTCTGCTATTGCGTAAATATGAAGTTACAAAAAGTATAGGGATTGGAGATAAATAACTGCTTCGAAAAAAGTCAAAATCTGAGTGACCAGATTTACTATACTCGGTTCTTCTAATACACAGTCGTGTACTAATAGTGTTTAGCTACAACAGTTGACATTTGTTCACAGATCTCTTGATAGTGACATCACAATACACAAAACTTTTGTATACATATACGGGAGATTTTTAATGAACTTGAACATTGCAAAAAAAGTCTGCCACAACACTGTTGAAACAGCATCTATTCGCTTAATACGCATGATCTCTCATCGGAAACCGATGTAGTTTTTGTTAAATGTGCCATAAAGAATATGAAATAAAGACTAGTGGTGAATATCATTCAAAGGTCTCTCACTACCACCAGTGACAACTAACCAGCTATAAACACTATCAATGATATCTATTGATAGTGGCCTTTACAGGGTTGATCTAGAATTTAGTAGGTGTTGCACTATGACAATCTACATGACTTTTGACAGAAAACAATGATGACAGCACAAGATTTAAATGTTGATGACTTTGCTCAGCTGTGATGACATGAACTGGACACTTGACCATTCATTGACCACACAACCTTACATTTGATAATTTTCACTCTAAAAAAAACCCAACAACAACAACAACAACAACAACTCTGAATAATTCAAGCAGGGCACCCACAAATCACCATAAAAATCTGGGAGATTCCAAAGAACATCAGGGAGATACTTTTTATAATGCATCTCTGTGTGTAAAGACAAGCCCTGAATCAGGAAAAGTTGTATATTCTCTAACTAGAGAGATATTAACATTTTTAGGAAGACCCTAGCAGAATCAGGGGGACTTCACAACTCTAGTTTCAGTAAATAAATCAGTTGCAATGTTTCCTGTATTCTTTTTTTTTTTAAATGATGTTACACACAAATATTGGATCCGGTGTAGGAACACAGAGGTGTTTACTTTCACAGGCATAAGGGTCAGATTGGATACAATGCAGTGTAATGGAGAAAAATGATCTTGTCTTCCAGTCATTCTAAGATGAAGGCAATTCTCAAGCAATTACTACCTAATAAGCGCATAAAGGAAAAGATGGGCCACTGCCTACGGCTTTACATTTAAAATGAATGACACTTTTGCTCAAAAGACATGTTCCCTTTTGCCACAAACATATACTGATTTGCACACAAGGGCTGAATGAAACCATCCACAACTACAAGATTTGGTAGCAAGTGCATCATACTGCCCTTCATGAGAGAGGTGGACCCATTTAACCCTTTCTGTGTCAATGTCTATGAGTCAAATGTGCACAAATTTCACACAACAACCCTATGGACAGGGAATGAATGTGGTATGAAGAGGGTTACAGATCAAAGCTCCCTGATGATAGATATTAGTCACCAGTAGGTCGCGAACATCACTCACCTCGTGGTATATGTTATCTCCAGCAATGCTCTTCTGTCTGGTCAGTGGGCTGTCCTCTCTCAACTCCTCATATATGCTCTCCTGTAGGAGTGCATCAGTGGCCCCACCCGCATCCGATGCGTACCTTGAGGGTTCCCCAGAATTAAGGAAAGTGAACTGGCAGTATGGAAGAGGGCTACATTTCTGTTTCCTTGTTTGTTCATTTTTCTTTTTCCTCCACCTCCTGTCAGTTGTCCTTCTCACAACTCTGAATTAGTGTCACTTGTTTCAGTTACCTTTTTTCTTAATATTTTGCAAATGCCAACATGTTGCTTGAACACAAAGGATTCAAGTTAGGGATACATGACCTACTTTTTACATAGTCGAGCCTTATTCCATTTTGGCAGATCTCATTCTCATGAGCAGGCCCCCCTGAAGGAGAAGCAGGATTTATTTTACGACTTTGAGAATGCCCTACACTAAATACCAATGTAGAGAAAAACTGATATGAGTGCATAATGTATATCAATTTATAAGGCGCAAAACTTATAGACATTTATTCTTCTGCGCTGCAAAAGCTTCTGATGTACTTGATGGTAATAGACAGTTAAATGAATGTATGTGTGTATGTGAGAGTGTTAACGGTAAATCACATCTGTAACATCTTTAAGAAAAATACACAATGCTAGTGCATTTCAATGTGCAGTTGGAAGAAATAATATACTGCTGCTCCCACTGAACCAAAACCTTCTATCACTTCTTGTTCCAATTCCGTATTACTTTTCTCTGTCTCACAAGGCACTTGAATTGTTACCTCATCACATCAGAACATTTTCATCCTCCATTATACTTCTTTCACATTTTTTAGATTAACTTCATTTGCTGGTATAGGAGCCTGATAATCCTAAAAGCAACCATAGCAACCAAAATCTATAACTGAAACAAGTGTAACCATAACGATGAGTAAGAACCATTTGGCTGACAAATCACAAATCACAAAAAGTCAATCATGATTTCTTCAGCTCCTCACTCAAAATTATGGTCATTTGTAATTTGAATAGAGAAGGATACTTCTTTGATGGTTTCTTCTTCTTGTAGAATCCAGCTAAGATGGATAACTTTGTCTTGGAAGCTGTAAAATGAGCAAGGAAATTGAACCAAAAAAGATGGTAATATGGGTATAATAGTCTCCAAATGACATTGCAATCTTTCCAAATTATTTCTATGAATTATATGCACAATCAAATCACAGTATATACCTTTCCTTTATATGACACCTACCCTTTTTTTCCTCAGATGATTTCTCTAATGACAAAGTATATTCATTCAGCTCTACCACATTTTCTTCTTACAAATCATCTTACAATCGGATTCTCACTGGATAAGCCTATGAATAAGTCACCATGACATCCATGATACAAAACTAAACCTGTCTTAAGTCAATGGAGACTGGTTTGGAGTATACTTGGGCAGGTGTCTATAGGAAATGCGTGTTAGAGCAAAATCACCTCATCCTCAATGGGTATCAACAGGGATTTTTTTTTTTCTGACCCAATATTTAGCATAATAAGCTGAATCATGATATTACTAACATTCATGAAAATGCACACATGGAATTATTTAGAGTAAATACACTTATCATGCAAAGTATTTTGTCTTTAGATTTATGAAAACAACATACAGAGAGAGGTTGAGAGAGAGAGATAGAGATAGAGATAGAAAGAATAAGAGAGCGAGAGAGACAAACAGCAACGATGGATATACTTACATTTGCCCATGTAATTGAGCTTTTTCCTGAACTCGATATCGTCAGGTGATGCTGCACCTCCACTGCCCCCCGACACGCCATCAGAAGGCCCAGATCTTGGGGAAGTGAGGGGCTGGGATGCCCCGCTGCTGTCTCTCCGCGACGACCCATTGGAAAGCCCCGGTCCCGGAGAGGGGGGCGGTGGTAGGGATGCCCCACTGCTATCTCTCCTCATGCTGGGGGGCCTGGCTGGAAGCTCTGGGCCAGGGGTAGAGGGGAGGGGGCGGTTGGCCATGTTTGGGGGAGTCGAGGCCCGGTTCTGGGGCGGAGCTGGGAGGGGTGTGGTTCGAGATGGGGGAGTGGCAGTCTCATGACTCGTCCCATTTTGGACATCACCATCTCGCAGTGAATCTTGGTAATCTAAAAACAAACCAACATATGAAATGAGAAGAAAAGAGAAAAATTAACTTTTTATGATATTACACAACTCTTCACACATTTACTTTAGGAAATCAGAGAATAGGAAAATGAATTTGATGACGTATCAAATTCAACTCTTTCTATTGACAGCTAGGGGGAAAAAAACAACCAACCATCAATAAAAAGAAAGCTACAGTATTTGAGTCACTGACTGAAACACAAAAGATTAATAGTGACAAACTTTCTGTAGAAAAGAAAATGGCATCAAGGACGGCAGGAATAATCTAACAAAACTAGAAAATCTTTGACTGGTTTTCCATTTACAAATCATACAGTGCAGGCTGACCGAATAATATTGTAAAGCACATGCTCTCCATGTGGAAGGAAAATTCTGCCCGTATGATATATGTAAAAAAAAAATTCTAAGCACACACGCTGTGTACATTCAAATGCTTTAATGATTGTGCGTGTGTAATCAATTCACACTACCATTGGCTTCCCGGCATGAAATTTCAACCAAAAATTGAATTTTGGTTTGTGACATAATTTGACAGAGTTTTGTAAGCTCTTTCATATATCATAATCATCATTTTTCTGTGATTTTTCTGAGGCGCAAGCCATATACCCAGAACCTGTTTGCTAGGCAGGCATTTCTATTACAATGACTCAAGGGCTGACCTCTCTCCAGGGCAGACATGAACTCAGGATTGCTCTGCAGACGTTGGAGGAACTCCTCGTTCTGTAGAAGCAGAGCGATGCGCTCATCCTCCAGCATCTGGGCAGAGGTGGCATCACCGTGGTGGATGGAGCGCTGCCGCATTGAGTTCTGGTCCAGCCGTGCCTGAATCCCTCGTGCCACTCGGGGCTGGGGGGTCTGATGGAGATAAGGAGAGAAGGCAACAAAGACAGAGAGAGAGAGAGAGACAGAGAGAGAGAGAAAGAGAGAAGACAAGGTAGGACAGAGGAGGAAGGAAGATAGATAGAAAGAGAGAGAGAGAGATATGAGATGCTATCATGCCTTCAGAATGTATATTACAGACACTGGTCTTGATTCTACACTCAATGCAGACAGTATGTTCTTAACCCATTGAGGACTGTCTGATGTTGCTACAACATGCATTTCCCATAGAGACCTGCCCGAGTATACTCGGGACTTGTCCTCAACGGGTTAAAGACTCGATAGCATGGGGATTCATGGGGAGGGAAGGCTGGCCCAGTTTGGATATATTTAAGAATTCCTGTGATGAATTGTGTACAACTATATCACTGAGCTCTATGTAGGTAGACACACAGCCAAAGAATCTGACCTGGAGTCGACTGTTACCAATGAGCATACATGAACGATGCACATAATCGCTGTCCAGTGCTGTTTGCAGTTTTTGTATGTACCCTGGAGGGCAGTGAATGAATTGGACCACCCATGAATCTCCATGCAACCATGTCTTTAAGACAAGTATAGCCCATATGCTATGCATTGTTGATGCATTCTTCCTTTTGCCTGATTCAGAACTCTAGATACTAGAATGTTTCTAGTAAAATAACATTTAAAACACCACAAGCACTTCTATCTCTTCTCCTTTATTCTGCATGAAACACACATGACTTTGTCCCGGTATAGTTAAAAGAGTAATCAAAGTCTCAATCATATGGGACACTGAGAATATCAGCATTTAAAAAAAGAAAAGGACATTTCAGAATTCTACATTGACGGCAACATGTCTTTGCTCAATTTGACTTTGCAAAAATTCCCTTCAAGTGACTTGGCTTTTTCTCTTACCTACTTTCCACAAATATACAAATGGTGTGACTTTACTCATTACATTGATAGCTAATATACATGTATATCAGGACAGGAAGATAGGATGCTCATCTGAACTTTTATATAATACCCGACGAAAGGCAAAGAAAGGGTCTGGCAAATAAAGTCATGATAAACCGAAAACTCACAGGTTGTTGAGGCGAGGGCTCCGGGGCCCGTGTTGGAGCTTGCGATGTTGGGGGAGTGGACCCAGACACTGAGAGCCGAAGGAAGTCGCTGGGGAGGTTGCCTACGACGGGCGGGTTCCACTGCCGCGACGAGTTGGACCAGTCGGTCCTCATCGCGGCATTCGACTCGTTGGCCCTGAGCGCCGTCTCAGCATCCTCGGCTGACCAGCTGTGCGTCATCCGCGGGGGAGGCAAGTTGGGAGGCATTTGGCGCACAGTGCGCTCGTAGTTTGGTTCGCTGCTTCCACTCACTGGTGTTGTTGTCTGTCGTGGTGGGGCTGGCTGTGTGGGGGGTGAGGAAGCTCTGGTGCTGAACTACAAAGAAAAGGACATTCAATTTATATAATTTACATAGTTTATACAGACTCAGACTTCTTCAAACTGAAGATGAGAGTAAGATATTCAAGGAAATAGATGGAAATATCATAGTTATTACAAATCTCTTCCTTCCTTCCTTCCTTCCATCTGCCTCATCTTAGACTCTTGGCCACTTCCTGTGTGGAATGTATTATTATTGGCAATTATATCATACCTCATTTGATAAATCCTCGATTCTGATTGCTTGAAATCATGGGCATAAATTCAACCACTGCCTGCTCTGTGTGCAGATTTACAGCATCCAAACTGCCCTTGTGGCATCTAAATGGCCCTTATAGCATGCAAACGGCCCTAGTTTCAATTGTTACGTACGTGGTGTGTATACACGGACATGTGTGCAATGCCCTCCTTTTAATTGTTATATAGGCAGTGTGTATGTGTACTGTAAACGCTTGGCTTTGCGTATAAATCGTGAGTGCGTAGTGGGCGCGCTGGCATGGTCTTTCGTGTGCTAATCCATCGCAGACAGAAAACAACTCTTTCCACAATATGCTGTAAAACATTGTACATGCACTAGATTCTAGTTGTATAATTCATAGTGTGTGAATTCTATAGCAGCTGTAGGAACCACTGAAACAGTTGATTTGCAACATGAAATTTATGCAATTAGTAATTGTGCAATTTTATTTAGTTTTACTTGGTGTAGAGGTCTAGACTCATGGACTACCAACTGCATACTGGTTACGCTTGCATTTATGTGCCACTTCATTGTTCACAATGCAATCAATGAGCAATACCAGTAGCTCATAATGATAACAATATGTGAATTTGATAACGATCGCAATTGAGCAAGTTAGATTTCATTTTAGTTTTATTCTGTATTATAAAACAGATATATACTGCTTTCATTCAGGGCATGGTTGATATCATTGTCCCTCGGGATCTCAACTCTCTGCTATGACCTTCAGAGCAAGCTTCCTGGGTCACAGCACGGAGGGATCTCAACTCCGTGCTATGATATGAAGGTGGTATTAAAGCTAAAATATCAAAAAACATTTGGCAAATGCATCTGCTTTACTGATTTGATAACAACACAGCAGTGATATTACCCCGTCAATTCTTAATAATTCATTATCAAACTAAAAGTGAAAAATCATGCCAAACTTTTTTCTTCCTTTTGTTTTCAAGGAAAGTTCATGGCAAGAACAAAAACAAATTAGGACAAAAGTCTGTAACAGTCCAAGCAATAAAAAAAAAAGAAACTAATTCAAAGGGATGACAGCTGTCCTCTAACCAACAAGTGGATATGAAACACAACTAATGAAAACAGGTGACACTCTCACCCTTGAAAAGGGACTGTCAGGCTCAGGGGGTGTGTAAGGAGGTGGCTCAGCCATAGCATCTGGAGGAATGAACTGTAAAAGAGGCAAGACATAAAGATGTATGTACAGAAAAGAAACAACCAAGGTACAGTATATCAAAACCACCAAATCTAGCACATTTGGCAAATGTCATGACAAACAAGTATTTCAAAACATTAGAGTAATCATGATCAATCGTCAACAGGTTTATATGAAATTCCATTATTTATTGATGTGATACACTGTGTAGTAAATCCTCCATAGTCCAAGTTTCAGAAAAACAAGAATATTCTTCTGGCCAAGCACCCGGGTACACAAGGAAATAGTGCTGTGTTATACAGTATAAACATTTATAGGAAAACTGAAACACTTTCCCTAATTTGCAATTACAGACATCAGGTGGGACAACAAAACAAAAATTACATAGAAAGAGATTAAAAATAATATTTGACTTAACCGACACCATGACTGTCGACCAATGGTACTTGTAGGTACCATGCTCACTTGAAAAATGAACATTGGCAATAAATCATGAGTTTCACATTAATGCTCATGTGCAAGGGTTTGGGGACTCTTGGTTTGTTTGTTTTTTGTTTTGTTTTCCTCTTTCCTGGAAAGTGGAAATAAAAAAGAAAAAAAAATGCAAATGAAACCAGAGATGAATGTTTGCTGTAATTACAGCATCTTTAGCACAAAGGCAGCATAAGCCATGGGGAAAAAAAGAGCAAAATGAGGAAAAAATACTACAGTACATGTCACTAAAATGAGGAGATCTTGCATCACAAAACTTGCATAAGTAGAAATTCTTTTAAAAAGCTCACAGAATGGATGTTCCTCACCTAAGAGACAATATAAGTGATATGAAATTTCAGTCTCTTCATATGTTACTATTGAGAAAAGGGCCCTTGAAGACAAGAGTCAATTGATATTAATAACTCTCACTTCACTGTATACACATGTGTGCAGACACACGAATGGATTTAAAGGCAATAGCAAACCACTTTAAAGGTACTAGCCCACATTTGCAAACCCACGAAAATCAAAACTGCATAAAACAGGTCCAATATGACTTCAAGTACAAGTTATAACAGTAACATACCTCACCTGTTGCTCTTTGTCTATACCATTCGATAAAAGAGAGAAAATCATCGTTTTAAAATCAATTTTCAAACCGGGTCAACCCGACCCAAAATCGAATTACGAGCGCGGGCTATTGTAGCTACGTACTAACTGCGACCAGCCCCAGCGTGCAGCGTTGGGGCTGTGCCGTTTTCGCATTCAGATCGAGGAGTTGTACAAAACGGGTGCCGTTTCGGCGCTATATTTCCTTAATTTTTCTACAAAAACTACTAGGAATACTTACATGGGTCGATTAAACCTAAATGATTAATTTCGGCGACTGTTTGATGCATTTCATTGCTTACGATGCAGAAAATGTTGTCTTATAACGCGAATATCTTCAGCTCACCGATGCTCACTGAAACTCACAATCACTTGCACAGGCGCACAGCATGCATGCAGTGCAGTGCATTGAGAGCATGCGTACCTTGGTAATGTGTACTAATGGATATAGCAGCAAGTCTCTCCACTGTTGCACTAGGGCAGGCCGCTTATTACTCCTAAAAAAATGTAGAAAATTTTGCAGTTTTTAGATAAATGGGTGAGAAAAACCAAGTCGAAAAGGTAATGTATTAATTGTCACTGTGTTTATGATAGAAATTTAGCCGTGCTTTATTTGTGAAGTCGCCATGAATGTGGCAGTGATTTTTGCTCCCGCTCAGCTGCGAGGTAGCCGCCAGGACCGCGCCTTGCGGCGCGGTCTCCGGGGCTAGCTACTAGTACGTACATGTAACTTACACATGTATCGCATGCAAGTAGTACGTACGTGGACCGGAGCTAGCGAGCGTTAAACGCATGCATACGGTGCATTTTCATTTATTTTTATGAAAGTAATGGACTAATTGGAACGAAATTTTGCACAGGTGTTACTGCAATCATACCCAAACTCCATGCTAACTATGAGACCAATTGCTGCAGGTTTACAAATGTGGGCTAGTACCTTTACAGGAGGCTTTCCTATAATCCCAGAACTATATAGATGCAGTCATTAAAGTGCACTCTAATAATGATTCATTAACCCGCTGAGGATGAGCAGACTTTTTTCATCATGACACATACTTCACAAAGACACCTGTCCAAGTATGAAATGAATTTGTATTCAGCAGGTTAACAGAGTTCATAGTCACAAAGAATGGACACAACTCGACAGCCCCACATTGTTGAGAAGTGTGGAGGATACAGCTGGTTGGCAACCACTGATCTCAAAAGCTTCTCATGTCGCTTCTGTGACTTCAAAGTCATGTGACTTAGTGAATTGACCAATGGTTATTGCCAGTAATAACTTTTATGACATTTGTTGTTGTTGTTTTCTGAATACAGCAAATGATTTTTTTTTTGCACCTCAGCAATGCCAAATTCAGAAACAAACAATGTTGTACAAAAGAAATACCCGACTACGAGCTATCTAAAAAAAAAGGCTTTCAGTCAATTTTATACCTTCACACGCCTAACACAGAAAGACAAGAATTAACCCTCATGAATAATACTATGAAATGGATATCAACAGTGTTGACCATAAATAATCAAGCATTTATACTGGGAAATGATCTGAGCCACTTTTTCAAGGTTACATTTCAGAAATGCTTCGAGAGACTTCAAAAGAATGGTGTTGTTCAGAATTACCTCAGGCGGCAGTTGTGACGGGGGTATAGGCTGGGACATCGACATCGTGTGCATGGGAGGGGGCCTAGGTGGGCCCGAGGGCGCGTCGGCACTCAGCGCCAGGAGCTGGTCTATCGTCTCGTCCACTTTGCCGTTGTTTGACCGCAAGACCGTCTCAATCACTTCACGGTCCATCGAAGGGAACATTCTCTGCAGCCAGATGAGGGAACATAACATGGCATGAATCACAATGTCATTCACCATCCATCCCATCTAATATTGTCCCTGGGAGACAAGACCTCGTATCTCAATTGGCACATATCAAACAGGTATTCAAAAACCTCCTTAACTCAATTTAAGATATAAAAAGATACCGATATGAGTTTCAAAACATCATGAATATTCATGTTATCTAAAACAATGTTTAACTACTATTTGATGTTTACACTGATGCCATTTCGGTATTAATTGCAAAAATTACAAAGATTTTTCCTTTCTTGAAAATCAATGATTTTTTAGATAATTTGAGCTCTTGTCGTCCTGAGGACGATTTTATCATGCAATCACAGTCAGTAAAATGCCATTGAGAATAATCTTTTCTTGAACCTTTACGAACACTTGCGCAACAGTATGTAGATTGCATACAGCATCAAAGTCGCCCATGTTCAACAGGCAAATGTTTTAACCGTCACTAAAATGTGGATCCAGTGAGTGCACAAATTAGTAGAACACACCAGTGAAGTTTGGGGGAAATCACAAAATCCATTCAAAAGATAGGAATTTGAAAATTTTGGTTAATCCAGGTTCCATCATCACTGATAGAAAGGCTACTGTATACAACATTTTGTGATATAGTACAGAGAAAATTATACATAATACTGTATTCACCGCTGATGAGGCCGCACTGCTGGATAAGCCATATCCTCAGGCGATGAGAAAAAAAAAAATTAGAGGGATTTTGTTCTGATCAAAACTTCATCACTTTTCTAAATCATTTTTGACAAGAAACTTCATTATTTCTGCATGTTTTCATGCATTTCCTAACAATTTATTTGTGTTTGTTTTAACTTATGGTTTTCAAATTGATGCTAGCTGTGTGTCAGGACTTTAGATGATATTTCATTGTGTTACGTGAAGAATGATCGAGTGTGTGTGCATGAAATGAATCTTGTGTGAGAAAAGGCATGCATGTTTGTGTCTTCATTTACAAGACACTTTTTAATAACTGTGTACAGTTGTGATTTCAATAAACTTTTAGTAATTAAGTTCCATCTACTGTACCTGAAAATCTGCCATGGCCTGGGTGAAATCCAGTTGTCTCTGTGATTGTCTGCTTGATGGCATAGTTGCAGAATGCTGTGGTACCACAGGTACACCTCCCGGCATCATTGGCATGCCTGGTGTGATGGGACCTTGGATCACCATCGGTGGTGCCGGATACACCGGATACACTGCAGGCTGGATCCCAGGCGGGGTGGAGTACACGACACCGGCTGGGAGGGGCTGGGCATGGGTGCCCGGAAACGGTCCCGGTTGAGACAACACAGGCTGAGGAGGGCCATATGAGATGGTGTTCGGAGTGCTAACCACTGGGTTCTTTGACTTCTTCTTGGACTTGGATTTCTTGCTCTGTGACTGTGAGTCTGCTGCTGAAGCCATATTGTCAGAGTTTACTTTATATGGTCTGAAGAAGATACAAACTCAACTACAAGCTACAAATGTAGTTGCAAGATGACACGAAATACACGCTAACAACTTGCACAGCATTAACTCTTGCATTCACAGCAGCAACACCGAGCAAAAATGAGACGGCAACACATTCGCGTTTCTCTCTCAGGCGCCAGTCCTATAACTCTGGATGATCAGAAAGGACGATGATGAGCAATCCCTGCTAGCTCTGAAACTGCTTATCACCTGATGAGGCTTCCACCCAGTATCAAGAATCAAGCTGTCTGTCTCTCCACTGGTCCAGGTTTGACTCAAACTGCTCCCCTAGGACCAGCTCTGGGCATGGCACCCATGTGCTCCACTCAGCAAATTGAGCAAACTTGGTAATATTGTGAGAAACTCCCACAGGTCCTGTGTATTGGTGTCAGTGCCATGTCCCACCCCAGACACTGTGGGTGGATCAACTCCCTCCTTATGTAGATTCCTATCTTGCCTTTGCTAGTCTCTTTGATCAGTTCCTGCAGTCACCAAAGAAAAATACATGTCAAATCATATTTTGTTTTCTGAAAGGCATATATGGATCACTGAACATATTCTGTCAACACAAACAGAATGAGTCAGAGAATACTATTCAAATCCACCATTGTTGCAATTTTTCTGTCATTGTCATTTCTGTTCTAAAGCAACCGGACCTTTATAGTAAAATGTGACCCGACATCGATTTTCCATCACAACGCTATTAGGCATTAAAGCACAAAAAACAAAACAAAACAAAGGAAACAGAGCAGTGATAAGTGATCTGGCTGGAAAAAAAAACAGAACAAAAACATTGATCTATTCCAAAAATTTCTAAATTCCAACAATGCATATGAGCACTACAAAAATGCCTTTAGATTGCAATCACTCTGAATGGACAATTTACATTCAGGTAGTGCATTGTATCTGCATACATGCCATATGCATGTACTTGTCCTTGTACTGTAAAGTCTGCTTGGCTATGAATGACACCTCATGACTACTGCTGAAGTCTCTAATTTTGGACTCTGGACTACGTCATAACTCTATTTGGAGACAAAACATCAGCCTACAAAATGCACTCCAAAGTTCACATGACAGGTTCTGCCTTGCCTGTAAGCTATCAAAGTTCTCTTGGACATTCAAAGTTAGCAGATAAGATTCACGCCATACAATACCATGGTATACACTTTGTAGTCACAGAAAAGAGCAGCTCACTTCTAGAATATGTACATGCATGTACAAATATAGCATTGTACAATATATGAACATTGTCATTAAGCTAGTGTCGTAGGCATGGTTTCATACACGTAACTCCAATTTTCATTTTATTGAAAGGTCTAGGCCTATTTAAATTCAAGTCATGTATCATAGCCCATAGGCTATAAAGCATATACATGTACTTTACATTATTTATCAACATTTGAAATTGTTCAATGAAATAGACTGCAGCAAAAATAGTTATCTCCTTTTGCTAGAAGGGACAATGCTGTTTTTAACCCTCCCCTCCCCCCCCCCCTAAATACTGGTTTGTGATAAGGTTGGAGTAAAGATTAAGGTGAGGGTTAGGTTAGAGGTTGGGTTAGGGTTAGGATTAGGTTCAGGAATAGGATTAGGAATAGGGTTAGGGTCAGGGGAAGGGTCTTGGGTAATTGCCCAGGGGGTAGTAATTGCCCTAGACCCACCTACAGCTGTACTTACACATTGTAACAAGTCTACATCATTACACAAGATATCTCACAATGGATAAAAAAGGGACATACATATAAATGTATGAACAAGCAGAACAGCATGCCAAAAACACAAGGCTCCTTGCTTTGCAAGAACCTTTTCTGTTTGTTTGCAAGCATGATCAAGGGGAATTCTGACTGTGTGTCATGTTTGTAATGTTGTACAGAGAGAGCACAATAGCTGCGGTTACATGACACAAAAACTACACATGCATTGTACTTTTGCTACCCTGCGGCTGTACAGCTGTATTTTACTACAAATGTATACTTTCGCTACCCTGTATTTTGCTTTGCGTAGTTTGGGAAGTGTAACTGCAAACTTCTTGCATTCCCTTGGGCAGTTTCTCACTTCTTGCAAAATTTCTTGTAATTTTACGTAGTGTGACCGTGCATGGCTGAAACTTTGAGAAGTTTGTCAGGTTACACACATCCATTCATGTTGTTTATGCGCATTGCACATTCTTCTTTATGCTGTTGCGCGTTTGTACTTTTTACACTCAAGGACGGCACAAGCTTTTTGCCTCTGTGGAGCATGCCCAGTAGAGAACAAACCTACAAGTAGTTTTAAATAACTCAAACTATGCATGGTCTGTCAGTAGTGTGCCCAAACATCATGAAGTTATTGGGAGGTAAACAACACATAATTTCACATACTTGTATTCTCGTGAAGGCTCATCAGAAATATGCAAAGAGGACGATGCAGGAATGTACAGAATTACCGTTATGTTGCAATAAAATAGGCAAAGAGGCGACTCAATAGAACATAGAAATAGAATGTAATATGGGCACTGATGGCGACGGGATTAATCAAATTAATCTTGCTTGAAGCATCTCATGGAAATCTCCAAACAAACAAAATATGTTTGTGATATCACATTCTTATCAAGCCTTCCATTCAGCTGGAACCAGAAGGATTTGATACAGAATACTATTCCTGTTTCAGCATCTTTGTTTCTGTTTTTGTTTTTGCTTAATCCTCTCAAAGAAATCAAGAAGTTGTTTGGATTACAATGATATGGTGCATATGTTGCAAAAAAAATTTGAGCGTTAATCCGATCACCTTTATATTCTCCATTCATTTTGCCACAGTTTGACCCCAATTTTATAGTAAATTATGGCATCCTGCAATTTCCAAGGAGACTGCCAACAATATACAGTGTCCTTCTTAGTGTCTTACACAATCTCTCTTGAAACCTATTGAAGACTAGTCCGTAGTATACTCGGGCAGGTATCTACGGAAACGTGTTTATAGAAATATCCGCTAATCCCCAAAGGGTTATCATGGAAACATAGCAGAACTCACGTCACTCTCAATGAAACCTACCCTGGAGGTAAAACTACGTGTAAAAACCATGAAATTATGATAGGAAAATTGAAAGATAGTAAGGACATTTATACATTGTACATGTATTATACCATTGCTTGCTTTCCTTGAAGTTCATAAAAGCTTATTCTGGCAGAATATCTTTCGGCATCCTTCTACATGTGCCCTTCTGTAGAGATAAACCAAAATCCACTTCTGTTGGCCTGTCTGTCTGTCTGTCTCTGTCTGTCTGTTCCTCTGTCTCTCTTCATTGGGGTGGTTAGTCATTGATCATACATTTGCAGCCACAACTCCATGAAAACATGCTGGGTAACATACTCCCCCAAAGGTCACAGGGGTACAAAGAGACAGTGTTTACATACACTGTATTATCTATCCTATTTTCATTGTTGTCGTTCAAGTTCCCAACATTTCTTCTTTTACAGAAATGCTCCATCAAGATCTATTTTCACTTTCGGAACTGAGAATGTCTGAATTACTCATTAAATTCCTTCCATTTTCAGTGGATACCAAAGTTTCTGACCCCGCCTCCCCCCCCCCCCCCCCCAAAAAAAAAAGAAAAAGAAGAAGAAAGGTCTAATTGGGCAGTATACAATTTGTATTGTGTCTTTACATCTTTAGAGCTGCTTTCAGGTTGGGTGCCTCATATGAAAGAAAATTTTGTCGGCAAAGTATTGTATCTTCATTGCGCTGTAAAAGGTACTGTGTATTATGAAAGCTGAGTACCAGTATACGGGTGGTTCCCCACGAGGGGATAACAGTTTTACTGAGGTATTCTTGTTCAATGGGTGGGATTTGAATTTGATTCCTATGAATGTGCATGTGACATAATTGTTCACCTCCTGATCAGACTTTACTCTGGTGAAAAGGGTAATGTAAATTCTGACTGTCACTACACTACAAATGCAAATTTATGGCAGGAAATATTGTCATAATAATTTTTGCACTTCCACAGAACACTGCTGGATACTGAATTGTTGATGGGAAACTTCATCCTGATATCAGGATACTTTTTGTAAAAACAGATAAGTAGATAGTTGACAATTTTGTGGGAAAATTGGACACACAAAAAAGTTATGCATTGTAAAAGTTTAGAGAGTAAGAGAAATGGGCAACTCTATGTGATCAAGGTCTTGAGCAGTTTTCCTTTGGCTTGTACACAGAAAATAACCAAATATCATTTTCTTCAACTGAGAAGAAAATTATCTTCAGACTTGTATACTGCATTAGAGTAATATATATTATTTTTTTAGCCTGCTCCTCAACAGACAAGTATCACCTGTGCCGAAATATTTGAGAAAAATCAACATTAGTGACATTATGTACATACGAAATAAATGGAGAGCTCGTCAACACCTAGGATCACACAGAGTTGCAAATCTGTCTTGTAACTCTCAACTTTTATCTTTCATAAAAAATGTTCACTTGCATTTTGATTTCAGGGATCTTGGCTCTGGCAAAATTCGCCAATAGATGGGGATTTCAGAACCTCAAAGGGTGTGGTCCAAGTCATCAAAAGGACTCGCATCTAACTTGGATCTTTTATAATTTGTCAGATCATTTTTCACAAATTGTCTCTCTTTCCCTTCCCCTCTGGTTGCAATTTCTTCTGGCTACAAAACTATTGTATACCAATTTCTACTCTATGTTTATCCTTGTGAAGGTTCTATCAATATCAAGTACATTAGTATCTATCATTTGTAATTTTTCAGTTGAAATTATTTTTCGTTTTCATATTTTGTTGAACATGACTCTCTAGACTTTTTTGGTGTGTCTCATTGTTTGCACCACTGGGCCATAAAAACTGTGAATTTTGCAAGTCAAGTTTTTGTCTCCACTAAATTTTCAGTTTCATGCAGTTGTTGTGGCATACTTTAGTGGTTTTATGTTAGATAATTGCTATACAGTATAAATCACATAATTACAGTGACATGACTATAAAATCAAACAATCACAAACACAACTTTATAGCTTTATTACATTGTGTATAATCCCAGTATCATATCCTTCCAAGTTTTTTATGCATACTCACAGCGAGCATAAAAATGCAGGTGCTCTTCAAAAACATATCAAAAGATTTTTTTTTCAGTCTGCATTGATGAATGAATTGCATTTTTCTCCTCTTAAAAAGTTGTTTTATTGAAACTTTGGGGTAAAACGGTTTTCCGCTTGATAAATAATAACATACAAATACAAACTAAATGGAAGTTTAACAAGTATCCTGTTTGGGTTTTCTGATTAAAAAGACTTCCTTGATTTTTTAGAGCACCGTCTACTGCCATTGGAACCCAACCCAACCCATGACCCTCTTTCAACCCAGGGTCATTACTGCTATTATGCTACCAGGTACAACAATATGCTTAACATCACTATGATGCCTGAACACCTGTTATTCCCCCAGTCAAGAATGGAATGCGTACAAACTCCATCTGATGTAGCGGTGTTGTAGACTGGTATACACGTCCATGGGCCAAGACCCGAAAAATGGGTTGTTGGTACCATCTGAGGTGGCACAACCTTTTTGGTGTCAGTTTGTTTGTCGGGCATAGATATGCTTATCAAGCTATGATAGCAATTCCAAATGAGTAGCTTAGTCATAATAAATGAATTTTTAACCAATTTGGTACATTTTTTACATCCCTATACTTCTGAATCGAAACTAAACCGCTATACAAAGAAGAGCACTGCCTTCTGTATGTCCACAGGTGTTGTTGTAAACGCGGTGCGCTTTACCAAGGAGGTAAATTGTAGTCTTTATTCAAGGCAGCGAAGGGAATATCCAAAGGGTTATGATGTCCACAGCTGTCACGCGGTGCGCTTAGTCTTTATCTAGACCAATGTGCCGTTATCATATCTAAAGTTCCTCATAGAAGGGATTATCTATACTGTTTTTATACTACCCTATCAACAAATACATCAGTTTTAAACAAAAATCACTCTGTTCATTTACAATATCATTCATTATAATGTATCGTAGTGTACCGGTACATTGTTTTTGCATTATCTTATATTGTTGGAGGGAAATAAAGCGACATTGGCGTGGTATCAGCGTTTTCACCGTAGCGTTTTCGCTGGAAAATGATAAATAATTGAAATATAAGGTAAAATTCACGAAGAATTGCTTTTGTTGTTGTTGTTGTTTTTAGATAAAAGGATATACACTGTATCATACGCTTTGGATATTCCCTTCGCCGTCTAGAAGAAAGACTAAGCGCTGTGGACATCATAACCTTTGAATATTCCCTTCGCTGCCTTGAATAAAGACAAAGCGCACCGCGTTTACAATAGAACACCTGTGAACATACCATAGAGCTGCATTTTACAGCCCTATGGAACATACAGAAGACAGTGCTCTTCTTTACTGTAGCGGTTAGTTTCGATTCAGAAGTATAGGGATATAACAACGAGACCAAATTGGTTAAAAATTCATTTACTATGACTAAGCTACTCATTTGGAAATGCTATCATAGCTTGATAAGCATATCTACGCCCGACAAACAAAATGACACCAAAAAGGTTTTGCCACCTCAGATGGTACCAATATCTGGCCTGGCCCATGGACTAGGTAGTGGTGTGCTACTGTGTTTGGAATACCGCATGGAATACATTGTATTCAAGTCCCTTTACCTTTGTTTAGATTGTTTTTGTTTTTCTTACATCTTTCATGTGAACACTGCAGAATGCACAGTTAAATACAAAATGTCATAAGTATATAATGGAAAAATCACTGGCCAAAGCTACTAGCATTCACAGTGATAAGAACTTGCTGGAAATTAAGCTCTCTACTTGTACATTGCATGTGTGCCGTGCTTACAAAGGGGGCTACATATGTGCAGCTAGAGATGGGTGGTACTGGTATGTACTTCATGGTACGCAATGGTAGCACAACCCAAATTCCTAGCCAAGTGCGTGCTTGGCAAACAAGATGTCTTCAGTGCTCTCCTTCTTCTTTGCCAATTTACCCACAGTATTCATCAGTGCAGCTTTCAAACTTTGTAGGCCCGATTTCACACAAACAAGAATAATTTGTCCCCTTTCTGTGTACCGGTAGTCTTCATATACACTGCAGGCACACACACCATACCATCTATAACCAAACAGAAAACCTGCTGAGGTGTCTACAGGCTGTTTATTTTTACCAACGAATACAGACAAGAAGGTATTTGATTTTGAAAATTAGGCCTACATGTATGAATTTGCAGAATACTGTGCTGTGGTTGATGCTTTGTACATGTACTTTGCAAGTTGTGCCCTACTTTAGAGTGCATTATTGTTTAGAAACAAGGGAATTTTCTTTCTTATTGTACAATGACACTGGAATTCAGTATGTGAACAGAAATTGGTCAATTAAAAAAAAGATTAATCAATTAATAAAAAAAGAAGGTATACAATGTAGTGTACTTACGATGTAGGCCTACATTACAGACCTCTTCCAGTATATGGGCCTGTAATTACATTGTATACCCATGACAATCACCCTACAAGAAACCTAGTGATACTGAGATTAGATTTAAAATGCACCTTACTGTAAGACAAGTATAACTCAACAGCTACATGTACACCTGTACATGTTTAATGTACATTGTACCACTACAGGGAGACACGTGCTGCAACACTCGAACAAAATTATTACCATGTATTTAATATTAGCCAAGTACTAGTGAGTCATGCTTTAATATGGCTGGTGGTGTATCAGACAATGGAACAGAAGTTTGTTTTGTTTTGTTTTGTTTTGTTTTTGTTTGCAAAACAACTCCTTTCAGAATCTGGAATACACATCATGCCAGAGTGCCTATCATATGCCTAATGTCAAGACACATATAAAGCATATATTGAACCTGCATGCAACTTTTAAGAATTAGAAAAAAGTACCCTAATCAAGCAGGAGAATATGTGGTAAAGCTCATAAAACATGCAAAAGATTTGCTTCATAGAATTTTGTTTCAAAATTAGCTGGTAAGCACTGTTTGGAAATATAAATATCAGAGCAAACTTTGCACATTGCTCCATTATTAGACAGGTAACATGTGACGGGGTGGGGGGCACACACAAAGAAAAAGCTAAAGATCAGACAAATACATGTACAGCTGTAGTTTGATTGGATGTGACAAGTTTAACCACAGCTGTTTATTGATTGCAGACAACACATCCACACTGCCTATCAAATGATGCCCTCTAATGAAGGAAGTTCTAACCCTCTGGTGCTGCTCTGTTACTTTCAAGAAAATTCAATTCGAGCATTGAGAATTTTTAGGGTTTCTGGGACGAACACTGAACTAGGGCTTTCTACAGCTAAGTCGGTAGAGCACCGGGCTAGCAATCCGGAGGTCTCGGGTTCGAATCCCGATGGAATCCCATTTTCTTTGCTCAATTTTCTACTTTCAAGAAAATAGTGACATTCACACTGACATGAATTAGCAGGTTCCCTATCTCAAGATTTGCATCGCTGTCCATTTTGCCAGTGTGGACATAAAAATCTCACTAAATAGTGTGATCAGCATCACAATCCAAACCCCACAAAAACTTGCAAGTATTTCGGAATTATTTGAGGGACAGGGCGATAATATACACCACGGCAAGTGTCTGAAAGCTGGAACAATGATTAAGATTCTTTATCCCATCGTTCAAAAACACATCACAAGAGCACATGAACACAAGGGAAAGGATCATCATTTTGGTAGATTTCAGGCATGCGCAGTTTGGTTGACAAATGATCATTCTCAGCTATAGTAGGATATTTTTGCGATCGACATCTTACTATTTTGTCCCTGTGAATGACACTAATCTGACAAAGTACATCTGCATTGACGTGTGTTCACTTCACACACCATATTCCACCTCTAGAATTGACTCTCACCCAGTAGGGGCGAGCGGTTGCACCTTTTTTATGCCGTGTGACTGTTACAAGGAGCACCTTGCAATCGAGGAGCAGGGGCTGCCCCATCTTTTGTGCACCACCTCATCAGTAAGATTCAGCACAGAACGCGGGGCGGGGATGACCCTGCCTGGGGAATTCCTCTTGGAGAAGGAACACTGTGTGGATGCAGTGATAGAGACATATACAGAGGGAAAAAAACTTGTCCACGATAGACTCGCGCTATTGAAAACCACTCTGCAAACTGTCAAAAACATAGCACAACCTAACCTTCATGGTGAATGCCAATTAATTTGTGAGTAACCACAATCACACATTGATATGGTACGATGTCTTACAACAATCACAAAATGATAAATCTGCATAATGGTGTGTCATAAAAATATGGATACCAGTAGTAGCTACTGGGTATACAAAGTGTACCATCGTACATTGTATTTCTTATCCCTCCCCTGTTTTGTGAAGTAGAAGCACTGTACTGCACGTACATTGTACTTTCAGTCTCTTAATTGAAAGTCTTTGATTCCATAAAACTTCAAACCAATCCCCCGTCATTATAAAGACACAAGAAATGGAAATACTTCACGTCATCACATAATATCAAGGAGTATTTTGTACCAGGGATTTGTATTCAATTAGCAGCCACAGTGCTAGAATAATTAGAGATCACTCACACTTACTAAATGTTCGTTTTCTGAATACGCAGCTTTTTTTTCCCTTCATGATTATGTTTGTAATCTTTTCCACTTATCAAATCATTTGTATAATAAATGTGAATTAAAAAAAAATAACACAATAGCGTCCTCTACAAATGGGAAAAGGAAGAAGATGACGGCACAATCTGAATCTTCTTAGTTAAACCCAAGGAGGTACTATAGGCCAGCAAGCCCAGGGAGGTGGGTTTCCCACCTTCCTGGTTAACCCACTCTGTACCATACTATTTCCATAGACTTTCTACAGGGCCTGCCAGGGGGACGTTTCAGAATAAATTTCAGTCAATCTTAAAAGTTAAGAATGAATTAAATCATTAGAGCTCTGGTTTCTCTGCTCAGTTTTATCTACATGTTGAATGTTTTAAGAAGTAACTTCAAATTTTTATCAATATTTACAAAAGTCATTTGTTCCTTATCTAATTTTTGTATACACTGTAGGATCTATAAATGGCTGTATAGAAAAGTCTCCCAAATTTTCAGTTTCATTTGGCAGTTCAACTATCATTGGAGAAATACACAGCATACAGTACCATAATTTTTATTAAGTCGCTCTTTACCCCGTTGAGGACGGGTCCCGAGTGTACTCGGACAGGTGTCTATGGGAAATGTGTGTTGTAGCAAAATCAGTCCGTCCTCAACAGGTTAAAGAGCAACTTAAAAAAAATATTGTAAAACACCCCAAGGTTTCCATCAAGCAATGGGTAGAGAGAAAAACTGTATACAATGTACCACAAAAGATAAACTGCCAGTTTGCAGTTACTGTTTAATCTGGGTGAAGGGTCCTTTATCAGCAAATGTAATATAAACAGCGCGGGGATTTTCTGTGTGCAAAGCTCATAGAAACTGTTAAAGGGTATTATCTTTTTTCATATAGCTAAAAGAAAGATAATCTGTGCATGCATGATACACTTCCAATATCCAAAGTAAGCAACCTGAGAATCTGTTAACTGTACACCCAAGCATGCCATCTGGTAAAGCGGGGGGAAAGTCCCATTTACTCCCAACATCATCAGCTCTCTCCAACTTTGCAGAATGCCAGTCTCAAAAATAGCTTTGTAGTAATACATTGTATGCACAGGGAGGTGTGAGAGAGACGTTAGAAGATCTCTCTCACACCTCCCTGGTATGCACTATCATCTACATGTACATGTACAGTGTACATGTTTTAGAAGCACTAAATATTGAACAGATTTCAGAACTGTTGCTTATCATTATCTTCACGTTTCATGTCAATGTAGTGTACAACTGTATGACAAGGATAACAAATGAAAGTAACTGTGTAGATGCGGTGTTGTTGGACAGCAGACAACAAAGTCATGTGACCTATGAGAACTGACATTTATTTGGTGATGAATTCAACTCTTCCAGTATTCAGCGATCACAGCCAAATCACGCTAAGCAATAAACCATGCCACATGTGTGGTTTTCATTGTGTTCTCTACCGTACAAGCATCAATACACTTTGAGGCAGTGAGTAAATCTACCTTTTTGGTTCTGTGTTTGCTTGCACCTCATGTTTGGTATTTGTGAGGTCACCAGACTGCCTTCACACACAATAGCCTTCTGTTTGGACTATCCTGCGAGTACCATCTTTTTTCATCTTATGCCCAGCAATGCGCAAGCTCAACAGCAAAGTCTGGAGTTGTGCATGCATGAAAACTCTTTGTTGACCACAGAAATCCTGTGGGGGCTGTGTGACATATTACTCAACAAGTTGTACAATAGCTTTATACCAGCCAAGATATGTACAACGTATTATGGCTGAGCTTTGATCTACAACTGTACATGTTGTATGCTGTTATTCATGCAGATTAGAGATTAAGGAGTATAGCTCAAGAAAAAGAACAAAACTGTCTCAATATCACTCAGCCATGAAACCAGGACATGCAAAGCTTTGTCATTCATCAAAGGGGGGATACATGAGGGCTAGTTGACTGAAACAAATAAAGTTTACCATTGTGCTACAGTGTAGGTACTGGCCATTATAATGTCATGAGTGGCACAAGCTCAAATTTGTCAAGAAGCAGAGACTCCAACCAAAAGCACCTTCTGATCTGGAGATTCTCCCGCTTGAAACCCCTAGCAAACGGGAGACTCCAAGTTGATGTGTGTGAATCGCGAAGTTCATAGGGTTCTAGATGCTCTCTGGTGCTATAAGGCTTATTTTTTTTCAACATACAATAGCAACAAGTAAGAAATCCTTTCCAACGGGAGACACACAGCCAGGGCGGGAGAAATTAAATCTCAAGCGGGAGAACAGGAGATTTTGCAAAAATGGGTTTTCGGCGGGAGATCTCCCATTGAAAACGGGAGAGTTGGAGTCTCTGAAGAAGTATATAGCATGTATTCATAAATCATGGGATGGTTTTTATAGTTCAGTTTCACAATCCATTTTCATCAGTTTGGGGCTTTGTTTTTGTTTTGTTTTGTGGCCAACAACACAAGTCAGAATCTTGATGTCCAAATTGTTTCCATCTGCTGTATCTAAATGTGAAACATGTTCTATCTTACTCCATGGGCAATTAATATTAACTTCCACAAGTTAACTGCTGAGATTTGATTCATAAGAGGACATGACTATGCACAAGTTTTCAGGACAAATAATATCAGTCTTTTTCCCAACAGTGCCTATCTATATACACAACAAATGTGCCAAAAATTGTGTTAAATCATGGAACTGTCCATAATAGACACAAGAAATATGAAAATATAATGGAAATTGGCCATTTATACTTGCATTTGGAATTTTTTTTTTTATGATAGTAGAAAACTGTTTTCACTGAAACTGACAGGGATATGAGAACTTTCAAGTTCATCAAAGATTGCAATAATTTTGTATACACTGTATATTAACTGTGTGTTTGTTTGTTTGTTTGTTTAGGCAGGGAATGAATTTAAATGTTGGACATAATGTTCTGAATATATTGGCCAATGACATAATATTATGGACTTTAAACAGATCACACACAAAAATCAAATTCCACAATTTTGATAGATGAAACCATATAACTGTATTCATATTGTAAACTTGAGTTTTGCATAGTAATCAGTGATAGAAGTGTATGCAAGCTGTTCAATAAAACACTCGTAAGTTTTCAGATCACCGTTTGACTGGGAATTAAAATAATAATTGAAAAAAAGTGGGAAAAAACAATATGTTTTCTGGTTTACAAATTCTGGTCCCATAAATCTTATATAATATGCAATGGGTTACATTTTCTTTAATTTCAGGAAAGCATTTTCTCCAACAATCAATCCTCATCCTTTTCCTTTGCTGGTGAAAGTCTCTGCAATATTGCATAAGATGTAATTCATGGATTAGCCTCAAAGACATGCCCTTGAATATACAAAATGGTTACATTTCATTATTCAAATAAGAAAGTTAACAAAGTTCACAAATGATAAATTGGTATCAACGACAAGGTTCCATGCAATTAGCTCACAAATGCCTCAATCTATGTACACTGTATGCCATGCACACAAACACAAAAAAATATGTACTGGTAGCCAAGAGGTTTACTAAGTTAAAGTTGTTACACATGTACCAGAGTTTCAGCCTGCATGGTCTTTATAAGAAGTTACAGTATGGAATATACATTCCAAACTAAAGGTTAAAACACATAATTTGCAAATATCGAAGCATGATTGAATGCCACCTTGTTTCATCTGAAAACAGACTTTCCAAACTCTAACCTGAAATATAGGGATGATTTGGCTCAAAAGTAGGAAAGAAAGAGCAGTTCCCTTACGAGTGTGTAGTAAACTTATCCGGTATCAAGAAAAATAGGAAACTCTAACTGAAACAAGAGCTGGGAATGGTCAAAATTCAGATCCTTCTCTCCAATTTCAGAATGGTTGGGAGGTCTGTGAATGTATACACACATCTTTCTTTCAAATCTGAAATCTTTGTTCATGATGACAAATGAAAATCATGTTAGATTTATACGTTTCATGAAGGAAATTGGCTAATCATTTATATTCTTACGGTATGTATCTACTAGCTGAATAATGGCAACTTTGAAACGTAGCTATGTACTTTCTCTTGACTGTTTTTATCCTGAAAACATATTCATGCCCAGATCTTGTGAAGGTCTCAGATGATTTATTCTTAGGTTAAAAATGTAAAAACAGAAAGACCATATAGAAGGTTTTTTTTAACCCCCCCCCCCCCCAAGACCACAACTATATGACTCTTACCTTGGCCTTATTAACCCTATCCTAGGGTGCGGAATCTAGCATACAATGTGGAGCAATTTTTTCCTCTTTCTTTATTTTGTTATTCTTTTGTTTTGACGAGAAATCTGGATAACTGTAGACCTAATCACGAAAACATTTTTTTTTTAAAGATTCTTTTTTTTACCCAAGACATGCAAACACAGGACCTATCTAATGTGCACCTACTGCACATATTAAAATCATAAACAGGTAGGCCCTACAGTGTACGCAATGCACAAGCACATCATTGTACCTCCTTGATCGTACCGCTCGATCATCGTATCAGCTTGTCAGTATGTGCAGTATCAAGGTTTTAATTTGTACTGAGCCAGAGTAGGGATTACACACAGTGCCCTATTAAAAGCTATCTAACCATAAAGGGCTTTCTGTTTTTTTCTAGTGTTAAAAAAAAAAAACAAAAACAAAAACAAAACATAGGGCCTACAAAAAAAAAAAGTAGAGCTTCTACCCATGTACAGTACATACTGTTAGTGATAACAGGTCAACAATCACAGCGAAAAAACAAAACAAAAACAAACATTCTTTTTTTTTTCTACATGGTGAGAGCCAAACTTTTTTTTTTTGAAGCCATACTGGCCCAGGTGTATAAAGGCCCATACATTCACACAACTAGAATCTATGGACAATACAATGTTTTCTTTTTTTTATTTTGTACAGAGGGGGTACAAAATGAAATTTGGCGATGTAAATTGAACGTGTTAGATATCTGCAGTACAATTACATATTGCTACAGACATGTAAATTCTAAACTTACAGAAAAGAAACAACTCCCAATATTGGAATATTAATGTTAACAATATCAACAACAAAAACAAACAAACAAACCCACAAAGTCTGCAATTTATGTAGACCTTTTGGCTTCATGATACTATTGCAGAGAGTCAATCCCATTAACCTGGTTGCCAGGAAATTATTACAAAATTGTATATACGATCGAGGATGCAGCATTAAGAGCATTTCATATTAGATTAAGAAGTACATTGTACCACTACCACTCACCAGGCAGTAAACAAAGTTTGCCCCGCGACCCAGGACAAGAGTTTACCCGTACCCCACATCCAATCTTGATCGAGAGTGCAGATAGGAGAATGACGTTTGCGCCGAGAAAATGTTTAGCTTTATCACACTCCGGGAAAACGTAACAATGATTCTGAAAAGTTTTCAGTATTTTGTTGTGATGCAACCACAAATTATCACTCTTACCGTGGTGGATTTCCTGTCCTTTGTGGTAACTCTCTCCTCTCTATCCCTATCCTTTGCAGTTCTGCCGCAAAACCCTATCGATTCGTACCAAATCCTCAGAAGACACCGCGAAGATATGCCGCTGGTGATGATGGCAATGGCAATGCGAAGATGATGCATGCACTTACTGTGTGTGTGATGAGTTGAGTACATTCACCAAGCTGGGAGAGCGAGCACCAATAACCACTCACTAGTGCTCAAACGTGTGTAAAATGATCTACCCATACATAACATTTACAGCAGAATTCACCTGGCGTTGGAATAATGGTACGGTTGCGGTCCCATTGTTTGGTGTAGGTAGATGGCGCTAACACAAAAAGTACGAGTGGCGTAAAGAAGGCTTTCGATGGAGTTTACAGGTACAGTCGTACAAATTCTATATACTACTAGTACACCTGTAGTTACCATTTTTAATCCCTAATTGTGTGTTGTTGTATTTTAACTCGTATTCTGCTAACCAATGAAACCACTGAAAACATTATCTTACCTGGTCTGATTCGACTGTCCTCAGATGTTTCTTGGCAATTGATTCCTTCACATTTTTAGAAAGAGATATGCCAAGGTAACAAAGAAAACATCTGCATCCTCCATTGTTGTCACAGCCTACCCGCTTATTCAGAAGGCGAAGATTATTGTGCCCTCGATCTCTGTGGGTGATGATGTTAGCAATCAGACGCGAAGATATCGACTGCGCAACAATGCAAAGCGCGTACTTATCGGAAATACTAGTTGGCATACAAGTGATCGACGTCACAGCGGAGGGTAGGCCCTATCGTGAGGAAACTGCTCAAGTATGCAAGAAAATATACTTTGCCTCGAGAGTCAAAACCAAAAAGTCCATACTCTCTGTTTAAAACTATTGGCAGATGTGGCTCCAAAAAAAAAAAAAAAAAAAAAAGGTACTATTCACTGATGGGGACGCAGCCCCGAAGTGAATAGTACATTCGGAGACACTCTACAGGCCCATAAGCTCGAAATTAGGCAGAATATACCGTATATAGTTGTGTTACATTTTGGATCAAAAAAGTAAACATAATCATAGGAAAGTATGTGAGGCGAGAAGTCGTGTGGTGGATGCGATGTTGCGGAGGGATCCTACAGTGACCGTAAAAAGCAGCGCACGATGTTGGAATTGCTTTATGATGTCACAACATTGCTTTGTTGAAAATTGTTACATTTTGAATAGTAACAAAGTAACATACTAAGCAGCGCGCGATGTCAGAATTGTTTTGTGATGTCACAATTAATTGCTTTGTTCGACATTGTTACATTTCACAGATAAATGAAGACATACGAAGCAGGGCGCGATGTCAGAATTGTTTTGTGATGTCACAATTAATTTCTTTGTTCGAAATTGTTATACATGTATTTCACAGATAAATAAAGGCATACGAAGCAGCGCGTCAGACATATGAAGCAGCGCGCGATGTCAGAATTGTTTTGTGACGTCACAACTGCTTTGTTAGAAATATTGTTACGTTTCACATACACAGAGTGACATACGAAGCAGCGCGCGCGATGTCAGAATTGTTTTGTGATGTCACAATTAATTGCTTTGTTCGACATTGTTATATTTCACAGATAAATGAAGACATACGAAGCAGGGCGCGATGTCAGAATTGTTTTGTGATGTCACAATTAATTTCTTTGTTCGAAATTGTTATACATGTATTTCACAGATAAATAAAGATGTACGAAGCAGCGCGCGATGTCAGAATTGCTTTGAGATATCATTTCAAAACTATTTGGAAAAAGACGTAAGCGGTGTATCATTTTCCAAAATAACACTATGGTATACAACGGAGTATCAAACAGGTCAAGATTAAAATACTACTACACGTAGTTAGTTGGAAAAAAAACCCCACATAATTACTTGAGACTCTTCTAATCAATCACTAACAGATTAATTTTTTTTTATCCAAAGTATTAAAAAATCCCTAAAATTCCTATTAATTATGGCTTTGCATGCTATAGTAGTAAACTGGAGCCTTGTAAAGGTTATGATATCTCAAATACAGTCAAACCTGTCTGACCTGTATGGTGGTCACGCAGTAACTGAATAGTGGAGAATAAACATCTCATAATTACAAAGATTAATTTAGGCTCCTCAAACACATTATACACACATGAACAGGCACATCAACACACTTATAGGCTATTTTGAACTCAGACGATTCCATTTATGTTACACCGTTAAGTTAATTCCGACAATCGGACCTCATAGATTGTTTCGCTTGATACATCGGGAAACGCATGATCCTGTGTGTCTATACAAGGCTATGTATATGGAAAATTGAGGAAGAGAGACAGAGAAAAATAGAAAGTGAGAGACAGAGAGAGAGAGAGAGAGAAAGAGAGAACGTGAAGAAAATGATAGAGATTGATACGTAGATCATACATACCCGATTGCTTTACCATGTTTACACAGAAGAATAGGGAGGAAGGGAATGCATAGATAATGATAATGATTATGGCCTGTATTAGCCATGTTTCAGTTTTCACTTAAGATTTTCTACCTATTGATAAACTGTGAGGCATATATCATGAATTACCTCACAACGTGCCTATAAAAACATTGCGGGGTAGATACTTACTGTACAGTTGTATTCTGACTTTTTTATAAATCTGCACACACACACACACACACACACACACACACACACACACACACACACACAAATGATAGTTTCAATGACAGTAGGAGTAGCAGTATAGTAGCAGCAGTATAGTGATATTTCAACCGTATACTTACTTTTATATTTAAGTTTATTCTATCCACCCACTTATTCCCTCTGGAAGTGTCATGGGGAGATACGGTTGGCGATAAGCAGCAAGCTTGAAAAGCCCGGGGAGGGGTGGGGGGGGGGGGAGGAGGGGAAGGAGAGATGCCATTTGAGGTCACTGTTTCATTGACTCCTTCTATCTAGGTCCTTCTGGGTCTGCCCCTGGCCTTATATCCTACCATCTTGTGCTACTCAGTATTTTCTCTGCATGGGAGGTGGTATTAAAAAAAAAATGATAATAATTGTCACCATACTTTAAAAAGACCCCTAATTGTATTTGATCATCGTCATTATCTGTAAAGTTACTATTTTTTAACTGTCAATACCGATATCATCATAATGAGTGCATGTCCTTGTGATAGGTGCCGATGCATGGGTCCCAAATCTGTATCATTGTATTGCCACTGCGCTTGAAATGGCTATTCAGTACTTATCTCATCGTTTACAGTACCACGTGTCGTCATGTTTGAGAGTTGCATTGCATGTCGAAGGCGAAGGATTAACACATATGAGATCAGATGCGCATTATTTTTCTCCATTGCTCGTAGCCTTAGGAATGTAGGCAGAAAGGGCAAAGGGGTGGCGTGTTACCCCGTTCCGTACTGAATTCTGAAATGCCCATAGACTTAATACACAGGCCACCAGGTTCCCGTATGGAACGGGTTATTTTACTTTGTATGCCAGGTTGCGATGAAGTCATCCAAGGACGACACGGCTGGCTGTAAGCAGGGAGGTGGGAAGAGACTCTTCCCACCTCCCTGCTGTAAGCATAGAGTCATTTGTCAAGGACCACTCAACCGTTAAAGTATCGCTGGAAAACCATCTCACTGAATAAGTTAGTTATTGTCAATGCAATGCAACGGGTAGCTTAATTGGTTCACCAGATTTCAAACACGCCTACTTAATTACCCAATGATGAAACTTCTGAAATATTGGAAACACAAAACAAATCATTAGAGGCAGATGAAAGCAACGTCGTTGCATAGCTTCTGAAAAGGGCCAATTCTTTCATGGAAATATCCTTAATTCCGTTCCGTTGATTGACATTCACTTTGCCCTTCTTACGACACGCCATGAATGCTGGCGTCATCGAAGCGGAGAAAATATATGAGACAGGAAAGGAGGAAAGGTATAAAATGTGTGAGATGGAGGACAGTGGGTATAGAAGCAGCCGAGCACACTAATTACCAGGACCATCTGAGCCAGGAGCAGAAGGGAACAGGTAAGAACGAATTTAATCACTGTTTTACGTTTTTTAAAGATGATAATGTTTGTAAGATTCAATGCGATGCACGCGCTTTCTCACAATGTTTATCAACATAATGGAATATTTTGTGTAGGCCCTGTATTCCAGTTATTTGAAATAGGCATCTCTAATACTAAAAAAGAAGAAGAAGATAATGATGGTAATATCTTTGCAACAGACAGGCCAGGAAACATCAAACAGAAAATAGATATAGGGTTTCCCCTTCGGTCGCATCGTCCGTCCTTTGGGGATTTTGTATGTCTCTCAGTGGCATGATTATGTCCAGGTACATGTGATTATCATCGTAATTTGAACATAATAGGACATGCGTCAAATAGTGCATCATTTTGTTTCACTCATCACTCACGATACAAGCATTTTTTCATTCGTGTTTTGGGCCGATTGCTGGTCTTACGTTGGTGTAAAAATGTCCATAATTTTGCTTTTTTCACACTCCCATGCATTCTGATGTCAGTGTGAAGAACTATCTGTAATATTATCTTTCTTGTTTTCTTTGTAAACATAAATACAAATTCAATACGGAAATTATGTACCACTTCGATAAGAATATACATGACAAAATACGTTGAATAACCGGGTAAGAACCTCATCAGAAGTAAACGCATGTATGTTGTATGACAATCCAATTTCAGTACAAATATTGCACTGCAATTGGAACCTGCTATTAAACCAACTGGTTCTCATGTACAATTATTATGCCGCATGATATTTGTCGATATAAGGCAACATTCTTCTGTCATTTGACATTTTCTTCATCGCGTTCATCCTAACAAGGGTGTTCAATTTTAGTGTGCATGTTTATAAGTTTGATATAATTTCCTTGACATGCCGTCAATCCCTCGTTTGAGGCGAGTCCCCAACTGGGGCATACCCAAAGTGGGGTGCGTATATTTGTCGTTTGGGAGTTGGGAGTCGAAGTACTTGTCCATTGCAAATAAACTTTCTGCTCAGGCGTGACGAACCTGGAGGCCAAGCCAGGGTTTGATGACTCCAGCAGCTGTCGTATTACGTAAGAGCATGATAAGGATATCTGCCTGTGGCAGACCATTCAAAGTGAACTCAATTTTCTCTATCCTTTCTAAAGTTTTCAATTTTATATTCTATTGAGAAATTCTATGGTCATCCATTTTACATTTCGAACGAAAAAAATTGACCCGTAAATAACGAAAATACAGGAATAAGAAGGAGAGCATTGCCAGTTTGCCGGTGCTGACAATGTGCTATTTGGCAGTGAGTTACAACGGGGAGGTGAGACTACCTGGTTACAATCAGCCTGCTGACTAGATCATTGAGAAAGCAGCTGTCGTATTACGTAAGAGCATGATAAGGATATCTGCCTGTGGCAGACCATTCAAAGTGAACTCAATTTTCTCTATCCTTTCTAAAGTTTTCAATTTTATATTCTATTGAGAAATTCTATGGTCATCCATTTTACATTTCGAACGAAAAAAATCGACCCGTAAATAACGAAAATACAGGAATAAGAAGGAGAGCATTGCCAGTTTGCCGGTGCTGACAATGTGCTATTTGGCAGTGAGTTACAACGGGGAGGTGAGACTACCTCCCTGGTTACAATCAGCCTGCTGACTGGATCATTGAGAAAGAGAGAGAGAGGGAGAGAGAGAGAGAGAGGGGGGGGGGGGGGAGAGCGAGGGGGAGAGAGGGAGGGAGAGGGGGGAGAGATGGGGGAGGGAGAAGGGGAGAGCAAAATGGAATGACAATAGTTCCGGTCACTACAGTACAGGCATGCTCTGTCTGCATACGCTGAATGTCTACACTCACACACACACACGTACACACACACACGCACCATGGAGCTACATGGCCCATGCCAAAACCAAAACAATCTCCTCCTCTCGCGGTGCCCCCCCCCCCCTCCTGTGGTGCTGTGGCGATGACTGATGCTTAGATTAGGCCAGGGTCAAGAAACAGGTGTTTTATATCTTTGACTTTAAGTCATTGATTGCCAAGATATGCACTGGCATTATTTACTGGGGTGTAGCCTCTTCAAACGAGAGATTTGCGTCATGAAAATTTTAGAAATAAAAAAAGAAAAACTAACTTTGCATGGCGTCATGATATGAGAGAGATATGACTATCATTCTCTTTTTTTATCATTCCAGACGAGAGAAAACATGAAGACCTTATACCTCATCCTCGCACTCGCTGTCGCTGTCGCCTCCGTTGTCGCTGTGGAGGAAGACGACTTCGATCTCTTCGAGATGCTGGAGAAGCGATCACCGGAGGAGGGCGATCTCCTGGAGGAAATGGCGTACGGCAGCGAGCCCATGGTCAAGCGTGGACGATTCAAATGTGCGTAGACCTGTACTAGTTGCATAATCTTATAAATATCTATATAGTGTGTTATAATATCTTGTATAAACTTGTTATAACCTTTCTGGCGCCGAGAGAGATTTGCCTGACCATACACAATACAGGACTCGCAAATATGAATTAAGTTCCTCAGAGATTTGTGTCAAAACCCATTTTGTTTTAAAGTATTTCTGTACCAAGTATGGTACACTGACAAACAGATTGCTTTCACTGTGACTAGGAGCTTTTTTTTTCTTTTGGGTTATGCAGTCTGGCATGCTCGAACTTTATTCAGACGGCATATTATGCTTTTGCAATAAAACAAAATCATATTGTTGCATAAATCCATGTCGAATAATTTATTATTCACTTTTGATTTGCAAAAAAAAAAGACTTAACCAACTCTCATTATTCCACCGACTTTTTCGATACATTTTAACCCATTTAATGCATCAAGGTGCATGATGTGGTTAAGAAATGGTCTGTATGAGACCTGCATGTATGGGGGAGCTTTCGCTTATAGTATGTAGTCACATAAATGATAGTATTTTTATCATATACGTCACAAATCAGACATTCGAATTCTCCGGAACCCACAGTAATAATCAAACACTGAGCAGACTCTCTGGTATATAAGGTAATTTCCACAAATGACCACTAAGGATGAATGGTGAGACACTTGATAAAGAAGAACCGAATGCATGTTGTTATGACATCACGTTTACTCATAATACATCATGAAGAAGATAGGATAGATAATGATTGCTCTGCGAGTTTCTTGTTTCTTAGCTTTAAAAAAAAAAGTAAAGAAGACTCATAGATGCCTAATAATTTGCACTGAGCTTTCATATCCCTCAGAGCAGTTTATTAAATTTGTTCTCATGCACTGTCTCGTGAATTTCCCCACAAAGGGATTAATGGTCATATGATCATCGCTGCTACCTGAGATAATCAATTTTAAAGTGCAATCCCGTATAAGTGATGCCCAATATAGCTTTAATACACAGAGAAAGGTGCACGAGCATCATGTTGGACCCACTTGTTTTATTGTATTAATTCATGTATCATCAGTTTGTTTGTTTGATTGATTTATTGTCTGTTAATTTATTGTCTGTTAGCTAATTATTTATCCTATCTTTGAATTGACGTGAATTGAATTGAAATGATAACACAATTTGATAATGTGTACTCCTCATCAGACTGCCAGAACAAGCGTGGAGACAACTGTGTGTGTGACAGGAAATTCAGGCGAAACAGCAGGAGGCGTTACGTCAACTGCGTTCCAGCAAACAAGGGCACACCAGTCTAAAACGGCTATACTACCTCTACTCAGAATGCTGCGTTATTAGGTAGGCCGACTCGTGAGTATGAGAGTCACTTTTGTTTTGTTAGTGATGCTTTTTATTCACTTCCATTCAAATAAGAATAGGAATTAAATTTGGTTAATAACACAGGAACTGATGTGATCCACACATTATACGCACGCACAAAAACACGCACCTTTACATACACACAAACGTCGCTTCGGACTGATTCAGCATCTTTGCCGTATTGTTAATGTCTGCACAGTGCTAAAATCTTTAAACAAAATCATCTCACGATTCAACGATATTGCTCTCTATTCAATTAAAGGCATAATTTACCATTTGCAGATGAAACAAAAACCCAACATTAGTACCTTAAAATAGTTCCAAATGTGAGTTTGGGATAGAAACAACCACTGTATAAATTTGAATCCATGTAACCAATGTTAGGTATCGTTTAATACACAAAATGTGAACAATAGCTATAATAACAATGTTGCCAGACTAAACCGTCTACAGTTATGGTTTAATGAGAAAATTACTGATATCTCATTATATTTTAGGTTTTATTGCAAAAATTCTATAAGGTAGGATGTTTTGTGATACAACAGACTTACACATATGCATGAAATGTGATATCTTGAACATTTTTTAAATCACTGTTCCCAAAGGTAAACAGGACCTTTAAGCATGCATAGTGCTGTTGTGTATACGTTTTAATATCACAGAGCTTTGTAACTACACTCCGGCTGACGTCATCACCACTGATAGATCATTCTCACGACAATTCATTTCTTCTTTTTTTTCTGCCACATTCACAGGAATCACTGGTTCACTGGTAGGCCTACTTCGTGATAGCAACGTATACCAGGTATATGATTATCGACCAACGGCCGTTTCAAAGACTTGAGACGTTGACGCTGCATCTAGTACAGAAAATATTTGACATTGGAAAAGATTTTTGACGTGTGAAAAACTGCCTTAATCATTAAGACATACAGAACTCATGTGTTGGCCATCCATGCATTTACTCAATAAAGAAGGAATATTTTGAAAACTTGAAACCTTGTGGTGGTACAGCGCGATCTCATTTCATATGGCTTTCTCTAGCAGTATTTGATGTTTCCATGGGTTTCCATGTCTATGTGTGGATGTGTCCTCATGCAGCTGACGGACGAGCAAGATTTATGAGAGAGATACATCTGATGTGACAGACCCGTGTGCCATCACAACACACACTCCAACTAGGGAGATGGAAAAAAAACAACAACTTAAGAGCGACGTATAGTTTTGGTTGAGACCTAATTTCAGGTTTCTAACATTTTTTGGTGAGATAATGAGAAACCTCTTATGAAATATGAAAGAACATGTAATTCCATGAGGAATTCAACGTTTATATGATGAAAATTGGTTTTGAAATGGCTGATATATCCAAAACAGAGCGATTCTAATAAAGTGTGGGACCCAACTTTTATTACGATCGCTGTGTTTTACTTTGTTTTTGGACGCCTTCAGTCATTTCAAACCTGATTTTCATCAAATAAACTTTGAATTCCTCTTAAAATGGTATGCTCTGTACTATTTCATAAGTGTTTTCTTGGTATCTTGTAAAACGTTAAAAGCACAATTCTCATCTTCACCAATACTGTACCATCCCTCTATACATATGTATACGCGTTTCGTTGTACTCGTGTATCTGAGATATGACAAGAAAATAAGGAGAGTGGAGAAAGAAGAAAATAAGGAAAGAAAGAGTTTCAAAAGAGAGTAGTACTGTAAGGTGAGTCAGTAAGGGTGAGCGTGTCTGTGTGTATATATGTGAGAGATGGGGGGGGGAGGGAGGAAAGGATTTCAAAATAAAGAGAGAGATTTGGTTGAACTTCAACAGAGGCTACTTAATACCACATGTAATGTATATCTCTTGTAGAGCACCTGTTAGGAGAATGGTAAGACCCAATACAATAAGACGCATGACATACAAATTATGTACAAGTAATGCAAGCGAGAGGCACAGTTTTGAAAAAAAAGACGCAGATTGCTATTGGCTATTGATTACCCCATGTTCTATAATATCAGTAGATTATAATGGAAACGGTTCCTCAGCGAAATCGTGAAACAATAGAATCACAGAAAATAATCTAAAAGGCTTGATGGACTGTGAAACGACTAGTTAAAGGACAATTCATTGTTTGTGATAATTATGGAAAATGTGTGAGAAAATAATGTTATCATATGTTGTCGTAATTGATGTCTTAATTCTATCATATCTCTTGAGCGCCATGTAACCCATCGCCGAATTTTCACACTCTTCCATAGAATCACGCCTAAAATTATCATATCAAAATAGTTTGTACCATCAGGAACAGAGGCAATGAGGGGCGGAGCGGGGGCTGCAGTTCCCCCCCCCCCCCCCCCCACACACACACGTACACAGTTTCGGCTCGTTAAAAAAACGCAAAAAATCGTGGAAAAATCACAACAGAATTCAAAAAGGTTTTTGGTTCCTTTTGATTCTTCCTTGTCGGGGGGGGGGGGGGGAGGGGGGGGGGCTCTTGACTTTGAAGCACCCCCTCCCCGGTCTCGCAGCCCCTCTCCCACCTGAAGATCGTTCCGCGGCTCCTGATCATTAGGCATTAAACTAGTAGTCCAAAATTTGGACACTCAGTCCCCTCAAGAAACTCTCACCCCAGAAATATTACATTATTTTTTTTTATAACTTTTCAAAATCATCCTATGTTTTTTTTTCACAAATAAATGAATATTAGACTTTATCAACATGAATATGCATGTTTTAAAAAAAAGTCGAAAGAAAGAAAGCGAAAATAAAGCCTTTTACATTTTAATCTGAGAAGAGAAATATGATCCAATATCATGATTATATAGAATGACAATAATGATGATACTACTTCCAAGGAGGTACATGGCGAGCCTAGTTCCTCCTTGCTACTATTACTACTACTACTACTGCTACTACTTCTACTACTATTACTACTACTACTACTACTACTACTACTAATTATTATTATTATTATCATTATTATTATTATTATTATTATTATTATTATTATTATTGTCATTATCATTATCATTATTGTTATTGTTATCTCTATCTTCACAAGATATCTCTTGGAGATTAATATCACGTCAAGTTCCATCCTGGAACCTTAGACTTCCAGTACTTTTCTCAGGATTCGTGCCGTCCCCAGCAATGCTGCTTTTTGGAGCGTTTGCACTCGATTTGGCACACCAACATCGTCCAAGTGCCGTCGCAGCTGCTTTGGCGTTGTTCCGAGTGCTCCAACGACAATAGGGATCACCTTCGTTCTCATATTCCACAGGCGGCGAAGCTCTCTGGCAAGGTCTTGGTACTTCTCTATCTTTTCCTTCTCCTTCTCGGCTACTCTGCTGTCTCCCGGTACCGCGACATCGACGATTGTGCACATCTGTCGAGCCCTTTCTACGACGATGATATCCGGGCGCCTGTGCTGGATGACATTGTCAGTTTGAACATCGAAATCCCACAGGATTTTAACTTGATCATTTTCAGAAACTTTCTGTGGTTCGTGCATATACCATTTGCTCTCACATGGTATTTCATGTTTTCTGCAAAGCTCCCAGTGAAGGACTTGTGCCAGTTTGTCATGTCGTCTTTTGTACTCCTTTTGCGCCAATTTACTACAGCCACATACGATATGTTGCACTGTCTCGTCTCTTTCTCGGCATATCCTGCATGTGGCATCCACATCTCTCTTCTGTATCTTGGCTTTCAGAGCATTGGTTGACAGTGCTTGCTCTTGGGCAGCGATGATCAGTCCTTCTGTCTCCTTCTTCAGTTCTCCTTTCTTCAGCCATAACCATATGTCATTACTGCTGATGTTCTCCGTCTCTCTGCAAAACTGCCCGTGCAGCTGCTTTTCTCTCCACTTTGCAGATCTTTCTGTTCGTTTCTGGCTTTTGAAAGTAAGTGGATCAATGGCGTTTACATTATTTCCACTTTCAACCAGAACGGCTCGAAGGAGTTTTTCCTCACTGTTGTTTATGTAATTGTTGAGGCTGATTTGCTCCATTTCAACGCAATCTGACGCACTCACGAGCCCTCGGCCTCCTTCTTTCCTTGGCAGGTACAACCTGTCGACATCAGCACTCATTTGGTGGGTTTTGTAGATCGAGAGCATCTTTCTTGTCTTCCGATTGTTATTGTTATTATTATTATTATTATTATTATTATTATTATTATTATTATTATTATTATTATCATCATCATTGTTATTATTATTATTCATGTAACAGTGATAATGACATTACAAATGATATTAACACTTTAAGAGAAGAATGACTAAGAGAAAGAAAGCGATAAAAAGCAAAATGTACATCCGCTTCCTCATCTCTGCACATCCAGAAAAGTCGCGATTGATTGTGAATGTGAATTCGTCCAAAATCAGTGCGCCCTCTGTTGATTTCAAAATTCCCCCATACGTCACACATCGAGAGCTAGAGAGCGGATAATTTAAAAATCTCACACAGTGAATATCGCACTGTGCATCCACCAGATCCAAGTTACGAAATGTGCACACGTAAGCTTTACCGTTATGAAGTTCGTCACTTACTAGTAGTATAGATAGATATTCTGTTGTGGTTTTACTGCATTAAAAGCAAGTTGGTTATCAGTTACCTTTATGGATTGATTCAGACGTTTTATTTGCATGTTTGGCTTCGGCTGCGAATTGCGAAGGCGGCCTCGAGTGTCTTAACTAACACGGAATCATACATATGGGACCGTTATAATATCATTATCGTTTCGTGGGTATGAAGACGCCCAAAACCCAGGTGTTGAAGGATAACGCGCTAGAATTAGATATTTTCCCAAGAAAACGCAGGTCGTTTACCAATGGATGTGGCTGTGTGTTCAATTCATAGATTGGTTTAAAGATCCATAAATGCCACATTCTCTTCTAACGTTAGTATTTCTAGCCTGGCCTGGCTGGCTGGGCTGGGCTGGGCCTGCCTAACCTAACAATTAACGTTAACGGTTAAAGTTTCTGTAACGTTAGAGGACCTACTTGTTCTAGATCTAGAGGATCTAATTACTAGATATCTACTATCTGTAATGCAAAGACTCTAACATGTTAGTCACTGTAGATTCTAAGTCCCGAAGTCACAGTGACATGCGTCAATGTGCGTTGAGTGTGTTAAAAAAAAATAAATTACAAATTCAATTTACAAAATTGGTTGGGCCGTGCGTGCATGGCCAGCTATTCTAATGCCAATTTGTTGTAATAATTGGGACTCTGGGAGTTCACGCGATCGGAGCGGCACTTTCAGCAGCTTTGATCGCGTGAACTCCCGATTATTCAAAATGGGCGTCAGTAAAAGATGATATGTCCTACCATTCGCACACGCTGCATATCAATACAATCAATAATCTTCGTTTTCGGTAAGTTGTGAATTGTGTATGTCAATATCGGTAACATAGACATGAAGTCTAATTAATGAAGATTGTCTTTAATGAGTTTGGGGGGACAAAAATGATGTCAAGTATCAAAACTCAACGCGATCGACATGTTCACTTCGTGTTCGCTTTGTTGTTGTGCACCATCCTGGTACAGCCCTGTCGCATTTTTACAGCAACTGGGCTGTGTATATATAGTTGATGATTACTATTCTTGAATGAATGCAGGAAAGCACTTCTTGCGTTGCCATTGATGTGTCTTTTTCCACAATCTTATGGGATGGTTTAGGTACAGTAGAGTTCTACATATTGTACTTCATTTGTGTGAATATATCAATTACATATTTTCTAAAGCAGCTCATAGAAAGCTAATACAGAATCCCAGTGTCGCTTTCTACGAGCTGCTGCAGGGATTATCTTTTCAAGGTTCAAGTTGACCTGCACTCGGTTCGAGTTTAGGAATTTCACTTCCACAGAAAACCCAAAGAGACATATTTCGACCTTGGTTTGACAAACCGTCACTGATGGTTGCATCGATTTTATTCATAGAACATCTTTGTTTTGAAAGTGCACATCTCTGTATTCAATATGCATTGACATCAAATTCTAGATCTATGTATGACCTGCAAGTTGTAAATATTTCCTAATGGAATGTTAACAGTTTCCCGTTTACCAGCTCAATCAACATGCAGTGGGTGAACAGAAAGAGGACTCATGTGTAAAATATATTAAAAAGTTCAAAGATTGACGTCTTTGAAGGATCATGCTGTGCAACACTTCTTATGATATCTCTACCTGCAGAGTAACCAGTGAACAAGGGTTTAAGATTTGTGAGCAAATCATGGACGTTGACCTAGAGAAGAACTTCGAGGGAATCTCTCTCACTGGAGAACACAAACAACCCTTGAAAGGTAGATCTATGGTTCGTGGACATTTTTTGATGCCTAACATGATCCAGAAGCTTTAAAAGCTAGTCCCATACACAGATGTTTTCCTTCATTTTCAGATTTATTGGGCACAAAGTATGTTTATATGTTTGTGTGCTTATATTTACAACAATAAAAATGAGACATCATTTTGTTCATCTAAGTACAGTTCTGTAGTCCCACCATGCCATGGTGCCCAAAGACCTTTCAATCTACAAAGAAGAGACGAAAAATTTTGATTTATCTGTATAAATAATAATTATGGTCCTGCCATAGTGAGATATAGAGGAAGACACACACACATGCTCTCTCTCTCTCTCTCTCCCTCTCTCTCTCTTGCTCTCACTTTGGTAGAATGACAATGCACATGGGATTCAGTACAGTGGGTATTATTTGTGATCTGTCAGTTAAGTGTCACCACTCATCACAGATGCAAATCCTTAGAAATTTCAAAGTCAAGTGATTTTGGAGAAAATAGAAAATTTTTGATTTGTTTAAAATCAAGTTTTCATATTCCAAATACTCTATGTCAAAAATCTGGTGTCAGAACTTGTTTTGAAATATGAAATGATTCAAATTTCCAAGGGTATCCTTTGCCAAGACAGGTCAGAATTCCTGCCTGAAATGGGGATAAATGAAGTCATGTTATGAAGAGCTTTTCAGAGCAGGGATGAAATCTATGTAAAGTTATTGCTTCAAATTTCAGCTCAAGATTCAGAGGAAGATGCATTACTATAATTATGCCATAAGTATTGTTTTCCAAACATTTACAGAATTGTTGTCTATTGGTATTCAAGATTTCATAGTCCTGATAAAATAGAAGAAGACATGTTACCATGTTTACAGAAATGGCAGTTTGACAAAGTAATGCTCTCAAGCCTCTCTTCAGAGATCTAATTTCTTCGTGTTAATAAGCAAGTTTTCAAAGACAAATTTGCCACAAATTTTATTATAATGATGTAACTTACGCAGTTCCCTGAACCTTTAGTAATTTCATTCCAATTCTGCAAATAAACTGATAAATGTGCTCATTCAGCCATTAAGAATTCAGCCAATCTCCAGCACAGTACTCACCTAGCACTGAAACTTACACTCTTTTGCTTTCATCTCTTCTGTTGTCACAAGAAATCCAACATGAGAATTGTAGCAGTCGTTCTGGACAGGGCTCAGAGGAGGACCAGGCCAGGGTGGCCGTCTTGATGAAGAAGGCCCGGAAAGCAGTGGAAGAGGGCCATCCCAGGGCTGCTCTGGAGATTCTTCAGCAGGCTGCCAAGATTCAGCCAACTGAGAAGGTTCAGAAGAGGATAGCAAAACTGGAGGTGGGTGCTGCAATTTTCTGCCAGAAATTTGTGTCTGTTCTTGATATCATTTACTGCTTAGGCTGGTCCATTCTGTTTAAGAATGGGAGTTCATTACTTACAATTACGTGCACTTCAGTGTGCAATGGTTATCAACATGTGGTCCAGTGGATACTACGGTGCATTCCCATTATAATGAATACAGTTATAGCAAATTTTGTTACAATGAAGTGAAAACTCAGATCCCAAAATGATCCATATATCTTTATTACTTTATCTCTTTGGCTATAACGAAATTAAAATACAATGAAAGAAAAGTGCCAGTCCCGAGGACTCTCTTATAATGGAAGTTGCATATATTCCTGTATTATGTTTTCTTCGTGATTAAAGGACAAGTTCACCTTCATAAACATAAGGATTGAGAGAATGCAGCAATATTAGTATAACACATCAGTGAAAGTTTGAGAAAAATTGGACAATCGATGCAAAAGTTATGAATTTTTACAATTTTTGTGTTGGAACCGCTGGATGAGGAGACTACTACAGCTTGTGAGTCATATGCGTACAACAGTATAAAGAAAATGTAAAGAAAATTCAACATATTTTCACTTTTTTCGCACAATAAAAGAGCACTTGACTTGCCTCTTCCTAAAGGCAGGGGGAATAATATTACCCATAACATTTGTCGGTAACGAGTCGGGGGAATGTGTACTTTTTTCAAAACATGACATTTTGTGAAATTCTCTTTATATTTTCCTTATATTGTTGTACGCATGTGACATCTAAGTTATTCACAGACTGCAGTAGTCTTCTCATCCAGCGGTTACTGCACAAAAACTTCAAAAATTCATAACTTTTGAACGGATTGTCCGATTTTCCTCAAACTTTCAATGATGTGGTCTACTGATATTGCTACATTCTCTCAATCCTTATGTTTATGAAGGTGAACTTGTCCTTTAAAATTATAGATTGATTGAGTGCAGACAAACGTTAAGTGGATGAGCAGTAATAAAAAATCACCGAGATTTGGCCCCAGAATTAGAGATAAACTAGCCTCAAAGTGAGCCATGCAATCTTTTCATCTTCTGCCAAGGCCTACCTGGCTGAGAATGGGTCTGAGGACGATGAGGAAGAGGATGATAACATGGTTCACGTGGGCAAGGGGTTCTACGTCTACAAGGACCTCTACGACAAGCTCTACGACTACCAAAGAGACTCCCTGCTCTGGTTCTGGAGACTCCACCGCAAGCAGAAGGGAGGCATACTGGGTGACGACATGGGGTGAGTTTGAGAAAGCGTCCTGAGGAGAGACTTTAGGATTATTCTTTGTTTCAAATTTTTATTTCGGGAAAATCTCAATCACAGTATCTCTGTCAGCAGCTTTCATCATTGACTACAAAGTATGCAATCTCAGAGCCACCCAAGTCTATCTGATTGTGTCAGAGAGAACATGAAGGGTTTTTTCTTTTTTTTTTCCACCATGTTCTGACAAGGAAATATAGCAGCTTGCCAGATTTGTGATCTAGTTTTGTTCTCTGAGACGCATGTAACACTTGGATATCTCCCAAAGCTTGATGTGTATGTAATTGTTGGCTGACCTGTAACTGCGACCAGCAGCCCCAACGTACAACGTACAGTGTTGGGGCTGCGCCGTTTTGGCATCGGTATTTTAATGTTGTACCAAACGGGTGCCGTTCCGGCGCTGTATTTCCTTAATTTTTCAACAAAAACTACTGGGAATACTTACATGGGTCGACTAAACCTAAATGATTCATATCGGCGACTGTTTGATGCATTTCATTGCTTATGATGCAGAAAATGCTGTCTTATAAGGCAAATATCTTCAGCTCACCGATGCTCACTAAAACTCACAATCACTTGCACATGCGCACACAATGCATTCAGTGCAGTGCATTGACAGCTGTATTACTAGTACTCGCTACAATGCTGATGCATATTCACCGTGCGATGATGCATTATTCATATCCTTTTGCGTCCGTAACGTCGACGTCATTGTTTACGCATGCGTAGATGCGTACTGATGGATATACACGTTCAAAATAGCAGCAAAGCTCTCCACTAGGGCAGACCGCCTACTCCTAAAAAATGTGGAAAATTATGCAGTTTCCAGATAAATTGGTGAGAAGGACCAAGGCAATGGGGTAGTGTATATTTCATTTTATAGTGTCACTGTGTTTATGATGGACATTTAGCCATGGTTTATTTGTGAAGTTGCCGTATATGTGGCAATAGGGAGTTGATCGTGATTCTCACTTGAACAGAACTGCGGGGTAGCCGCCAGGACCCCGCCGCAGAGCGGCGGGTCTCCGGGGCTAGCTGACCTGCAATCTCTTCAAATGAAAGCAAACTTCCCTGTTGTAATGATGATTATCAAAATAATAGAACTTTATGCACACAACTTATATTGTCTACTTATTAGGGAATCATTTGAACCAGCAAAAAAAAAAAAAAAAAAAATCAAAAACATACGTGCCCAAACAAGCCAAAACTCTACATTATAGTAAACTTGAAAAGAGGCTGGGATATTGATGCTGAGGATAAGTATCGAATATCCAGGTATGATACTGTACCTCTTCCACAGATTCAACTATTGGTACTTTCGACACTCAACACTCACAATTTTCAACGACAATAGCACTGAAACACTGGCTTAATTGTTTACATTTTTGTGTTGTTATCATTGGTTGTATGTTTGTGCCAGTAATTCACATATTGATAAATCCTTGACATTCCAGCAGAATAAGTTAATTATAACTTTCCAATGACAAAAAGAAAGAAAGTAGAATGTCACCAAAACATCAGAATTGTATCTCCATGGTACATGCTACTCCTGTTATGCATTGTAACAAAATCCATGGGCCGAATGTTTTCTTGCGTTACCGGTATATCAAAATTTCATTATAGCTGAACAAATAAAGTATATAAAGATTCACAGATAAAATTTTGAGACCTGAATTCCTCCCATCATTGTAACAAAATTTTGTTAACTTATAACCATGTTCATTACAATGAGAGTGCGCTGTTCTGCATTTTATATTTGTACAGCCTGGGAAAAACTGTCCAGGTTGTTGCCTTCCTGAGTGGTCTGTTTGATATGGAGCAAGTGAGCAGTGTTCTCATTGTGGTACCAGTAGCTCTAGTCATCAACTGGCAACGAGAATTCCAGAATTGGTAATTTTTCACCTTGTAGTTTTTCTTTTCTCGTAGAACATGTTGAATGCAATAATAATTACAATTTTTTTTTTTGTCCTGTGCCATTTGTAGATGGGAAAGCTGTTTCTTTTTCATATTCAATAAATGTATTATTCCTGCACATGCTTCATCATAGGTCAAGAGTGGGTGCTTCCTTTTGCACACATCAAGAAATAGCTGCTGCTTGAATGTTGAAATGATAATAAACAGAGACAGCAATAATAATTGCCATACCAGATAACACATTCTTTTCTTGATTTTTGATCAACTGCAACTTATGATGTAGCAGTTTCAGAAATGTATTAGAGTACTATTTGACATTAGAATTTGTATTGGATTTTTCATTAAAATTTTGTAGGTCCTATTTCTCATTTGCCAATCCCTTAATTGTCTGCAATCCTGTTACTTGATGAAAAGACTAGTTTCAGTCAAATTTGAAAATGTTTGCCTGAATTTCAAATCTATCTTATTGTAATATTTGATATGTGGTTCAAGTTTGGTGGGTATTATAACTGTCTTCCCACCACTGCTACTATCTCTTTGTATGTCACCCCACTTCCACTTTCAGACAGAAAACCCAATCAATGATCTGTGCTCCCCAGGAAAAATGCTTCTCATACTGTTCCCTCTCGGGATATGGCATATTCATATTAAGACAATTATGAAGAGGGGTTACTTGTGCTTATTTGGAAGCTGGAGGCTAGGTGATGACTTTAGATGGGATTAATGGCCAGGATATATTGATCGAAATAAGTGGGATTGACTGTCCCATCTCACCCTTGTGACAGGGCCCCAGGCATCGGTGTGTACGCTTTCCATGGTGCCAGCAAGAAGGAGCGGGAGAGGCTGCTGGAGAGAGTGCAACGAAGGGGTGGGGTCCTGATGGTCAGCTACGGCCTGGTCATGACGTGCTGGGAGCAGATCAACCACCACCACGGGGCAGAGTTTGTATGGGTGAGAGGTGGCTGCTATCTTTGTCTAGTCTTGAAAGAAGACTAGTATCATTTTGATGTACACATTGTTAAGATTCGGCAGGTGCCATGGGGCAGAGTTATGTATTGATGAGAGGGGAGTATCCTGCCTAGTCTTGTTAAACAGAACTTATGTGCATAAACCAAACTACTTGTGCTCATGTGACATTTGGATTGCCATCAAATTGTGATAAGCTTGAAGCAAGGCACATAGAAAGTGTTTTTATCTTTGCCATCCTCTGTTTGATGAAGACAGTTTTGTATTGTGAATCCTGTGAGGCTTGCATTTGTCATTACCTTTCATAGAGTAATAATATGACAGCACAATGTTCAGCCAACAGAAATTATACAGATTTTGTTTATTAAAACCCAAGAACAAAACACACACTCCCTGGTAAATCTTTTATCTTTATATGTCCCATGCTCTCACTTTCATTTGATGCTGTAATAGCTGTCATACACTAAAGCCAATAGTGCAAAAGATGTACTTCTGTTATTTCCAAAATTTCCTCACTCGATAAAAAGAAAATGATCGAGGAATGAAGGACAACAATGACATCATATCCACTTTCGTCTCATGTAGGATTATGTAATCTTGGATGAGGGACACAAGATCAAGAATCCCAACAAGACGACCAAGGCCGTCCATGCCATCTCCGCCACCCACAGGTTCATCCTCACTGGCACACCCATCCAGAACAATCTCAAGGTCAGTTGGTGTCAAAGGTCACACAAATTTCATAAATGTATCTTGGAAATTGTGGCAAGAGATGTTAAGTACTGGGAGTTCTCAACATTTTGGACAGTCTTCTGATATTTTCAGCAACATCCCCATTCATGTTGACCAAGGTATACATGAATTACTAAGGATAGTCACATTTTTTCAGTTGTGTCCGTTGTTTTTTAAGTTCTCCTTACACAACAACATTAGTTATATTTATGTCTTTATCATTGTCATTCTTGTGTTTTTTTTTTTCCAGGGAGAAGGGACTAGTGGTCGCAGGAGGGGCAAGAGACTCATCAAGTTGGCATTTATTTTTTGACAAGTTACTCTCCTCATCAGAAAAAGGAATTGTTTGTAATATACTGGAAAACAATTGAAACAAAAGATTGAGAGCTTGCAATGACACCAGAAAGGGTAGTCTTTGAAATGGTGTGTGTTTTTCCTTGCTTTATTTCCTTGTTTTCCAGGAGCTGTGGTCTCTCTTCAACTTTGTGACCCATGGTACCCTACTTGGCACACAGCAGACATTCAAGGCTGAGTATGACAACCCCATCACACGGGTGAGAGAACTGAGCAACTCTTTACACCTCTGACATTCTTTGTTTGGCACTCAATGCCGATGTTTATGAATGATTAATATTAATGAGTATATGGATGTACTGCTAGTAAGTTATTTCATTTTTAGTCCATATGATCTCGGGGTTTTTTCCTTTGTTATTCTTTGCGAGGTTGAAAATATATAAGCAAACTGCAGACAGTGTGGCAGATTGTAAACCTGCTGTTCAGTTATATTTGCATTTTTTTGAAAGAAAACTATTCTGTGTAGAATCTCCCATTCAATCTGTTGCAATTGTACAAACAATATTTTTTTTCCCACACAGTAGAATGCCATGAATTGAATGATTGAATAGAAGATAATCTGTAGAGCTCATACCAAATGGGTTCAGTGAAGCTGACTTCCTCTCTGTGGCTGATAATAGCAATAAATATAAGCAAGTGCTTGATGGTATTATGCGCCTGACATCTCACTTCCCCAGGCCAGGGAGAAAGATGCCACTGCTAGTGAGAAGTTGCTAGGCAACGAGATGGCGGAGAGCCTCCGGCTCCTGATAGCGCCGTACTTCCTGCGGAGGACCAAGGCAGACGTCCTGGAGAACAAGGGGGATGAGGAACGGGGAGCGGAGAGGGCGGATGACAATGATGAGATGGACAGTGTCAGGAGTGGCTCCACCAGAGATGGCAGATCATTGTCCCCACAGTGAGTGTCACATTTGAAATACCAACAAGAGATACCCCCCCCCCCCAAAAAAAAAAAAAATAAAATAAAAAAAAAAAAATAATAATAATAAATAAATAAAAGAAATAATAATAATAAATAAAATAAAAAGAATAAAAATGATAGATCTGTTAAAAATCTATTAGTGAACTTGCAATGCTGTTCAAGGTCTTATTTGATCTCTCAACTATCTATCAGTGAACTCTGGTCTCCGTGGTCTCCAGTAAATTTTGAACTGGTTTGAAATAGCCTCGCAGTGATTTCTGAGGGAAGCCATCTTTCAGTGGTCTTTCAGCAATCTCTCACAATCACTGAACAGTCTCATTAGTCTTTTAATGATCTCTCAAGGTATCTCAATAAATTGTCATGAACTCCTGTTGGTTGCAACTGGTCTTTCTAAGATCACGGTTCTTCAGAGGTCTCACATAGATCTTGGTCAGTCTCTTGGTCAGTCTCTCAGAGATCTCAGTTGGTCTTTCAGAGATCTCTGTTGGTCTGTCAGATGAGCTCTGAGTGATCTCTAATAGTCTAGTAGGTCTCTCAACAAATGCTCAAAGATTACCATGGTTGCTCAGAGGTCTCACTTAAATTTGCTGAAAATTGACCCCTTGGTCCCTCAAAGATCATTCAGAGATCTCTGGAGCAATTCCACATAGACATGTTTGTTTTTTTTCTCTCTCTCTCTGGTCCTGTGGAGACTGCTTAGAGATCTTATCTATTTTCCATCTTTCACTGGTTGCTCAATGGTCTCTTGTCTGTGGAATGGTGTCTTTAGTAGTCGTTATATTACTCGTATGGTTTGCTCAAGTCCAAGAGCTTTACTCCGCTTGCATTATTTTGAAACCATGCACATGGACCAAGTTACCCTTGTGTCTGTCTTCTACCTCATTTGTTTTTATTTCAGCAAAGATAGTTTTTCATGCAGATGATGTCATGGGTTTCTCCGGAATATATCTGAATGACAGTGACTATGTGGATGTTGTCCCCTTGCTTTTTCCTTTTTTTAACATATATCTGAAATTTCTTCATATCTTGAATGTTTGATTTGAGCTCAAGATAGTTTGTCCTGCACACATGTATTGCTTCAAAGTGCTTCAAGAACATATTATGTTACTTTTTTCAGCTAAGCCTCATTATTTTTTATTGTATATCAATCTGTAGTCAACCTATGCAACATGTAATTTCATTTAGAAGCTACCATCAGGGGGAGATACATTGAGATAATGTCTGATGAAAACTAACACAGTATATCTGCATGCAGCCAATATTGTGAGTTGTGCCCCCCCCCAAAAAAAAAAAAAAAAAAAAAATTCTTGCAAAATGTTTGATGTGAGTCAAAGCCAGTTTGTCAGGCACAAACACATTGTTTCAAGAACAGTGCATATACTGTTACATTGTCAGCTAAGTTCTCATTATACTTGTTCCAATCTCTGGTCATGTTATATAAATTAATAAAATTCATTTGAGAGTTCAACTTCGAGGGGAGATGCATTGAGACTGTGTCGTAGGAAAATCTAACACAGCATGTCTGCATGCAGCCAATATTGTGAGTGTCACTGGAAAGATTGTGACATGATGTATTACTTTGATGTCTATATACAGGAATGTCATCCCATCCTTGACCCGTAAGAATGACTTGATCGTGTGGCTGTCGCTGACCGACACACAGGTCCAGATCTACCAAGATTTCATCAGTCTGGACAGGGTCAAAGAGGTATGTGACAACACCCTTTGCCTTCCAACACCACAAGTATCTGCAGAGATTCCGACTATTACTTTTTTGCATTATTTTGTACTCTTCCCCCCCCCCCCCCCAAAAAAAAAAAAAAAAAAAAAAAAAAATCAAAAAAAAAATCTGCAAGTTTAATACAAAAGATGAGCATTGTTAACTAGATTGTATTACTAAGCATGTACAACGTATATTGCAGTTAGAGTAAAATTACTGTTCAAAACAAAAACAAACAAACAGAAAACTCTGCTTATCCCACTACCTCAGAATGCCATTTACAAGGTTGACATCCCTGCATCTGCCTCTGTAATGTAGCATTTTAGTAGAGCTCTGTCATTTGATATAACACTTGGTGGACCAGGAGAAAGTGCAGATAAACTCATTCAAAGACAAGTCTGGTAGCTGAGATTGATGCAAACAGCATTGTAAAAACAGGCTATTGAGGAGTGCATTTTGAATGGTGATCATGAATTTTGATGGTAATAAAAAGTGAAACTAAGAGTGAAACTGAAAATAATGATAATGATGATAACAGTGATCAGGTATGATAAGAAAAAGCTTCAGTCCTGATGGTCATTCTTAGATATAGTTTGCAGCAAGTGGCAATAGGTACACAAAATTGGCAAGAACGATGGAAAAAAAAAATCGAGATTATTGCTGTTGCTTGTGTTGAGATAACACTAACCCAAGGGGGGGGGGGGCATTTCATGAAGTGTTTTGTCTGACATATTTGTCAGATAAGTCAGACAAATTTGCTTTCAGTCAATCAGATGCAAGGATTTCAGTAGCTTATAACAGTTTGTCGGAAAAAAATATCTGAGAAAACACTTAATGAAATGCCCCCCACACTAGCACCAAACTTGAAAAGTGGAAAGTTTTTGATTACTTGTCTTGCTGCCGTTTTCCTGCTCAGCTGCTTATGACCAAACGCTCTCCATTGGCTGAACTGACCATCCTGAAGAAACTGTGCGACCACCCACGCCTTCTGTCCAAGAGAGCCTGCAGGCAGCTGGGCCTTGAGATGTCTGAAGAAGGGTAAGACAGGCTGGGCCACTGTAGTTTGACTTGTGAGAGATGTTAGCCAAAGTTGTAGCATACCTGGAGAAAAATCTGGTGTTACTCTCTAACAACATTGCCAATTTTGTAATGAAAGTAATGAAAACTGGTTTCCCGATGACAGATGAAGCCAAAGTTGAATGATCATAAAAAAAAGAAATACACAAAGCTTGTCTTGCCAAGCCTTTTCTTCAGTATTCAGTATTTAGTAATCCATCCAAACCTGCCCAGGTGTAATATTAGCAAGTCCATTCAGGTGAAGCTTAATTCCAGCAGGACAGCCATGGTGACACAATAGGGACTACAAGGATGAGGCAATCTCCATTCATTGACAATTACTTTCCAATCATCTGTGCAAATTAACAAAGAAAACTCTCCAGTATGCATGCCAAATGGTGAACAAAACACAGAAAGGGTTGAAGGGCACCTTGAAAGAACTTGACTGTTAACCTGTTGAGGATGGGCTGATTTTGCTACAACACCCATTTCCCATAGACACTTGCCCGGGTATACTCGGGACTTGTCCCCAACGGGTTAGGTACCAGACACCATCTTGATTATCCAGTATCTTCAGTCATCCCACCATGTAGATCTGCGCAATGTGTCCAAAGACGAAGCAAAATAGAACTGCAGCTAATCAGCAACGATGAAGGCCCCCCCTCCAGATCTCGCCCGTGCGATCGCGACGAAAATTGGCACACACATTGCCTATGATGTAATCTAAAGTACCACAATGTTAGATTTAAAAAAGTTATCATTTATGCTAAATTATCCTAATTTTTTCATAATGATGCATGAAATCAGACAATTTGGTGTAAATCACTATTTAAAACAAAGCTCAAAATGGGCACATTTTTGTGTAAATGTTCTTTTTAGCATCCTGAACAAATATAAGTGAAAAAAATTGTGCCATCAGATAAAATTTCTTAAGTATTTTATTGTTTCTTGAATTTCTTATGTATTTCTGTGTTTTTTCGACTTTATGTTTTTCATTGTTTTTTCGATGAAACTTGTTCACGACATTGTCCAGATCAAGAAAATATGTCATTAATTGATTTTAATCAATAAAACCCCAAAATAATCATACTTCTATGAAATTTGCCTGTAAGCACAGTTTGCATTGAAATTGTACACGAATTCACGTTTTTGAGCAATTTTTGGTCTGACATGCACGTACATATTTATGCGCAACTTCGGAACCGCGCGCCCGGACATCGCAAATTTGGTGCAAAGATGCGGGAGACTCAAAAGAAAAAAGTCAAGAAACGTCGCGGCAATAGCTTTTCGCGTTAGCGATACATCGCGCGGAACGTTGAGGGGGGGCCTCGGAGGCCCCCCCCCCTCTGCCTAGTGAGGGATAAGGGTAGTATTATTTCCCATGCCTTGTGAAAGAGGCAAGTCAATCGTTCTTTTATTATGCGAGAAAAGTGGAAATATGTTTAATTTCCTTTATGTTTTCTTTATATCCTTGTACACATGTGACATCACAAGCTGTAGTAGTCTTCTCATCCAGCAGTGACTTAGAAACTTCAAAAATTCATAAGTTTTGAATGGGTTGTCCAATTTTCCTCAAACCCTCACTGATGTGTTTTACTAATATTGCTGCATTCTCTCAATCCACATGTCTATAGAGGTGGACTTGTCCTTTGATACTTGTGTTGTCAGTACTTTCGTCCTCTTTTTCCCTCTTCTTCGAAAGACATGATGAGAATAGTGACCCACTCTCCAGTGAGATGGAGAGTGCAGCCACCAACATCCACACCATCGATGACCAGGTGCTCCTCATGGAGTCTGGCAAGCTCCAGTTCCTGGTCCACCTGCTGACCAACCTCCGGGGCGAGGGTCACCGGTGCCTGGTCTTCAGCCAGTCCCGCAAGATGCTGGACATTGTGCAGAAGGTGCTCAGGGCTCGGGTAGGTGTCCTGTTGTCATGACAACTCCTCCCTCCCACATTACCTCCTGGGATAGTGTCAAAGAGAGGAGGATACTTCTTCCGTTCAGGAGTCCTGACGATCAGTGCAGATTGCCTGGAAATACCTCCTGGTGCTAAATGACATTGTCTCACAAAAGTATTTAAAACCGTAATGGAATTTCTTTATCGAAGGTTTTTTCAACATTTGAAAGTGGCTAACTCTGAATGTTCTTAGATATATGCTATCCATGGTATGAACCTTATTCCTTTACATGATATTAAAAACTTGCTGGCATCACCAAAAATATCCAGTATTAAGACACATGATTATGTTGTTTTTATGGTGTCATACTTTGTTAGCATGTAGTGCAAATAAAGTGTAAATGATTTGTTGGCAAATGTGTTGGTCTTGAAGTCTCCAAGTCTAATCTGCTCTTGCATTTTCATGATGTCTCCCTCAATTTAATGGTGATTGAAATGCTGACCTTTTCAAACACATTTCATGATGATATTACAAAACTAAATACTGTACTAACTGAGACACTATTTATTGATTGCATTATCAAAATATGCAATTAGTGCCCATCATCAGGTCGCTTTGTTCATGCTTAATAGTATGTCTTGCGTATATGTACGCATGAAGTCCAATCCACATAATGTAGCCAGGACTACATAAACATTCTGTTAGTGTGGGAATAAGGATGGGGAATTCTCATAGATTTTGGCTTTGTTTTGTTCTTTTTTTGAGTGATGGTCACATTTAGTTTGAACTGCAAAAAGTGTAGAAACTGTAAAGATGTCGACTTTTTGTTCTTTTTCAATACCACGATGTCGTAGCACTTCAAACTGATGAGGCTGGATGGAACCATCACCAAGCTAGCCGAGAGGGAGGACATCATCAGCCGTTTCCAAGGCGACAAATCCTACAGTGTCTTCCTCCTCACCACCCAGGTGGGCGGGGTCGGTCTGACTCTGACAGGAGCTGACAGAGTCGTTATCAGTGAGTAATGTGATGATGATGGAAGATTGCAAAGGAAAAATATTTTGTTTTAACTTGATAAGTATCGCCTTAATAAACATAAGTCCATCATTCATCCTGTACTTTGATCCTGTACCCTGACTGAAGTGATTGAACAGGGCTGCTTTCACAAATTGTCACATTTTTATTAAGCAAAATATGTATGTGGCGTAATTTCTAAACCTTGATTTTACTGTGCATCAGTGTTCTTTGCTCTTCAGAGACCGACAGGCTTGGGTGTAGTGTAAGAAAGGGTCTGTAAGCCCAGTAAGAATTTTTAAGTTGCAATCTCGGTACCACTACAAATGTTGAACTTGCACAAGTCATATTAATATGTTGTTCAGGCCCTTGGTAGGGATGAATCAGATTTTCAAATGAAACTGTGAGATATTGAATGTCACCAGCATGTGGTAAACTAGACAAGATTGGAAGGTTTATGTATTACGGTTCAAAGCATAGGTGGGAACTCACAGTTACATTTTCCTTACAGTATTTTACATGGTTCCTTCAAACCTCGACCCACAGTTGACCCCAGCTGGAACCCGGCGACCGACAACCAGGCAGTGGACAGGGCCTACCGCATCGGTCAGACGCGCTCGGTGGTCATCTACCGGCTCATCACGTGCGGGACGGTGGAGGAGAAGATCTATCGGAGGCAGATCTTCAAGGAGTCCCTCACCAAGCAGACCACGGGAAGTTCCAAGAACCCTTACAGGTTTGTCTCTGGCTGTCCCACTTGTTTCTTCGCTGTAAAAATGAAGGTGGTGTGATTTCTGCCAAGTATAGGAGTTTCTCCATAGAGGTCTTTTCTTCTGAGCATGATCATAAACCCATTTCCTTTGTGAAGAAGTTACTGGAACTAGTATGCTTTGCATTGGGGCTACGAGCTGCAGATTAAACTGTACAATTATGGCAAGTGAACTTTGCTGAAACCTGATGAGCAAATTGAATGATTTCATATTCTTTGCTCTGGCATTTCTCGTGTTTTGTATAAATAAATTGTAATATCATAAGTATTATTATGATATCACATTTTCTCACATTTTCACTCTGAGAATGATATTAGAATAATGTTAGATAGTCCGGGAGGAGATGAGCAGTAGTAGAGCATACAATCTTTCTATCCCAATGTGTATTGTTTTTTGTCCCGACTTGGACATGGGGAATAACAGCCATGGTGAACTGAAGGCAGGTATTGTTGATACAGTGTACTACATGACCTACACTTTTACCATTTTGAGGATCTTGCCTTTCTCAAGAAATGATACATTTGTCCTTTCTGCCAAACCTAAAACATTTTATTTCTCTATAAAAATAACATTAGGATAATGAAAGAAATATTGGAAATAAGACACATTTTGCAAGTGGTGGCCACAGTCTCTCAGCATTTCTAACTCCGCAGGTACTTCACCCGTCAAGAGTTACGGGAGCTCTTTGTCTTGGACGACCCCAAGTCATCCAGGACCCAGATGCAGCTGGAAGAGATGCATGCGGCCCAGCGGAAGACAGACACCGAGCTGGATGCACACATTGCATTTCTATACTCGCTTGGTAAGTTCCAACTGAATGGATGTAAGATATGAACCCTCGCTCTTTGCGTGCAATGACTGAATAAAGTGGGATCTTTTACATCAATCTTTCGCTGAGCAGAATGGTTTCCATAACCCTATAGTTCCCAGCTCTTTCATAGACCCTTTGATTTGGCAGTACCCCTTAGATAATCCTTTTGTACCCGGTACTCAATTCCCCTGTACATCCTTTCATTTAGCAGAGCTTTTTCTATATTCCTTTCATTACTGGCTACTTGAAAGACCTTTTCATTTGCCAGGCCAGTTTCTATAATCCTTTTATTCTCAGCTACCTTCTACACCCTTACATGTGGCAGCCCAGCTTCCATAACCCTTTTATTCCAAGCTGCTCTATACAACATTTCATTTTGCAGGCCAGTTTCTATAACCCTTTTATTCCCATCTCCTTTTATATACACCCTTTCATTTGGCAGGCCAGGACTATAATCCTTTTATTCCCAGCTGCTTTGTACACTCTTTCAACTGGCCAGCCAGTTTCTATAACCCTTTTATTCCCATATGCTTTGTACACCCTTTCATTTGGCAGGCCAGTTTCTATATCCCTTTTATTCCCAGCTACATTGTATACCCTTTCAATTGGCCGCCCAATTTCTATAACCCTTTTATTCCCATATGCTTTGTACACCCTTTCATTTTGCAGGACAGTTTCTATAACCCTTTTATTCCCATCTCCTCTGTATACCCTTTCATTTGGCAGGCCGGTTTCTATAACCCTTTTATTCCCATCTCCTTTTTACACCCTTTCATTTGCCAGGACAGTTTCTATAACCCTTTTATTCCCAGCTACTTTGTACACCCTTTCATTTCGCAGGACAGTTTCTATAACCCTTTTATTCCCATCTCCTCTGTATACCCTTTCATTTGGCAGGCCAGTTTCTATAACCCTTTTATTCCCATCTCCTTTATACACCCTTCCATTTCGCAGGACAGTTTCTATAACCCTTTTATTCCCAGATACTTTGTATACCATTTCATTTTGCAGGACAGTTTCTATAACCCTTTTATTCCCAGCTACTTTCTACACCCTTTCATTTCGCAGGACAGTTTCTATAACCCTTTTATTCTCAGCGACTTTGTATACCCTTTCATTTTACAGGCCAGTTCTATAACCCTTTTATTCCCAGCTGCTTTGTATGCCCTTTTATCTTGGAGGACAGTTTCTATAACCCTTTTATTACCAGCTAGTTTGTACATCCTTTCATTTGCCAGGACAGTTTCTATAACCCTTTTATTCCCATCTGCTTTGTACACCCTTTCATTTCGCAGGACAGTTTCTATAACCCTTTTATTCCCAGCTACTTTGTACACCCTTTCGTTTCACAGGACAGTTTCTATAACCCTTTTATTCCCATCTCCTCTGTATACCCTTTCATTTGGCAGGACAGTTTCTATAACCCTTTTATTCCCATCTCCTTTATACACCCTTTCATTTCGCAGGACAGTTTCCATAACCCTTTTATTCCCAGCTACTCTGTACACCCTTTCATGTGCCAGGCGAGTTTCTATAACCCTTTTATTCCCAGATACTTTGTACACCCTTTCATTTTGCAGGACAGTTTCAATAACCCTTTTATTCCCAGCTACTTTGTATACCCTTTCATTGTGCAGGACAGTGTTTATAACCCTTTTATTCCCATCTAATTTGTACACCCTTTCATTTTGCAGGACATTTTCTATAACCCTTTTATTCTCAGCTACTTTGTATGCCCTTTCATTTGGCAGGCCAGTTTCTATAGCCCATTTATTCCCATCTCCTTTATACACCCTTTCATTTGGCACACCAGGTCTATAATTCTTTTATTCCTAGCTGCTTTGTACGCCCTTTCAACTGGCCGGCCAGTTTCTATAACCCTTTTATTCCCATATGCTTCGTACACCCTTTCATTTGGCTGGCCAGTTTCTATAACCCTTTTATTCCCAGCTACTTTGTACACCCTTTCATTTGCCAGGCCAGTTCCTATAACCCCTTTATTCCCATATGCTTTGTACACCCTTTCATTTGGCAGGCCAGTTTCTATAACCCTTTTATTCCCAACTACTTTGTACACCCTTTCATTTTGCAGGACAGTTTCTATAACCCTTTTATTCCCATCTCCTTTTTACACCCTTTCATTTGCCAGGACAGTTTCTATAACCCTTTTATTCCCAGCTACTTTGTACACCCTTTCATTTCGCAGGACAGTTTCTATAACCCTTTTATTCCCATCTCCTCTGTATACCCTTTCATTTGGCAGGCCAGTTTCTATAACCCTTTTATTCCCATCTCCTTTATACACCCTTCCATTTCGCAGGACAGTTTCTATAACCCTTTTATTCCCAGATACTTTGTATACCATTTCATTTTGCAGGACAGTTTCTATAACCCTTTTATTCCCAGCTACTTTCTACACCCTTTCATTTCGCAGGACAGTTTCTATAACCCTTTTATTCTCAGCGACTTTGTATACCCTTTCATTTTACAGGCCAGTTCTATAACCCTTTTATTCCCAGCTGCTTTGTATGCCCTTTTATCTTGGAGGACAGTTTCTATAACCCTTTTATTACCAGCTAGTTTGTACATCCTTTCATTTGCCAGGACAGTTTCTATAACCCTTTTATTCCCATCTGCTTTGTACACCCTTTCATTTCGCAGGACAGTTTCTATAACCCTTTTATTCCCAGCTACTTTGTACACCCTTTCGTTTCACAGGACAGTTTCTATAACCCTTTTATTCCCATCTCCTCTGTATACCCTTTCATTTGGCAGGACAGTTTCTATAACCCTTTTATTCCCATCTCCTTTATACACCCTTTCATTTCGCAGGACAGTTTCCATAACCCTTTTATTCCCAGCTACTCTGTACACCCTTTCATGTGCCAGGCGAGTTTCTATAACCCTTTTATTCCCAGATACTTTGTACACCCTTTCATTTTGCAGGACAGTTTCAATAACCCTTTTATTCCCAGCTACTTTGTATACCCTTTCATTGTGCAGGACAGTGTTTATAACCCTTTTATTCCCATCTAATTTGTACACCCTTTCATTTTGCAGGACATTTTCTATAACCCTTTTATTCTCAGCTACTTTGTATGCCCTTTCATTTGGCAGGCCAGTTTCTATAGCCCATTTATTCCCATCTCCTTTATACACCCTTTCATTTGGCACACCAGGTCTATAATTCTTTTATTCCTAGCTGCTTTGTACGCCCTTTCAACTGGCCGGCCAGTTTCTATAACCCTTTTATTCCCATATGCTTCGTACACCCTTTCATTTGGCTGGCCAGTTTCTATAACCCTTTTATTCCCAGCTACTTTGTACACCCTTTCATTTGCCAGGCCAGTTCCTATAACCCCTTTATTCCCATATGCTTTGTACACCCTTTCATTTGGCAGGCCAGTTTCTATAACCCTTTTATTCCCAACTACTTTGTACACCCTTTCATTTTGCAGGACAGTTTCTATAACCCTTTTATTCCCAGCTACTTTGTACACCCTTTCATTTGCCAGGCCAGTTCCTATAACCCCTTTATTCCCATATATATGCTTTGTACACCCTTTCATTTGGCAGGCCAGTTTCTATAACCCTTTTATTCCCAACTACTTTGTACACCCTTTCATTTTGCAGGACAGTTTCTATAACCCTTTTATTCCCAGCTACTCTGTATACCCTTTCATTTGGCAGGCCTGTTTCTATAACCCTTTTATTCCCGTATGCTTTGTACACCCTTTCATTTGCCAGGACAGTTTCTATAACCCTTTTATTCCCATCTGCTTTGTACACCCTTTCATTTTGCAGGACATTTTCTATAACCCTTTTATTCTCAGCTACTTTGTATACCCTTTCATTTGGCAGGCCAGTTTCTATAGCCCATTTATTCCCAGCTGCTTTGTATGCCCTTTTATTTTGGAGGACAGTTTCTATAACCCTTTTATTACCAGCTAGTTTGTACATCCTTTCATTTGCCAGGACAGTTTCTATAACCCTTTTATTCCCATCTGCTTTGTACACCCTTTCATTTCGCAGGACAGTTTCTATAACCCTTTTATTCTCAACTACTCTGTACACCCTTTCATGTGCCAGACGAGTTTCTATAACCCTTTTATTCCCAGCTACTTTGTACACCCTTTCATTGTGCAGGACAGTGTTTATAACCCTTTTATTCCCGTATGCTTTGTACACCCTTTCATTTGCCAGGACAGTTTCTATAACCCTTTTATTCCCATCTACTTTGTACACCCTTTCATTTTGCAGGACATTTTCTATAACCCTTTTATTCTCAGCTACTTTGTATACCCTTTCATTTGGCAGGCCAGTTTCTATAGCCCATTTATTCCCAGCTGCTTTGTATGCCCTTTTATTTTGGAGGACAGTTTCTATAACCCTTTTATTACCAGCTAGTTTGTACATCCTTTCATTTGCCAGGACAGTTTCTATAACCCTTTTATTCCCATCTGCTTTGTACACCCTTTCATTTCGCAGGACAGTTTCTATAACCCTTTTATTCTCAACTACTCTGTACACCCTTTCATGTGCCAGGCGAGTTTCTATAACCCTTTTATTCCCAGATACTTTGTACACCCTTTCATTTTGCAGGACAGTTTCAATAACCCTTTTATTCCCAGCTACTTTGTATACCCTTTCATTTGGCACGCCATTTTATATTTAACCCTTTTATTCCCATCTCCTTTATATACCCTTTCATTTGGCAGGCCAGTTTCTATAACCCTTTTATTCCCATCTGCTCTGTACACCCTTTCATTTGGCAGGCCAATATCTATCACCCTTTTATTCCCATCTGCTTTGTACACCCTTTCATTTGGCAGGCCAGTTTCTATAACCCTTTTATTCCCATCTACTTGGTACCCCCTTTCATTTGGCAGGACAGTTTCTATAACCCTTTTATTCCCAGCTACTTTGTATACCCTTTCAATTGGCCGGCCAATTTCTATGACCCTTTTATTCCCATATGCTTTGTACACCCTTTCATTTGGCCGGCCAGTTTCTATAACCCTTTTATTCCCATATGCTTTGTACACCCTTTCATTTGCCAGGACAGTTTCTATAACCCTTTTATTCCCATCTACTTTGTACACCCTTTCATTTTGCAGGACATTTTCTATAACCCTTTTATTCTCAGCTACTTTGTATACCCTTTCATTTGGCAGGCCAGTTTCTATAGCCCATTTATTCCCATCGCCTTTATACACCCTTTCATTTGGCACACCAGGTCTATAATCCTTTTATTCCCAGCTGCTTTGTACGCCCTTTCAACTGGCCGGCCAGTTTCTATAACCCTTTTATTCCCATATGCTTCGTACACCCTTTCATTTGCCAGGCCAGTTCCTATAACCCCTTTATTCCCATCTGCTTTGTACACCCTTTGATTTGGCCGGCCAGTTTCTATAACCCTTTTATTCCCATATGCTTTGTACACCCTTTCATTTGCCAGGACAGTTTCTATAACCCCTTTATTCCCATCTGCTTTGTACACCCTTTGATTTGGCCGGCCAGTTTCTATAACCCTTTTATTCCCATATGCTTTGTACACCCTTTCATTTGCCAGGACAGTTTCTATAACCCTTTTATTCCCAACTACTTTGTACACCCTTTCATTTTGCAGGACAGTTTCTATAACCCTTTTATTCCCAGCTACTTTGTATACCCTTTCATTTGGCAAGCCTGTTTCTATAACCCTTTTATTCCCAGTTAATTTGTACACCCTTTCATTTGCCAGGACAGTGTATATAACCCTTTTATTTCCAGCTGCCTTGTACCCCCTTTCATTTTGCATGCCAGTTCTATAACCCTTTTATTCCCATCTACCTTGTACCACCTTTCATTTTGCAGGACATTTTTTTTAACCCTTTTATTCCCAGCTTCTTTGTGCACCCTTTCATTTTGTAGGCTAGTTCTATAACCCGTTTATTCCCAGCTGCTTTGTGCGCCCTTTCATATTGCAAGCCAATTACATAACCCTTTTATTCCCATCTGCTCTGTACCCCCTTTCATTTTGCAGGACAGTTTCTATAACCCTTTTATTCACATCTCCTCTGTACACCCTTTCAATTGGCAGGCCAGTTTCTATAACCCTTTTATTCCCATCTCCTTTATAGACCCTTTCATTTCGCAGGACAGTTTCTATAACCCTTTTATTCTCAGCTACTTTGTACACCCTTTCATTTTGCAGGACAGTTTCTATAACCCTTTTATTCCCAGCTACTTTGTACACCCTTTCATTTCGCAGGCCAGTTTCTATAACCCTTTTATTCCCAACTACTTTGTACACCCTTTCATTTGGCAGGCCAGTTTCTATAACCCTTTTATTCCCATCTCCTTTATAGACCCTTTCATTTCGCAGGACAGTTTCTATAACCCTTTTATTCTCAGCTACTTTGTACACCCTTTCATTTGGCAGGACAGTTTCTATAACCCTTTTATTCCCAGATACTTTGTATACCCTTTCATTTGGCAGGACAGTTTCTATAACCCTTTTATTCTCAGCTACTTTGTACACCCTTTCATTTGGCAGGACAGTTTCTATAACCCTTTTATTCCCAGATACTTTGTATACCATTTCATTTCGCAGGACAGTTTCTATAACCCTTTTATTCTCAGCTACTTTGTACACCCTTTCATTTGGCAGGACAGTTTCTATAACCCTTTTATTCCCAGATACTTTGTATACCATTTCATTTCGCAGGACAGTTTCTATAACCCTTTTATTCTCAGCTACTTTGTACACCCTTTCATTTCGCACGCCATTTTATATAACCCTTTTATTCCTATCTCCTTTATATACCCTTTCATGTGGCAGGCCAATTTCTATAACCCTTTTATTCCCATCTGCTTTGTACACCCTTTCATTTGGCAGGCCAGTTTCTATAACCCTTTTATTACCAGCTAGTTTGTACATCCTTTCATTTGCCAGGACAGTTTCTATAACCCTTTTATTCCCATCTGCTCTGTACACCCTTTCATTTGGCAGGCCAATTTCTATAACCCTTTTATTCCCATCTGATTTGTACACCCTTTCATTTGGCAGGCCAGTTTCTATAACCCTTTTATTACCAGCTAGTTTGTACATCCTTTCATTTGCCAGGACAGTTTCTATAACCCTTTTATTCCCATCTGCTTTGTACACCCTTTCATTTCGCAGGAGAGTTTCTATAACCCTTTTATTCCCAGCTACTCTGTGCACCCTTTCATGTGCCAGGCGAGTTTCTATAACCCTTTTATTCCCATCTCCTCTGTACACCCTTTCATTTGGCAGGCCAATTTCTATAACCCTTTTATTCCCATCTGCTTTGTACACCCTTTCATTTGGCAGGCCAGTTTCTATAACCCTTTTATTACCAGCTAGTTTGTACATCCTTTCATTTGCCAGGACAGTTTCTATAACCCTTTTATTCCCAGATACTTTGTACACCCTTTCATTTCGCAGGACAGTTTCTATAACCCTTTTATTCCCAGCTGCTTTGTATGCCCTTTTATTTTGGAGGACAGTTTCTATTTCCCTTTTATTACCAGCTAGTTTGTACATCCTTTCATTTGCCAGGACAGTTTCTATAACCCTTTTATTCCCTTCTGCTTTGTACACCCTTTCATTTTGCAGGACAGTTTCAATAACCCTTTTATTCCCAGCTACTTTGTATACCCTTTCATTTGGCACGCCATTTTATATAACCCTTTTATTCCCATCTCCTTTATATACCCTTTCATTTGGCAGGCCAGTTTCTATAACCCTTTTATTCCCATCTGCTCTGTACACCCTTTCATTTGGCAGGCCAGTTTCTATAACCCTTTTATTCCCATATGCTTTGTACACCCTTTCATTTGCCAGGACAGTTTCTATAACCCTTTTATTCCCATCTGCTTTGTACACCCTTTCATTTTGCAGGACACTTTCTATAACCCTTTTATTCTCAGCTACTTTGTATACCCTTTCATTTGGCAGGCCAGTTTCTATAGCCCATTTATTCCCATCTCCTTTATACACCCTTTCATTTGGCACACCAGGTCTATAATCCTTTTATTCCTAGCTGCTTTGTACGCCCTTTCAACTGGCCGGCCAGTTTCTATAACCCTTTTATTCCCATATGCTTCGTACACCCTTTCATTTGGCTGGCCAGTTTCTATAACCCTTTTATTCCCAGCTACTTTGTACACCCTTTCATTTGCCAGGCCAGTTCCTATAACCCCTTTATTCCCATATGCTTTGTACACCCTTTCATTTGCCAGGACAGTTTCTATAACCCTTTTATTCCCATCTACTCTGTACCCCCTTTCATTTGCCAGGACAGTTTCTATATCCCTTTTATTCCCATCTACTCTGTACCCCCTTTCATTTGGCAGGACAGTTTCTATAACCCTTTTATTCCCAACTACTTTGAACACCCTTTCATTTTGCAGGACAGTTTCAATAACCTATTTATTCCCAGCTACTTTGTATACCCTTTCATTTGCCAGGCCTGTTTCTATAACCCTTTTATTCCCAGCTAATTTTTACACCCTTTCATTTGCCAGGACAGTTTCTATAACCCTTTTATTCCCAGTTAATTTGTACACCCTTTCATTTGCCAGGACAGTGTATATAACCCTTTTATTTCCAGCTGCCTCTTACCCCCTTTCATTTGCCAGGACAGTTCTATAACCCTTTTATTCCCATCTACCTGGTACCACCTTTCATTGTGCAGGACAGTTTCTATAACCCTTTTATTCCCAGCTTCTTTGTGCACCCTTTCATTTTGTAGGCTAGTTCTATAACCTGTTTATTCCCAGCTGCTTTGTGCGCCCTTTCATATTGCAAGCCAATTACATAACCCTTTTATTCCCATCTGCTCTGTACCCCCTTTCATTTTGCAGGACAGTTTCTATAATCCTTTTATTCCCATCTCCTCTATACACCCTTTCATTTGGCAGGCCAGTTTCTATAACCCTTTTATTCCCAGCTACTTTGTACACCCTTTCATTTCGCAGGACAATTTCTATAACCCTTTTATTCCAAGCTACTTCGTACACCCTTTCATTTCGCAGGACAGTTTCTATAACCCTTTCAATCCCATCTCCTTTATACACCCTTTCATTTTGCAGGACAGTTTCTATAACCCATTTATTCCCAGCTACTTTGCAAGGCAGTTTCATTTTGCAAGCCAGTTTCTATAACCCTTTTATTCCCAGCTACTTTTTATACCCTTTCATTTGACACGCCAGTTTCTATAACCCTTTTATTCCCAGCTACTTTGTACACCCTTTCATTTCGCAGGACAATTTCTATAACCCTTTTATTCCAAGCTACTTCGTACACCCTTTCATTTCGCAGGACAGTTTCTATAACCCTTTCAATCCCATCTCCTTTATACACCCTTTCATTTTGCAGGACAGTTTCTATAACCCATTTATTCCCAGCTACTTTGCAAGGCAGTTTCATTTTGCAAGCCAGTTTCTATAACCCTTTTATTCCCAGCTACTTTTTATACCCTTTCATTTGACACGCCAGTTTCTATAACCCTTTTATTCCCATCTCCTTTATACACCCTTTCATTTGGCCGGCCAGTTTCTATAACCCTTTTATTCCCGGCTACTTTGTATACCCTTTCAATGTTGTAGTTTCAATAACCTATTTATTCCCAGCTACTTTGTATACCCTTTCATTTGCCAGGCCTGTTTCTATAACCCTTTTATTCCCAGCTAATTTTTACACCCTTTCATTTGCCAGGACAGTTTCTATAACCCTTTTATTCCCAGTTAATTTGTACACCCTTTCATTTGCCAGGACAGTGTATATAACCCTTTTATTTCCAGCTGCCTCTTACCCCCTTTCATTTGCCAGGACAGTTCTATAACCCTTTTATTCCCATCTACCTGGTACCACCTTTCATTGTGCAGGACAGTTTCTATAACCCTTTTATTCCCAGCTTCTTTGTGCACCCTTTCATTTTGTAGGCTAGTTCTATAACCTGTTTATTCCCAGCTGCTTTGTGCGCCCTTTCATATTGCAAGCCAATTACATAACCCTTTTATTCCCATCTGCTCTGTACCCCCTTTCATTTTGCAGGACAGTTTCTATAATCCTTTTATTCCCATCTCCTCTATACACCCTTTCATTTGGCAGGCCAGTTTCTATAACCCTTTTATTCCCAGCTACTTTGTACACCCTTTCATTTCGCAGGACAATTTCTATAACCCTTTTATTCCAAGCTACTTCGTACACCCTTTCATTTCGCAGGACAGTTTCTATAACCCTTTCAATCCCATCTCCTTTATACACCCTTTCATTTTGCAGGACAGTTTCTATAACCCATTTATTCCCAGCTACTTTGCAAGGCAGTTTCATTTTGCAAGCCAGTTTCTATAACCCTTTTATTCCCAGCTACTTTTTATACCCTTTCATTTGACACGCCAGTTTCTATAACCCTTTTATTCCCAGCTACTTTGTACACCCTTTCATTTCGCAGGACAATTTCTATAACCCTTTTATTCCAAGCTACTTCGTACACCCTTTCATTTCGCAGGACAGTTTCTATAACCCTTTCAATCCCATCTCCTTTATACACCCTTTCATTTTGCAGGACAGTTTCTATAACCCATTTATTCCCAGCTACTTTGCAAGGCAGTTTCATTTTGCAAGCCAGTTTCTATAACCCTTTTATTCCCAGCTACTTTTTATACCCTTTCATTTGACACGCCAGTTTCTATAACCCTTTTATTCCCATCTCCTTTATACACCCTTTCATTTGGCCGGCCAGTTTCTATAACCCTTTTATTCCCGGCTACTTTGTATACCCTTTCAATGTTGTAGTTTCAATAACCTATTTATTCCCAGCTACTTTGTATACCCTTTCATTTGCCAGGCCTGTTTCTATAACCCTTTTATTCCCAGCTAATTTTTACACCCTTTCATTTGCCAGGACAGTTTCTATAACCCTTTTATTCCCAGTTAATTTGTACACCCTTTCATTTGCCAGGACAGTGTATATAACCCTTTTATTTCCAGCTGCCTCTTACCCCCTTTCATTTGCCAGGACAGTTCTATAACCCTTTTATTCCCATCTACCTGGTACCACCTTTCATTGTGCAGGACAGTTTCTATAACCCTTTTATTCCCAGCTTCTTTGTGCACCCTTTCATTTTGTAGGCTAGTTCTATAACCTGTTTATTCCCAGCTGCTTTGTGCGCCCTTTCATATTGCAAGCCAATTACATAACCCTTTTATTCCCATCTGCTCTGTACCCCCTTTCATTTTGCAGGACAGTTTCTATAATCCTTTTATTCCCATCTCCTCTATACACCCTTTCATTTGGCAGGCCAGTTTCTATAACCCTTTTATTCCCAGCTACTTTGTACACCCTTTCATTTCGCAGGACAATTTCTATAACCCTTTTATTCCAAGCTACTTCGTACACCCTTTCATTTCGCAGGACAGTTTCTATAACCCTTTCAATCCCATCTCCTTTATACACCCTTTCATTTTGCAGGACAGTTTCTATAACCCATTTATTCCCAGCTACTTTGCAAGGCAGTTTCATTTTGCAAGCCAGTTTCTATAACCCTTTTATTCCCAGCTACTTTTTATACCCTTTCATTTGACACGCCAGTTTCTATAACCCTTTTATTCCCAGCTACTTTGTACACCCTTTCATTTCGCAGGACAATTTCTATAACCCTTTTATTCCAAGCTACTTCGTACACCCTTTCATTTCGCAGGACAGTTTCTATAACCCTTTCAATCCCATCTCCTTTATACACCCTTTCATTTTGCAGGACAGTTTCTATAACCCATTTATTCCCAGCTACTTTGCAAGGCAGTTTCATTTTGCAAGCCAGTTTCTATAACCCTTTTATTCCCATCTCCTTTATACACCCTTTCATTTGGCCGGCCAGTTTCTATAACCCTTTTATTCCCGGCTACTTTGTATACCCTTTCAATCGGCCGGCCAGTTTCTATAACCCTTTTATTCCCATCTGCTCTGTACACCCTTTCATTTGGCAAGCAAATTTCTATAACCCTTTTATTCCCAGCTACTTTGTACACCCTTTCATTTGCCAGGCCAGTTTCTATAACCCTTTTATTCCCAGCTACTTTGTACACCCTTTCATTTTGCAGGCTAGTTCTATAACCCTTTTATTCCCATCTGCTTTGTACGCCCTTTCATTTTGCAGGACAGTTTCTATATCCCTTTTATTCCCAGCTACTTTGTATACCCTTTCTATAACCCTTTATTCCCATATGCTTTGTACACCCTTTCGTTTGGCCGGCCAGTTTCTATAACCCTTTTATTCCCATATGCTTTGTACACCCTTTCATTTGCCAGGACAGTTTCTATAACCCTTTATCCCCGTCTACTCTGTACACCCTTTCATTTGGCAAGCCAGTTTCTTTGACCCTTTTATTCCCATCTGCTCTGTACACCCTTTCATTTTGGCACACCAGTTTCTGTAACCCTTTTATTCCCAGCTATTTTGTTTACCCTTTCATTTGGCAGGACAGTTTCTATAACCCTTTTATTCCCATCTACTTTGTATACCCTTTCATTTGGCAGGACAGTTTCTATAACCCTTTTATTCCCATCTGCTTTGTACGCCGTTTCATTTTGCTGGCCAGTTCTATAACCCTTTTATTCCCAGCTACTTTGTGCACCCTTTTATTTTGCAGGCCAGTTCTATAACCCTTTTATTCCCAGCTGCTTTGTATGCCCTTTTATTTTGCAGGCTAATTTCCATGGCCCTTTTATTCCCATTTACTTTGTATACCCTTTCATTAGATAGTACAGTTTGTGGCAAATTTTATTCAACCTCTGTTGTTTGACGACATGTTGGTTGCTAAGGGAAGCTGTATATCAGTATACAAATGACGCACAGGACAGAGTGGATCGGTGAGAATTGGATGCACAAGTTTAATTTTGGAAGTGTTTAATCCCATGAGCGCAGCGAGTGGGTTTTAGACTGTTCCAAAGTTAAACGAGAGCATCCAATTCTCACTGATCCACAAAATAGGCCTGTGCATAATTTGTGTTATAAAATTGGCCCGTAAATTCATGAAATACAAATATTTTCTCCATCATGTGTCCGTTACACCTACAACACTATACAAGACTTGAGCCATGCGTTCAGATTTTACCAGATGCATGGCTCAGTGTGGATCAGTAAAAAATCAATGCATGACAATTGTCCAATCAGATTGCACAGATTCTAAAGCCCATTTTATAACAACTGTTTGACCTTGGGGCAAAATATTTCAGAATCTTCTGTCAGACACTTGGGGGAACATCTGGTGCGAGTTTAAAGAAAAGTGAAGGTGGTCGGGTACAAGCAGTTGTTGATTTGATGTGGATTGACTCATAAATCAAGTTAACTGAACATGCATTTACATCCCAATCAACTGAAGGTCCTTTATTACGGAAAGTGAAGTGACTGGGCACATTAAAGGGTTAAGTGAGTGACCTCCACATCTGTATAGACTGATCCTGCCCTCACTTTATCCACGGTGAGTCTGCATCTGATATCAAATGCTGCCAATCATGTAGGTGGAAATCTTGTAGAGGTAAAGTTCTGCTCATGAGAACTTGTTGACTTTCCAATGCTTCCCTTCTCATTTTCTTGCATTAGATATCTTTGGCATCAGCGACCATGATCTCATGTTCTCTCAAGAGGCGCAGGCAGAGCAAAACCACGAGTACGAAGAGGAAGGGAACCACTACATTCAGCAGAGGGTGAGGATGGCTTAGTGTGGAGCTTAGGATGTCGGGATCTTAGGAGCAACACTTGAGCATTCATGAAATTTTGCTCGAAGTTACCGCAGCTGTACTTTATGAGGCTTTTGCTTTGGTTTGGGAGACTATCTAATCATGTGTTACACAACGGTACTGTAACCTTATTAGCATAGATGTAATATGGGTGATGTCAACAGTAAGAGTTTGCATTAGAAGAGAAAAAACACAAAGAAACCAGCAAACAAATACATATGCACAGACAAGATCTTCAACTGCTTTTTAGCACTATATTTGAGTTTACCAGTATGACCATCCTCTCAAAAATTCATGGCAGCTTGTTATGTAGTCATAATCCATGGCTCGACACTAACTTTTTTGTTTGGTGGCCCGATGGGGCCACCAAAATCCTAAATTTCAAATTTTTGGTGGCCCGAGAGAAAAATTTGATGTCTCGAAAAAAACAATAAAAAACATTAAAAGTCCTTTTTTTTTAAATGAGTCAAATATTTAAGTTTTATGATAGTAAGAATTAGAAGTTCGAAATATCTACTCATAATAAACTTCAACAAACTTGCAACACTCACTCTCAGGCACTCATTCAGTCCTTTTCATCCATCCTTTAAACAAATTTAACTGCTAATTTCCGGCGCAAAAAGTTACGAATTTATTGACATACTTTTCAAAAAAATTTGGTGGCCCGAGGCGGGCCACCAAATTTGCCCTCTTTTGAAATTTGGTGGCCCGACTTTCATTTTTGGTGGCCCCGGGCCACCGTTAGTGTCGAGCCCTGCATAATCTTGAAACTGCATTATGGCATATTATAATGTCAATTGAAGTGATTTTGTAGTTTTGGTCATCTTCACAAGTAATGCCACTTAGGTACAGTCAGCATGATTTATGCTAGACTCCCCATAGTAAGCAATTGTTGTGTGTGCGTTTTGTTGTACATGAACAGGTCCAGAGGGCGCAGGAGCTAGTGGCTGCAGAGTCCGACCTGACCCGCAAGCTGAACGACCACATTCAGCGTGGGACTGAAGGGCCCGGGTCGGCCCTCAAGAAGCGCTACTCCATGAACATCAATCGTGAGAGGCTGCAGAGTGAGTGGATGGAGAAGAGTGGGGAGGGCGCCCTCAAACCTCCTCTTGAGGACATTCCCAAATATTACAGACCGGGTAAGTCAAGAGCGAGAGTTGGCTAACTGTCGGTGTAAGTGTAAACATACAAATGTACACATACAGCCGCTCAAGGGACACACACACACACACAGAAAGTGGCTTTTATAGATAGGTGGCCACTGTAGACAGGTTTAATGGCATATTCAGTGTGGATGTAATGTGACTATGATTAATTTCCAGTCAGAGAAAACACCTGATGAATTACATTTTTGGTCATGGAATAACTGATCTATCTGAAGCCCAGAAAGAGACAAAGTCGAAAAACAAAAGCAATTGTACAACAACCGAACAGCCTAGAATAAGGAGCATGATTACATAGACTAGCCCTACATGTCTGATCTTTGTCTGCAAATACTGCATGTACATTTCAATCTGCACACAGTTTCTGTAAGTTTTTTAAGTTTTGTTGGACAGCACATTTCCCTTTAGCATAATGATTTACATGAAATGTGCTTTCTCTCATCAATTACGTTTTTGTGTGCAACAACTTCCAGAATTACATGTAAAGGCGTTTTTTTTTTTCTCTCTCTCTCACAAGAATAGAGAAGCAAAGAAAACTTGAGGTTGGATGCTTTGTAGTGCTAGACTGATGAAGTCCTTTGTAATTATCAAATTTTACACAGTCTGTCAATAATGTGTGAATATATGTGTGAATATATGATTAACAATATATTGATCCTATGCGTTAAATTGTGCCTGACAAATTGTTTCATCCAGTGAATTGAAGCAGAAACACACACAAAAAATGCATGGACTCTCCTGCATAACTTCTGAGGCAAAGTATTTTGTCATGTTCTTGCATGGAAACTAGATGGCAAATCAGTATGTAATGCATTGCTCTTACTAGACTTCCATTCTTCAAACTTCTTGTACCATCATCACAGAATTGTTATACAGTATACGTGCTCCTTTCCTTTCCACAATATAGAGGATAGACCCCCACCAAGACTTCCAAGGGTTGATGATGCAGTCCAGGATTTAGACCGCACCATGGAAGACCTTACTCTTGATGATACAAGAGGAACCAGGGCTACAGATGGTGGAGACGATGATGATGACGACTGTTTCCAGGACGATCCACAGGAATTCTCAGTCAAAATTGAGGATTGCCATAAAGATGATGGGCTTGGAGCTGGTAGGAGTTGCAGAGAGGAAGATGAGGAGGATCTGGTGATAATTGACACTTCACTCATGTCCAATGAAGAAGACTTTGAGAATGGTCTAGATCCAGTTGGAGATGATGTGAAGAGGCCACCAAGTGTCTTTGTCGTTGAGGACAACTCCCGTCCAGGTAGTCGCGTCGGGGACAGGGCATTCATTGAGGAGGATTCTAACCTGTCAATGAGGAGTGTGGATGAGTGGGAAGGAGGAGAACATGACAACTCGTCAGCTCAACGTGTTGATGGTGATGAGGATGGACGGAGTAAATCATGTCAGAATGATGACGATGTCAACTTTGATCTGGACTTCGATCAAGGCTCGCCCAAATCTCCTTCCAAGATGGTGGAAGGACCACGCAAGATGGATGATGATAATGATGATAGCTACGAGCTGGTAGTGGGGATGAGCCCTCCCAAGCACCTCACAGAGGGCTCAACGGGTTCACTGCTCACAGGAGAAGGTTCGGATCCTTGTTCTCTAGACATGGCAACATCCAATATAGTCCTCACATCGGGGAGTGCACTTGCCGACACTTCTAGTAGACCATCTAAGCATCAGATGCCTTCTGATACAGACAGTTATGGCATGACTGAGTTGGCCAGTGGACGACAGTCAGATGTTCCCTACTTTGATGCAACAAGACAGCTTTCCCTGGAAGAGTCCAAGTCGTTGACTCTCAGTCGTGCCGAGAGCAGGAGCAGTGACGCCAATTCTAGAGGGCACACCATTGAGTGGGAAGATGGAGAAGGATCTAAAGGACGGATGAGTGATTGTGAATTGAGACTCCAGAGTCAGGCATCGTTCGAGAATTGTGACGGACAGTTTGAAGAGTCAGAAGGGAGAGGATATGAGACGTTGGATAATGCTGATGCAGATGGGAGTAGCTGTGAGGAGATGGTGGAGGTCTCCATTGCAAGTTTTTGCTGCCAGGCTCAGGATGATGTAGATAGTGTATCTGATGATGCCTGCCTCAGCGGGACTGAGGACGACGGTGGAGCAGATGCACCCATGGAGGCAGATGCTTCAAGAAGTCCTGGCTCCATTGGTGACGGTGAAGGCAGAGGTCGCGATGAGTCCGTGGAGGAATGTGAGGCAAGTGCTGAGGAGAGCTATGTGGCTGTGTCTGTTGCCAGCTTCTGTGTGCAAGCCGAACCACTGGATACCAGCATGAATGACTGCTCTTCATCTCCCTTGCATGATAGACATGATCAGGAGCCAAAAGATAGGGATGTGCACAAGGGACGGCTTTCTTCATTTGACATGTCAGGAAGCAATCTTCAACAAGAGCTGGGAAATAGCAGGGGGCTATCAGGTGTGGAAGAAGCCAAGAATCAGAGAGAAAAGTCGCCAAGAGAAGGTGATCCTAGAGAGAAACCATCCATGCCAGACATTGATCTCAATGCAACATCAAGACTTCTTGGTCTGACTTCAGATGACAGCCCATTTGTCGACACGTCATCACCAGTGGTTGCTAGGACACGCGGGACCAGGAGGAGACTGGTTTCGGATGATGAAGACGAGGAGGAGGAGGAAGAACAGTGTGAAGGGAAGGTGTCCGTGCCAAACACAGATAGGAATCGCAAGAGAACCCCTTCCAACGTCCTGGTTGGTAACAGTGAGGATGAAATGGAGGAAGATGATGGTGAAAGGGCTTCTTCATCTACAGGATGCAAGGACTCTAGACTAAACAGTGCTCTTGAAGGTATGAATCATTCCCATTTTCTGTAACCTCACCCTTCATTCCTGTTGTCTTCCTTAGTGATTTTTTTTTCTCTTCTTCTTTTAAGTTTTGTGTTTCATTATCTTTCTTGTTTAAGATCTTTCTGCAGTCTTCATGATATCATCAAAGTAAATGTGCAGTCTTTTGTCCTTATTGTTATCTTTTGCATGAAAGCCGTACATTACAGGTATATCGTGAAAATCTTTAGTGAAGAAGACAGAATCACAGAATATCAGCATGTTGGACCATTTAGGGCATGCTGTCTTCACTGGCTTGAGAAAAACAGATCATTTCTTCAATTTGTGTGCATACGTCCTGTAAGATGATACATTAGTACTCAAGGCTGTCATGCCTCTTGCAAACTTCAATCATGATTGGTAACTGTTCCTTTTTTCATGAAAGAATTTCACTAGCTTCACTATACTGTTCTGTTCCTAGACAACTTTATGACGCCTTTCCCTAATGGGTCACATCATGTGGGACCAGTTTGCTCTCCATCTCTCTCTCTCTCTTGTAGCATTTTTAGACATTTCCTTTCACTAGATTACAATGTTCTGCACTAACACTAAAGCATTATTTTTCTCATTTGTGTCTCATTCACAGACAGCATGGCTGACTTCATAGTGCAAGATTCTGACATGTCATTTTCAAATGCAGAAGATCAGTCAGTAGCGGGTATGTTTTGTTATGTTCATTTTACTAATGCATGTCATGTCCTATTAGACATTCTGTAAAACCAGAAATTTTCACGTGCATTTTAAACTCGCCAAATTGGCAAGAGCCGAGATTTGCGAAATTAAAATGCATTCAAAAGTACTTGTCTACACTATATGCATTGAATTCCAGTGGCAATTCAAGAAAATTTCAGATTTCATGCAACAAAGAAAACCACTGGGTCAAGTAAATGAAAATTCTATGTCGTGAAAATGTTTTGCTGTACAGTATATACATTTATCGTATTAGCAGTTCTGCAGCATGAAATAAGCATGATCTAGGAGAAGTTGCTTATTTGGATTATTCTCTCCCTCTTTCTACAAATGACCCAGTAAAACGTAGTAAGGACAGAAAAGTAAAGTAACTACTATAAAGAAGAAATAAAATCCGTGTACCTCCTTTCAGAGTTAAGTTCATTTTGCACATTAATTCATGTCAGCGGTCTTTAGATGTGCTTTTAGCAGGTCATGCAGACTTAAGCTAGTGTATTGAACTCTGCTTCTGAAATTTTAACAGGGAATGAATACCTGTGATTCTCAATGTCTTTCCTCATTCTAATTGTAGCATACACCCAAATTTTGCAAGAAGATTTGCATTGGATTAACATATTTCATACTAATGCTAGGAGATTTGCTGATAGATCTACTTGTTGAGGTCACTAACTGTGAATAAAAGTAGGCTTTGTGGTCCTCAAAATCAGATTTCATCATATTGTGTATTTTCCTACTTCATTAAAGTTGTCAATTATAAATAAAGAAAAAAACAAACAATGCAATTGCATGCCAGTATCCATAGCAACAATACAGAATGATTGAAATGGTCCTCTCTATTACCAGTAAACATCCAATTTAATGAACACAGTGCAGGTGTAGTCAAGAAAAAAAAAATTATTCAGTTTCATTTTTCCCCTGAACAAACCCAGAGTTTACTCCAATTTACTGCTGTGCTTTATGAAATCACTCATAATCATCCAAGGGAAATGTTTTCATTTAGTTTCATTTCGTTTTCTTCCAAGCCAATTAAACCTGGAGTTTGTTCTGATTTACTACTCTCTTTCATGAACTGAACCACTCTATGTCAGGAAATCACTCATAATTATCTGTCATGATTCATACACTGACAGTGATGAACAGCTCAGTGGACCAGAGCTATGGGGAATCAGCTGAGGAAGAAGAGAACTCTTTGGCCGAGGATGCTGGGTCGGACACATCAGAGATGGGAGAATGCCATGGGGCAAGAGGGAGACAGCAGAGGCAAAGGAAGGAGATATCCAGCTATGATGAGGAAGATGATGAGGGAGGGAGAAGCGAGAACAGGGTGAGTGCGGAAGAAGAGGAGGACCTCGGAAGACACCATCAGCTTGGCGGTAAAAAGAAAATCAGGAGACTGGTGGTGCATGATTCAGACGAGGACAGCGAAGATGATGCCGAAGACAGTGATGATAGGGAAGATGTTGGAGATAGCCCAAGTATGGAAGAAATGAAGAAGCAGTCATGGCAAGGGCATCATGGGATGGATGACGATGGCGATGATGAGGTGGAAGATGATGACAGCAATGGAGAGCTGGAGGGGGGAGCTGGAGGAGATGATGAGCCTTCAGGGATGGCCAGACAAAAACATGACAGTAGGGCAGCAGCAATGGGGCATTCAGGAACAGATGAGGATGATGAAGAGGAGGAGGAGGAGGAGGAGGAGGAACTTGATGGAGAGAGTGACGAATGCGACGATGAGGATGAAGACGAGGATGAATTGGATGATGAGATGAGGGAGCAGTACAAGGAGCTTGTTTATAAGGGAAAGTAAGTACTGCTGTCTTTTCTGGTTTTCAGATAGTGTCAGTTTTAAGTCTCATTTTTTAATGTTGATCAGATTACAATATTATTGCAAGCCACAAGACTTTCAAAAACAAAAACGCATTTCAAAAGACTAATGAATTGCAGACAGACAAACAGACCAAAAGTTAAGCTTTTAATTACTCCACTGCATTATGATAATACGAACAAAACTAATAACTAAACTAAGAACTAAACTAAGAACTAACCTAAAAACTAAGAACAAAAGTGTATGCAGGCATAGGCTGATGTCTTAAAAGACAAGTCCACCTTCCTACAAATGTAGATTGAGTGAATGCACCAATATTATTAGAATATATCAGTGAAAGTTTCAGGAAAATCAGGCTATCCATTCAAAAGTTATAAATTTTAAAGTTTCTGTTCAGTCACTGCTGTATGAGAAGACTACTACAGCTTGTGATGTCACATGTGTAGAATGATATAAAGAAAACAATGAAAATGCAACATATTTTCACTTTTCTTGCACAATAAAAGAACACATGACTTGCCTCTTTCAGAAGGCAGGGGGAATAATATTACTTAACATACATCAGTGACAAGTTGAGAGAATGTGCACTCAAAAAAATGGTCTAATACATCTACTTCAGTCAGTTTAATAGTCTTTGACATGAATAGTTACTCATTTAAATTTTTCAGAAGTAAATTGCAATCTTAAATGAAAATTTGATTGACAAATGCTTATACTTTACAGTGTTGGAGTTACAGTAGTCAAAGCAAAATTTTTAATAGCATTGTTGATCACAAAATGGCACCAACATATTGCCCAGTACTGTACTAGTATTGCATATTCCATGCTACATGCAACACACAAGAAGTATTTGTCTGTTTATACATTAGTTAATGAACCTTTTTTCCTCCCATGTGATACACTTCCAGGTCAAAGTTGGCTGAGGGTAACATGGAAGGTGCCCTGAGAGCTTTCTTACAGGCTCTCTGCATCGATGGAAGCAGCGAAAAACTCCAGCTGATTGCCCTCAAGCTAAAGATGAAGCTGCAGAAGTGAAAACTCTACTTTATCCTGGCAATGATAGCACTGGAACCTTGGAGATATACACGTTGTGTGCTCATCAGTCACACTGCAACATGATCGACAGGTGTCGCAGTTCTGCCACTGATGAGCAGTGATGTACTAGTCACACTGTGTCTTCATTAGTTTACACATACCTGTGTATAATGTAGATATTGACACCAACTGGAGCAAACGTATTTGTGTGACAGACAATAATGTTATTCAATCCAATGGTTCTGTGTGATGACACTACATGGTGTCTATGATGACACTGTACTATTACACCATGGGATATATCGCTGTGTATTCAATATGATGATGTCATTTGATGAAACACTACACTAACACGAGGGGATGACACTTGAAGATGATGACTGAATAACTCAATGACTACATTTGAGTTTGGCATTATGCTAACTCAGTCAAGTGCTTAACAACGAGCAAATGAAAAGAAGCACTGATGTCTTGTGATATGATGAAGAAAATAATGAGGTCCTGATAAAGGATTGCATGTAGACCTGGTCTGTACAAGATCATCTAATTTGTTAGATGTTGAACAAGTTTTACAAGGTTTCCTTGGCAAATAGTCAATAACACAATATTTTCGCGGCATGAAATTTTCGCGAATTGGAGCTGACGGTCTTTTTTGCGGTATGAAATTTTTGCGAGTTGCCTTTAGCATTCAATGCATATAGTGTAGACAAGAACTTTCACGTGCATTTTAATTTCACAAATCTTGGCTCTCGTGAAATTCGCCAAGTTAAAATGCACGCGAACATTCCTCGTTTTACAGTATCATGTATGTGTTATACAGTATCAAAAACCCACTGTGTATATTTCCATGGTTGTATAGGTTTATACTCTTCTGTGATCAGGGAACATGGATTTTATACGAGTGATATAGTAGGACCTAACTTTCTTTGACAAATCATGTGAAAAAGTACTTTTAAAAAAAATCAGTCTGATCCTCATGTACACATCAAGTTGTCTACAGAAGGGTTGGACATGTTCTAATGAGAAGTCCAACACAAAACGTTATTTTCATGGTGAAAGCAATTTTATTCAGTTTTCCTTTCTCAGTTCAGTGTTATGGTGGAAGATCTCTTGAAAATTTATGCCATTTACTTACTGCATTTGTAACTGAAATATCAAAGCGATTTGCGCCAGATATTGTCCCATGATTTATGTGATCTATAATTTCTGGTGTTTTTTTTTTTGCCAGTTTGTAAGGACTAGTTAAGTATTTATGCTTACACATAATACTAGGCGCATGGTTTTTGTTCTCTTTTTTGTGTTATAGGGATTGTATAGTTCTGATTGAGATGGAGATTGAGATTTTAACTTTTTGTGAGATGATTAGCAACCACTTATAAAATATCAAAGAGCATACAATTCTAAGAGGAATTTAAAGTTTGTTTGATGAAAATCGGTTTTTAATTGACTGAGAGATCCAAAAACAAAGTAAAACAAAGTGGTTCTAATAAAGCGTGGGTCCCACCTTTCATTAGGATCTCTTAGTTTTTGGATATCTTAGCCATTTCAAAACCAATGTTCATCAAATAAACTTTGAATTTCTCCTAGAATTGTATGCTCTTTCATATTTCAAGATTTTTTTTTATTATCTCACAAAAAAAGTTGGAAACCTGAAGCCAATCTCAACCAAACTTATGCCATCCCTTTAAGCTGTTGTAAATCATTGTGATACTGTCCATGTTCACTTGAAACCAATTTCTTTGCCACCCCTGCCACAGGTAATTTGACTGCACTTTTTATCATCGGTGACTAAACTCTTACTCTCATTTTCTACTTTGAATGTATACACTTGTCTTGGCATGCTAACAAAGGAAGTGAAACTCCATTATTGTTTGTTTGTTTGTTTTGTTTTTTTCCTGACAGAGATATTTGTAAATTCTACACAAAGCTCAAGAGCTTTCATGCTACTGTGTAAAGTGTACGCGTTATCTTCTACAGGGAGCAAAAAAACTTTGCCCCTAGAAATTAATTACACTTAGAACCTGTTACACATGAAAGCCAATCTTGATATAATTACAGGATCATATGTAATTTATTCTACTAAATCATACTGTTAATGAACATACATTGTACAATAAACCTGTATTGTTCCAGTGATGCTGGGGATCCCTTTGTATAACCAGCTGTATGGGACCACTCAAATGTTCTTGTTATGTTATGTTATGTTATGTACATTGTGGTCCCTTTACAACGGACATGGTTATGACTTATAACAACATTTTGTTCCAACGAAGTAAAAATTCAGGTCCCAGAATCATTATCATGAAATTCTGCAGTGCAAAATTCCCCTCTGTTGTAAAGAAATATCAGTATAGCAAAACAAAATCCTAAGAATTTTGTTATAATGGGAGTCTCCTGTATTTCGCTGTTATACTTTGTAACAAGGTATACTGTATCCTGATATAAAACAGCATACTGTTTATAATACATGTACTTGATACTGTTTATAATACATATCCTTGGGTTTCAAAACCAAACTGCCGCCAAAGATACCAACAAATGTATGTGTCTGTAATTTTCTCCTTGAGACCTTGGTACATCTTTTATACTGATCTCACTCTGTGTTATATGCCAAGCAAGAAAAAAGGGCAAAAAAATTATTGTACTCGGTGTGTCAGCGTATCGTGTAGCACTAATCAAAAGCAGCAACTAAATGCCACGCCATTAGTTTTTAGATTTGTCATGTTCCACCTTTATCAGCAGCACAAATACTATTGTACAATGTACACATAATGTCATATCGATACTTTGTCTTCCAGAGCGAACCTTTCTATAATGTTATACTGAATTTTAAGGTTGTAAGGACTCATGATATAGTGCCCCAGGATAAGTGTAGGACTTTTAACATGCATTGGTGCTATTCTGCAAGTTTTCATTTACAGTGTAGTGATTCTAGCAACAATAAAACAAAGATCTTCCTCATTTTGTATTTGAAAAAAGGGGGTCTGTCCCAACATAATTGTCATGTTTCCTTTGTTTAGTTTTTGACTCCTGTTTGTGTTTGTTGTTTGCTTGCTTGCTTCCAGTGATAAATGTGTTTTTCCATCTAAGAGATGATACATACGTGTAGTCAGTTTCCAAACCAATATACTGCAACATTCAGTCATATCTGTGAAGCACACAAATTAATGTACATGTATTATGAATGAATGTATCAACAACTTATGTATGCATTCAAATAATGATTAAACGCATCGAGTTGTATGTTTTCTTCGATTGATTGAAAAATTGCCTAACATAGACGTAAATAAACACCAATCTTTTAGTGTTTTAGTAAATAGCCATGATAAAACTCTTGGGCAAACATACTCGGGTTGGACAGTAATGGACACTGAGACTTGAATCAATGACCTCCTGATTGCTATAGACGGGAGTACAATGTAATATCCACTAGACTGCCGAGCTTCTGCCCGATACAGTAGCCAGTGATGGTTCTAATCTCTGAGTACATACATAAAAATGTAAGTCGTGCATAAATACATGTGTTTATGCACGACTTATTTTTATGTATGCATATAAGTGTGTATGCATGTACAGGTATGTATGTGTGTATGTTTGTATACAAGTATATGTGTTGATGTATGTGTGTGTCGACATCTCTATTTACTAATACATTGTACACAATATACCCTCACCTCACGTATCCTCTTCAGGTTCCGTGGACCATATAAGGCTGCAAGGTTCACTCTAAATGATTGATTCTGATTGGCAGATAGATACAGTTGTACATTGTAGACAGACAGACAGACAGACAGACTGCCTTGCTGAAATACAGCTGATTAGCAAGCTCAACTTAAACTCATCTTAAACAGTTATAGTCTGTACATACAGATGGATTAATCTGATGATGAATGATTGATTGATTTGGAGAACTAGGAATGAGATAAATGTGTATACACATTATCATTGCCATCACTGCACCTCCATCAATATTCAACAACGTGATTAAAGCGAGATGACATGTAATATTCCTGGTTGTATTTACCACTGTCGCTCCTGCTGTTCCCATGGTAGAGTGGTGCTGGGGACACCCGGGATCTCTATTATCACATCACACTGCATTTCATTGAAGAACAATTGTGTCATGTCGATGGTTTCGGTTTATACACAAGTGATACACGAAGTGCCTTCAAAAATCCACACTGAATTGAGTAATCAATGAGGAGGGCTATTGAAGAGAAGAACCTCTTCAGTTCGTGATTTGAATAATTGTTATTCCTTTCAAAGGCACAGACTGACCTCTTATTCACCTCTTAAGCAGTTCATAAAGGCATCTAAACCTCAATACCCGTTCTCAAGTAAATTATCCATAGAGAAGTCGAATGTGTAAGTAGGGCTTTTTCTGCCTACGAGATTTCAAACAGAAGAAACAGCCACACAATCCCTTTCACAATTCGAGCAAAAGATCATAGAACTTTCTACAACACGATCCCACGATCGCCAGAGTTTTTTTTTTAGATATAATAATAATGTATTCTTTATTTCAATCAAAGCTCATCTGTATATTTAAAATTGTCATCAGCAGAATCCCTTAGAAGAAAAATTATTCATCTACACAATAACCGTGGTCTCGTTTGTAACGGGTATATTATACCCATTACACACACACGCACAAAAAAATTGTATAATGATGAATTGTATATAGTCTGAATAAATAAATGAATAGATATGTATATGTACGTATGTTAGTTATCTTGGGATTAATATGTAATTCATGTAAGTTTGAGTAGGAATTTTGTTTGAGTTTGAAATCCTCCCTTTCCCGTAATTGGATTGAAAGAAAAAACAACAATCATGACGAGATTGCATCCGCATAATAGAGAGATCCGGATAAACGGAGGCCAGATGTCGAGGAGAGTTCGGACTGTATATCTATCTATCTATCTATCTATCTATCTATCTATCTATCTATCTATCTATATATATGTATATATATATATACAGTGTGAGAAGAAGAGCAATCGTGGACGTAGCTAGTGATCAACGCGGCGTGTTTATAGTCGAGCTTTAGGTCTCGTTAGGACCTTCATCAGGGCTGTTATGATACAAGAATGACTCACTCATATGGCTACACTCGTAACAATATAAATCTAACTAGCGTGAGTCTATAATGACTATTTCATCAATGAATCCGTAGTTATGTAACAGGATACAATAATAATATACATTAATTTCATACTACTGAATACATTTCATATCAAACTCGTGTTATTAATTGAAATGAAGGTATACAAATATATAACAAAAACGCCAATTTCATATCTTCATGTTGTGTGTTATATAACACAAAACTATAGTAATATAAAAATAAACATTTTTAAGTTGTAGACAATAATACAACATGTGGCAGCAGTGCAAGACGTAAGTGGCTATATACACTGTACATGTATAACGCAGTACAACAGCCCCGTGTCGTCTTCTGGCTATCGAATAATAAGAACATGAATAAAATCGGGACCCCTTCTCTCTCTCTCTCTCTCTCTCTCTCTCTCTCTCTCTCTCTCTCTCTCTCTCTATATATATATATATATATATATATATATACATATATCATATATATATATATATACATATATATCATATATATATATATATACATATATATATATATACATATATATATATATACATATATATATCATATATATATATATATATATATATATATATATATATATATACATATAGATACAATATAATATATATGCACATAATGTTTGTGCATGTGTTATGAGTACAGGATAACCGCCTGCCGCCAGCCCAAAATAAGGGGATAGTGAGATACTAGAACCGGTAACCCCCCCCCCCCCCCTCCCACCCCACCCCCGCATTGATCGATGGCAACTGTCCTAACTTCCTATTTGACGATGCTGGTATAGACACAACTATGTGTCTCATAATAGATTAGACGTCTCCGGAAAGATCGATGATTGTGCTTACTTTCGCAGGACAGTAAATCTTCTCATGAGAGCTTATGCATGGCGCGTGAGGTGAGGAAGAGCCAAGCCCACCTCCTTCTGACTGTAGCATCATTATGGCAAACTTAATGAATAAATACGTGGTACTGACATTCGTTTTGTTTCAATTCATTGTGACGTCATGCATGAACACCAGTGAGTATTATTCTGCCGCATTTTCTTGTTTCAGTTTTCTTTTCTTTTTATTGTATGATGAATTGTATAAGTGGAATTCATACTTTTGTCATAGCAGTCAATATCAGGAAAAAGAAAAGAAACATAGTACAGTAATTGCCATGATCATCGTACTTACATTGGAAATATTGGAAACCTAATATGATTTATCCAAAATGTTGTGGCTCCATGAATGATCAGCAAGCAACCCGTCCCATTATCCAATTGCCAATGGCAACTCAAATTATTGCAACTGCATGATTGACCAAATTGCCTTTCATCCATGTAAATAGGCACTGTTTATTCAGTGTTATATAGGTAGCCATGGTAATAAAAACAACTCGATGCAAGAATCGCATCAATTTGAATAATTTACGCAGTACCCGCTGCATGACATAGGGCCTATAGGATTAGAACCAGCACCGTTCGCAGGGCGGAAGCTTATGGGAGATCAATGGGTATAGAACTGATATGAATTATAGTATTAACAATGCTAATGCTGATAATGATATAGGCAACTCTGTAGATTGTAATGATATTAACAATGCTAATGAGAATGAAAATGATGATCTCGTTTTATACAGATGATTATATACTGACTCTATACGGTCTCGTCTGTTCCAGAGGACTCTGGTTTTATTATTCCTTTTGCTTGCTTAAAACATTTTGATTTATATGAACAAACCAAACAAATACGAAAAAATCTCCGCTGATTCTTTATTTTGTATGTTCTCGTGATATCGTAGAATCGATGCTGGGCAGTTTTCTCAGATTTTTCAATGTTTTTTGTTCATTATTTCAGACCATACACTTCAATGTCCGTTTGGATCGTTCTCCCGTGAGGTTATAGCGGGTACAGGAAGACAAATCAGCGAAATACATTTTAAAATATATGCACCATACAGCTGGCGGATTCGTTTAACTATTCATTCTATCAACAAATTCGACTTGAGTATTGAACTTGTGGAAAGCACAGACAAATTAATTACGAACCACTATCTGCAAGTGAAGAATTTTACGCGGTTTTTTTTTCTTTCGCGGGGAAATAACCTGAAGGTGTTTATGCTTGATAGAAAACTTGCAAAAAACGGAAAAATTATCTTTAGAGCGTTCTGCTATGAAGGTAAGAAGTAAATCAGTTTTTTTTTAAACATCGTTTTCCTCACAACTTTTGAAAAGTAGTGATTTTGACGCAATTCTTATCCTCAGCTGGGAGAGTAGGACACAAGAATTTTGAAGTTATCATTATTCTTCGTATAATTCTACTGAATATATATATATATATATATATATATATATATATATATATATATATGTATATATATATATATATATATATATTTATTTATTTATTTATTTATTTGGAGGGGGCGGGGAGGTACTGGGTCACGGAAAGTGATTTTTTCCGATGAACGGTCAATCAATAGTTCAAGGTACCGCATATTATGATAAGATGCTTTATATTGTTCTTATATAAATTCACTGCTGTCATTTTAGAGTATTTTAAGAAATCTAAACAATCATATGACTGTGTAAAATGTAGATATCGCATCGTTCTCCAATATGAAAGCAAAACCGTCTTATTCTAAACAAGGCTTCCAAGGAACTCACTGTGAAACAAGTAAGTTCAAAACATTCGACAGTTGAAGTAGCAGTATTCATAAGACTTGAATCAATGACCTGCTGATTGCTATAGATGGGAGTAATATCCACTAGACTGCCGAGCTTCTGCCCGATACAGTAGCCAGTGATGGTTCTAATATCTTATAGCAGCGGGTACTAAGTACATACATAAACATTTAAGTCGTGCATAAATACATGTGTTTATGCATGACTTATGTTTTTATGTATGCATATAAGTGTGTATGCATGTACAGGTATGTATGTTTGTATGTTTGTATACATGTATATGTGTTTATGTATGTATGTGTCTACATCTCTATTTACTAATACATTGTACAAAATACACCCTCACCTCACTTATCCTCTTCAGGTCACGTGGACCATACGAGGTTGAAAGATTCACTCTAAATGATAGATCGGCAGATAGATACAGTTGTACATTGTAGACAGACGACCTTGCTGAAATACAACTGATTAGCAAGCTCAACTTAAACTCATCTTAAACAGTTATAGTCAGGGGCCGCGGAAGCGGGGGGCTGGGGGGCTGTAGCCCCCCCCCCCCCCCCACACTTTTGGATCGTGAAAAAAATCAAAGAAAAAAAAAAAGAAAGAAAGGGGAAAAATCGGGGGAAAATCACATTACCCGAATTTCTCACAAAAAGTGTGCTTCAGATCGCTTTATCTTGATTTCAAAAACGCAAAAGCTCCGTCGATTGGGAGGGGGCATCCCCCTCCCACACCCTCCCCCTCTACCTAATTAGACTTTGTACATACACACAGATGATGCACACGCGGAATAAGAGCTAAATGCCGTGATTTTGCTATTTAGTATTAACACTTTCCTGAAAAAAATCTAAATTATTTCCATAAACATTTTTTTTTTTTTAGGTGTGTGTGGGGGGGGGGGGGGGGCTTGGGGAGCTAGAAAAGTATTGCACCAAAAGTTTGCACCAGATCGCTGAATTTCAGGTCTGAAAATGTAAAATCACCTTCGTGTGGGAGGAGAAATATCCCTTTTGTATATACACCCTCGTGAGCATGCCTTTTGTGTTTGATTGCTTAATAGACAACATTCATGAAATTAATTGTAACAATAAATTTTATATAAGAAGTTAAATTATTCATATGCTACCACTTTATAGGCAAATTGTTCAATAATAATCCACACCAAAATATCCTGCTATACCTTAAACAAGTGGGGCCGTTTCAAGTCGATAAAAGACGGAAAACATGCATCAAATTGTACCATTTACAACATCAAAATGCAAAAAGTTCTCACCGTGGGAGGGGGAACACCCCCCTCCCACACCCTCCCCCCGTTCCCTAAGCTCGCTCGGGCTCGGTCGCTTCGCTCCCTGGCATAGTAACCACCGCCCTCCCAATATCACAAGATCATTATCCATGCTACGTCGGTACGTGTAAGCGGGGGTTTCAAGTCTTTATAGGCAAATTGTTCAATAATAATCAACATCAAAATATCCTGCTACCTCAAACAAGTGGGGCCGTTTCAAGTCGATAAAAGACGGAAAACATGCATCAAATTGTACCATTTACAACATAAAAATGTAAAAAGTTCTCACCGTGGGAGGGGGAACCCCCCCCCCCTTTCCTCCGCTCGCTCGGGCTCGGTCGCTTGGCTCCCTCGCATAGTAGGCCTAACCGCCGCCCTCCCAAGATCAGAAGATCATTATCCAGGCTACGCCGGTGCGTCTAAGCGGGGGGGGGGGGGGGGGGGGGGGGGGTTTGACCTTGATACCCCCCCCCCCCCAAACTGAAAAACGTTCCGCGGCCCCTGATAGTCTGTACATGCAGATGAATTAATTTGATGATGAATAATATGGTTATTGAATGAATGATTGATCAGGAGAGCTAGGAATCTGAGAAATGTGTATACATGTATCATTGCCATCACTGCACCCCTATCAATATTCAATAACGTGATTAAAGCGAGATGACATGTAATATCCCTGGTATTTACCACTGTCGCTCCTGCTGTTCCCATGGTAGAATGGTGCTGGGGACACCCGGGATCTCTATTATCACATCACACTGCATTTCATTGAAGAACAATTGTGTCATGTCGATGGTTTCGGTTTATACACAAGTGATACACGAAGTGCCTTTAAAAATCCACACTGAATTGAGTAATCAATGAGGAGGGCTATTGAGGAGAAGAACCTCTTCAGTTCGTGATTTGAATAATTTTTTCTTCCTTTCAAAGGCACAGACTGACCTCTTCTCCACCTCTTGAGCAGTTCATAAAGGCATCTAAACCTCAACACCCGTTCTGAAGTAGATTATCCATCAGTAGGGAAGTCGAATATAAGTAGGAGAGAAATGCGAAATCCTCGACTTCCATCATCATGACAAACTTGAACAAATACATGATATTGTCGGCATGCGTTTTACACCATCTCATTGTGACGTCATGCGCGACAACAAGTGAGTATATTCTACTGTATTTCTTTTTTCTTTTATATAATTGTACAACGAATTAACTGTATACATGGAAATTTATACTTTGGTCATAGCAAGCAGCATTACTGAAATTTGAGAAGAATTGGATAGTCTATCTAAATTTATAATTTCCGAAAGTATAGTGGCTGCATGAATGATCAGTAAGTAATACGTCCCATCCTCCAATGATAACTGAAATCATTGCAACTGCAAGATTGACAAATTGCCCTTCATCAACGTAAAATAGGCAAATATTATTCAATGTTGTACTGGGATAGTCATGATTACAACAACAACAAAAAGAAAGAGTCAAAACAGTTCCAACAACAACTCGATGCAAAAATAGATCAATCTGAATAAATACGCAGGACCCACTGAATGTTATAAGGAATAGAACCAGCAATGATTGTTGAGGGAAGCTCGATAGCCTAGTGGATACAACGCCTCTCGGTGATCAGGAATCGTTGGTTCGGATCCAGCCTGAGTATGTATGCCATGCCCATTATTATTTTGGTATCATGGTTATTACTACAGCACTGTAATATTCTTTGATTATTTACGTCAATGAAGGGCAATTTGTCAGTCAGCTGCGACAGAAGCAATTCGACGCAAGAATTCATCACTTTGAACAACTAAAATTTAGTTGTCTTAATGCATGGGTGCTGTTCGTTATTCCGAAGGTTCGTTATTCTGAAGGTTCGTTAATCCGAAACACAAATTCCCTATACCTAGAGGTTCGTTACTCCGAAAACGAAAAAAGGGTTCGTTGATGCGAACATTTGTGGTGTTATTCCGAAGGTTCGTTATTCCGAAGGTTCGTTGATCCGAAAATGAAATGGGGTCCGTAACGAACCTTCTGAATAACCAGCCTTATTTCATTTTCGGATCAACGAACCTTCAGAATAATGAACCTTATTTCATTTTCGGTTTAATGAACCTTCGGAATAACAAAACTTATTTCATTTTTTCATTTTTCGTAACCTTTGAAATAACGAATCTTCGGAATAACGAACCTTCGGAATGACGAACTGTAACGATCCTCATTGCGTGGGTTTGACTTTATCTGCGTATTCTGCGCATGGGATTGCGCAGTACTTTTTTTTTCAATATGTTCACTTTTTGAAATTGACATAAATACATTCCTTTAGAGTACACTATATGTAGAATGACATTACAGTGTATTGCTACGGTTGTGATGATAATGACAATGATAATGACGATAATAACAATTATAATTATGCAATAACAATGACTGCAGTAAGAATGATATTTACTGTACATAATGTTAACACTACTTATGCTAATGATTCAACAAAAATAATGAGAAGCAATATGGATTATTAGGGCCTATAACGTTCACAATGATAATGACAATGAAAGTGAAAAATTTTATGTTCTTTTCGAAAATATGAAATAAAGTTTGAATTGAATTAAATGATAATAATGCTGTCAATAATGATATTTTGTTTATTTTGTATATATTATATGTTGTTCTGAAATTTATCTTGTATACCACATGAATCTTTTGCAAACGTTTGAACAATATTATTTCATGACATGTATACTTTGTACTATGTTTCTGATTTTCGTTGATTGGAAATAAACTATAATTGAATTGAATATTTTGTTTACGTCTCTCTGGTGTTCTCACTGTTCTTCCAGAGGGTTCTGCCTTATAGAATGTTAATGACTTTTGCTTTGCTTGAAAGGCAAACATGTTTACTTAAAAACTTCAAGTGAAAAAAAGAAGATATCTAACTTCATCGATTCTATATTCAGTTGTCTTCTCATTATATCTTAGAACAAATGCTGGGCTGTTTTGTTCAGACTTTGCAATGTTTTTGTTCATTATTTCAGACCATACACTGCACTGTCCGTTTGGATCGTTCTCCCGTGAGGTTATGGCGGATGAAGGAAGACGCGTGGGCGAAATTAGTTTTAAAATATTTGTACCCTACAGCTGGCGGATACGTTTATCTGTTCGTTCTATTAACAGAGACGACTTGAACATTGAACTGGTGGAAAGCACTGACACCGTTATAAGTACGAACCACTATGTGAGACTGAGGAATTTTACGGACTTCTCTTTCCTAACGCGGGGAAATAACTTGAAGTTTTTCATAAGTGGTAGAATACTCGTAATCACCGGAAATATTACATTCAGAGCGTCCTGCTATGAAGGTAGGTAGTAAATTTATTTGTTATTGGCATTCTTCAACTTTTGTAAAGTAGTCATTCAGACGCAATGTCTATCATCACCTGTAGAAGACATGAGACATCTGAAATGTGAAATATGCAATGTCTTGAAGTAAAACTTTGCTCTCTACTCTTTGTATTCTACTGAATGTACACTGTATATATATACAGTATGTCCCCAAAAATTACAATCCACTTTTCGCATTGATTAAACCCAATAATGATTTAACCGTGTTAATGCTACTTCAGACAGTCAGGGTCTTAAAATATAACATCTTAGCTCTATTTTGAAGAAAACCTCATTCAATTTGGTAAAGCAGTCAATTTGGTTAAGCGGTCACAGAGAAATGTGACCGCTTAAAATTGTTGTAAAGCATGTCATGAGTCTGATTCTTCCAAGTTTAGCACTTGGATGCTCTTGGAAATGCATATTAATGTGTGAACACAATAGACAGAACTTGGAGGGAAGGGATTTCTGACATGCTCTACAAAATTCCAAATTTCTCTTTGACCACTGAAGCAAATCGAATGGGGTTTTCTGTATTAGATGTGGGCAATGAGTTATAGTTTCACACCCTGAAATTGTATTTGGATTGATTCACAATTTTTTTTTTTGCGGAGGTTATCGCTGTATTATTATTATTTTTTTTTTGGGGGGGGGGGATATGGTATATATATATATATATATATATATATGCATATATGATATTATTTTTTATTATCAATATCATTAATAATATTATTTTATTAAGCCCTATTATTGTTATTATTTGGCGGGAGTGTTAGTTAAAAGTGGATAGTGTTTTTTTTTCCTGGTAATTGCCCAATACTTCGTTTAAAATACTACATGATAGAATGTTTTTATATTGTTGTTATGCAAATTTACAGCTGTCATTCAATGTATTTTACAAAATCTAGATAGCTCTATTACTTAACCACTATGAAAAATCTATCTATCGCCTCGTTCTCCAATATCCAAGTCAGACCGTCACTGCCTAAATCAAAATCAAAATGATTATTGCAATCAGTAGTTTCTTGTGTTTTTCATTATACGGATGAGAGAACATCTAACTTCGTAAAAACTTTTGAATTGTTTTCACAGACGTCGACGAATGCCTAAGTTCGCCTTGTGGTGAGAACGGATGGTGTCGGTCTGGGTTTGATCACTATAACTGTACGTGTCTACCAGGCTTCCAAGGAACTCACTGTGAAAAGAGTAAGTTCAAAAACATTCAGTAATTGAAGTAGCAGTTCTCACAATTCCACTTCTAAAATAATGATGAAAATTATGACAATTATGACAATTACGAAACTGATAAGTATCGCATGACTATAGTACTTATACTATTGTCATCGTTATCATTTACTACTTACTATTATCATTATCATTATAACTGTATAACTGTTCATCATTATCATTAGTATCATCATCAGCTGAACATTGATGTAGGATTGTTGAACGCACAAATGTAAAAAAGGCCCACAACATAATGTAGAAACGCCCACTTATGTAGAAATTGCCCATAAATGTAGAAAACATTGACAATTACGAAACTGATAAGTATCGCATGACTATCACTATTGTCATCGTTATCATTTACTACTTACTATTATCATTATCATTATAACCGTTCATCATTACCATTAGTATCATCATCAGCTGAAAATTGATGTAGGATTGTTGAACGCACAAATGTAAAAAAGGCCCACAACATAATGTAGAAACGCCCACTTATGTAGAAATTGCCCATAAATGTAGAAAACATTGACAATTACGAAACTGATAAGTATCGCATGACTATCACTATTGTCATCGTTATCATTTACTACTTACTATTATCATTATCATTATAACCGTTCATCATTACCATTAGTATCATCATCAGCTGAAAATTGATGTAGGATTGTTGAACGCACAAATGTAAAAAAGGCCCACAACATAATGTAGAAACGCCCACTTATGTAGAAATTACCCATAAATGTAGAAAACATTGCCAACAAGTGTAGAAACGAACAGTGCCCACTACTGTAGAAAACGCCCACGAACAAAATTCAAACATCAACCACAAATGTAGAAAATTTCTACATTAGTTGGCGTTAGGCACATGTAGACCGTTGTTTCTATTCGGCTTTAATAGCCTGCGTGTGTATACGGCGAGTTAATTTTTTTCTCAATTTTCTGAAGATTTTTTTTTCTTTTTTTAATGTTCAAGGGGGGGGGGGGGCGGGTTGGTGGTGCTGAGTTGTATACGAATCCGAACAACATTTATTGCAGTTATTGAAGTTTTGTTTCGATGTAGAAATTATGTAGACCGAACTCTTCGTGGTTTAGTCAACGGCGAGTTACTAATTTTTCTTTGCATTTTTGAGTTGTTTTTTTCCCCTATTTTGGAGGGTGATGAACACGAATCCACCTGTTGCCTTTTTTTTTTTTTTGGTAAATGACGTCTTCAGTCGTTGCCATGCGAACAAATTTTCTTCCACACAAGTCATTAGCTCTGCCCGTGACGGGGTTATTAATTGTAAGTGTTTTTTTTTTTTTGGGGGGGGGGGTGGGAGAAATGTGTTTGTCTTCGAATCCGTGATTGCGTCGTGTAATGTTGCAGCTATAAGTTTTGACTCGTATTTTTAAACCACTCATTGTGAGAAGTGACTTTTGATTGGCAATGGAAGCGGTCTTCTTTCAGAATTACTTATCAAAACTGTTAGATATAAGCACCATGTTGAAAAGCCATTGCACAACACTTTCGAAAACTGTATAAAGATGGTTACCACAAGCGACATATTAAGCTTAATCGAATATTAGTACGCACAGATACATACACTTGCACAAATGGCATTAAAAAAAGTCGAACGCAAATGCTTCAAAACAACGATGGTATTCCAGACGTTTGACTGGGTTCTTCCGCGGTAGGAAAGTAGTACTTTTTTTCATGGTCAGTTGTAATTATTTTGGTGATGTTTTCTGGTGCAAAAGCCCGGTCATACCTTTCGGGGCAAGGTATGATCGAGGGCTTGTTGCGTGCATGGATTTTCCATCACGCAGGATAATTTTTTGCTGGCGGATAAGGATTTGGGCGAGTTTCGCGTGCGTCTTACCTGACGGACGTGTGCTATTTTCATTTACTCAAGTTGAGCGGGAGTTGCCTGCTACGTGCTGCCGCTATGGCCCTTCTACTGGTGTTCTGCGTGGACCTCTGCGGGCAATCCCAGCGATTCATCGGGAACAATTTTGGCCATGCTCAAGGGCCCGTCATATCTTTCCCGGCAGCGTGTTTTTTTTTTTTAGACGGCGCAGATTGGGGACCCTAAAAATCTATTGGGGACCCTATCCCTAAACCTAACCCTAATCCTAATCCTAACCCTAACCATCAATCCCTAACCCTAACCCTAACCCTAACCAAAAACCCTAACCCGACGTTTTTCCCATAGGTTTAACACGCGCCATGCCCCAATCTGTGCCGTCTTTAAAAAAAAAAAACGCTTCCCGGCAAGCCTTGCTTGTGACTTCCGGGGAACAATTATATTTGCTACCCGGCGGTCCTCACAGACAGTGATATTATCTTGCACGTAGTCGCCCGTAGTCGCCCGTAGTCGCCCGTGCGCACGCAAGTCCGATGTCCGCAGCCAAGTTTTGAGCATGTTCAAAACTTGTTCCGGGTTAGTCGCGGGGATTGCCAGCAGAGGTTCATGCAGTAAGACCCTCAGCATGCAAGCAATAGTTTTACTCGTAGTTATCTCGCTCCACGCCCGCAAAACTGAGCAAGTACGCTGATGTTGGCAGTATTGACACCGTTCCTTGCCAGTACTAAACACCCGTATTATAATCGTAGAATGCCTGCAGATTAAACGAGTGTCCGGCGCAAGGGCACAGATCCAGAGGCAAACTACGTATACTTCAAGCGGAAGCTATACGGCCTCCTACTGGTGTTCTTCGTGAACCCTTTGCTAGCAATCACCGCGACTCACCCGGAACAAATCTTTGAGCTGGCTCATAAAGCTTGGCTGGGCACCTCCGGGAAACTACGGGCGACTACGTGCTAGGTACTGTCAGGTGCGGGCCATTTATGGGGGACCTCCGGGTAGTAAAAGTTATCCCCCGCAAGTCACAAGCAAGACTTGCCGCGAAAGATGTCCCAGGCCCTTGAGAGTGCTCAAAACCTGTTCCAGATGAATCGCGGGGATTGCTCGCAGAGGTCCACGCAGAACGCCATTACGAGGTCCGTAGCGGCAGCACCTCGCAGGCAACTTCCAAGCCGGTAACACACAGTTGTTACGCACGTACTTCGCAGTGCCCGTATGTCGGCCGTTACTGGAACGTAAGTAGAACGTTAGTAGCACAAGTCCAGCAGGTAAAACGCGCAAGAAACTCGCCCAATTCCTCTCAGAAAATTATCCTGCGTGTTGGAAATTCCTGCAGCTTGCCTGGAAAGGTGTGACAGGGCCTTCAAAAATGTTCCTGGATGGTCTGTGTCCCGAAGCTACTAATTGTTACTTGCGTATCAAGTCTGCATCCGTGGCGATCGACTCCCTGCGAAATTTTGAAATTCAAAATTTCGCAGGGAGTCTCCGCGCAGCGAGCGAGAGGGGTGATGTAAGGAGGGGGTACTCCCCTCCAACTCCAACACGAGAGAATTCAGGTGTTATGGAGGGGTTTGGCGCTCACGAGCTATGGCAAAATAAACAACAGTGAATGGAGTGGTGACAGATATCAATATAGTATTCTGTTTTTTCCACACAAGGATAACGAGAAATATAATTAGCAAAAACACAACACAAAAATAAATATCCATTTTTCTTTAATCACTGCGTGATTTTCTCATTCACCGATCAAGTTATCTGATAATCTGAAATGCGAGTCAAATGATTGTCGAGGGTTTGAAAATTTCCAAGGGGAGGATTTATATGTTAATATTCATCCGATATTTATTTGTCTATTTTATTCTGCACTGATTAAGCCGTACCAGGAGCAGAACGTCAGGGATTCTTTGTGGAAAATACGACAGTCATCTTGACAGCCATATGCTTAGTCCTCGCTCTTACGATTATCGGTCAGTGTATCTTTCATCGGCACAGGCAAAGGTAAATAATCATTACATGGTATGCCTTATTCCTTTAAGAGAATGCTAATTTAGATGAAATACTTTATATTCATAAGTGGTAGTATATGAGTCTTGCATTTTGAGTTTGTTTATTTTGCTTCTCTTTGTGTGTTTCTCATCTTCCAACGTGTATGTTTTTTTGGTTGTACTTATTGGAACACTCAAGTTTGGGTCCGTGGACCCCAACAGGCCTATCATGTTGGCATTAATTTATTTTCTTCGTTCCACACAGCAAGACATCACATAATTAACGCGATTTTTCTTATTTTCATTCGATGTAGAATTGGAGAACGACACAAAGCTAAAGTTGTATGAAAGATGTCCATAATGATGTATTTATCATTAAATATATATTCATTTTTTACTACCATGACTTATGACTGATTTAAAGCGGGAACTCGTTTCATAATTTATGGCGTATTTTGAGATCTTCTCGTCTCGCATTTTCTACAAAACGTATTTTTCCATTTCCTTGTTTTGATGCCCGACTTCAAGAAGCGAGAATCAACAAGATTCTAGTGCTTCCAGCGAACATGAATACATGACATCCATGGGTGTCTTCTCCCCGAAGAACTCGAGTTCGCCGGAGACCCCCGTCACAGCGAACGACACGACCACCAGCCTCGAGGTTGTGCCAATCAGGTCTTCGAACGAATCTAATTACGAAGAAGTCGACATTGCTTCGAGCTGTGTCTACCAAAATGACATCGAACGACTAGATCATCTCGAGTTTTAGAGAGAAAGAAAGCATGAATCAGCGTCACGTGGATTTCCTAAAAGCCGCTGCAGCGATTTCTCACAACCATCTCAGTAGGCGGAACTAACAAGATTAGACGCCTTCTTTTGAGAGCGCCTACAAACAATCAGAGAGGCAAGTTGAAGGGGATGGATACATAGACATTCACTGTCAACGTAGAGAGGCAAGGATAGGAGCACACGTACTAGCGAGAGAATATACTCAGACTAAGTTGTTCAATGACCATCTTCAATGGAGAGGGACAAAACTTCTTTCCTAAAGATTAAGTACACATAACAGTTATTACTGCACTTAAAGGTCAATCTTGATACAATCATTATATTATGTAGTGCGTCATACTCAATTATATGAACATAGATAAACAATATCACTCCAGTAATACAGGGGATCCCCTGTCTAACGATTTGTTTGAGATTATGGAGATGTCGTTCTCATATCAGATAAAGGATGGTCCCGTTACAACGAACATGAGACAGTTGTGACAAATTGCGAAATTTAGGTGAAGTAAAAATTCAGCTCTTATTATTACTTAATGTTTGAAGTCTTTTAATTGTAACTGGGGTGGCGGTGGCTAAACAAGGATCCTCTTGACATTTTCGCCTTAATTTTAAAGTGCTTAATTCTTTTTTTTTTCTATTTTCTTACATATCTTGAGCACATTTTGAGACCCTATTCGTAAAAATCGGAGTTACACTTACTGAACACATTTTTGTGACCAATGCCACCGAAAATGGCAGTATCCAAAGATTTTCTTTGGTCAGATGAATGTTTTTACCTGTTTATTCTCAGATAATATTAATTTGGGTTACTATAAATCTTTCTAGATTAATACCCGGGATTAATAGAAACGATGAAAAACGATAATAACAAAAAAGTAATGAATTCAAACAAAGAAATACATAAGAAATTCTCAAACCAATAAAATACATAAGAAAACAATTTCAATTCCTCATTTTTTTCACGTAAATTCATTTGTATTACTATAAAGAATATCTAGGCATAAAAAATAGCTTATTTTAAGCTTTCTTAGGAATTTAGAACTTGAAATTTTTTCCAGCATGCCATATCGCACATTTTGCATACGTGTCATTTTTTTAATCAATAAATAATGTATGTAGAAATATAAATTGTGTATCTTTCTTATGTACATGCATCAATAGGTCTGTTCACTGCTTCTTTGTAACTCGGTACTCCATATGTATATATTTTGCGTTGTGTTCAAAATGATAAATAACGTACTCGTTTCATTCACTCTTACTCTATTTGAACATTTAAGTACATATATTTTGAATTCAATTTGCATGTTGTACTTATTGCTATGTTGGACAAGACTCTGGCTTGAGCTGTGGCTGTCATAAACAACTCTCATTACGCATCTGTACAGGTGGTCTATTTCACAATTGCCGACGTAGACACTGTTCCTCATACTTCTGTTTCCAATTCCAAACAGCCACCAAGTTACCAACTAATGTATGTTTCATTTCTCCTCACTCTGTGAGATGTGGCAAGCAAGAAGAAAATATGCAAAAATGTACTCAGTGTTGTGGTTTAAAATGTAGCAATGACAAAAAATAGCGTTAAATGCCACATCATTTATTTTAAGATTTGTCATGTTCCACCTTATCAGCAGCATGAATACTATTGTATACATAATGTCATATCGATACTTTGTCTTCCAGAGTGAACCTTTCTATGTTATGCTGAATAACAATGTTTTAACAAACTCATCTCCAACACTTGCGTGTCAGAAAGTCAGACATTTTGACTGTGAGGACTCATGGTATAGTGCCCCAGGATAACAGTAGGGCTTTAAACATGCATCACTGCTATTATTCAAATTTTCATTTACAGTTTAGAGATTCTAGCAACAATAAAACAAGGATCTCCCTCATTTTGTAGTTGAAAAAAGGGGGTCTGTCCCAACATAATTTTCATGCTTCCTTTGTTTAGTTTTTGACTCCTGTTTGTGTTTGTTTGTTTGTTTGCTTGCTTGCTTGCTTGCTTGCTTCTAGTGCTGAATGTGTTTTTCCATCTAAGAGATGATACATAGTCAGTTTTCAAAGCGATATACGGCAACATTCAGTCATATCCTTGAAGCAATCAATGTACATGTACAGTGTATTATGAATGAATGTGTTAGCAACTTATGTATGCATAATTCAAAGAGTGATCAAATGCATCGAGTTTTTTTTTATTGACTGAAAAATTGCCCAACATAAACGTTAATAAAAACCAATTTTTCATTGTTTTAGTAATAGCCGTGATAAAACTCTTTGGCAAACATACTCGGGTCGGACAGTAATGGACACTGAGACTTGAATCAATGACCTGCTGATTTCTACAGTAATATCCACTAGACTGCCCAGCTTCTGCCCGATACAGTAGCCAGTGATTGTTCTAATCTCTTATAGCAGCGGGTACTGAGTACATACATAAAAACTTAAGTCCTGCATAAATACATGTATTTACGAACAACATGATTTTATGTATGAATGTACTTATGTATGCATATAAGTGTGTATGCATGTTTGTATGTTTGTATGTATGTGTTTATGTATGCGTGTGTCTACATCTATTTGCTAATACATTGTACATAATACTCTCTCACCTCAACTGTCCTCTTCAGGCATATATTATATATATATACATACATATACATGTATATATTTATTGAATAAGTTGTCCACATGTTGGCGTGATATATCATCAAAAACAAAGTTCATGCTGTATTCACCAACAGTATATTTCGGCACACAAATTTTCGAGCGATTCGCTGTTTCTCAAGTGTGATACTGAGAGAGCAATAACGACACTTGAGAAAGAGTGAATTGTTTTGTTTTTGATGAAAAGCATATATAGGTGTGTGTGTGTGTGTGTGTGTGTGTGTATACATGTAGATAAATGAATAGATGGGCACATATATTCAGATGTACACTATAGATAGACAGACGGCCTTGCTGAAATACAGCTTAAAGCTGGTAAGTAGCAAGCTCAACTCAACTCAAACAGATACGTGAAGATGAATTGAATGGGCGATCAGTTGAATAATTGATTGATCGGGAGAGATTAAAAATTGAGAAATGTTTATGCATCGTACAAGTGTCACTGTTATCACTGCACCTCTATCAATATTCACCGACATGATTACAGCGCGATGGCGTCATCATCCCTGGTATTTACCACTGTCGCTTCTGCTGTACCCACTTCAGAGTGGTGTTGGCACACGGGATCTGTATTATCACATCACACACTGCATTTCATTCAAGAACACTCGTGTCATCTGTCATGTCTAAGGTTTCGATTTCTGCAGGACGTGATTAACTTGCCGCAAATTCACGCACTGAATCGAGTAAATGGTGATCCGATCAATGAGCAGAGATATTGAAGGGAAGAACCCCTTCACGTCGTGATTTGAATAATTCTCTTCCTTCTAAAAGCACAAACCGACCTCATTGAGTATAGTTAATAAAGGCATCTAAACCCCAATACCCCATACCCCATATTCAAGTAAATCATTCAAGTGACGAGTCGAAAACAAGCAGGAAAGAAATGTCGAACTTAGTTTTTATGTGTCTACTTATAAACCACACATCTTTTCTTCCTTATTCATTCATATTTTCTCTATCATACGAAGGGAAAGTAATTTATGATAAGAAGATTGCTCTGAATCAAAACTAAAGTAATGATAAAGTATCTCGAATCAGGTTACTGACATGCCCTTTTCCGGCCACCAAAGAATACAAACAAAAGAGGCAAACGGCCACAGAATTACTTTTGAAATTCGAGCAAGGTCATTTTTGAGCACAAGAATCGAAGGATCCAAGAGAAATCATTCATCTAAACGACAACTAGGACCTATACCGGATACACACACACATTATACAGCCTATATCATGTATATTGGCCCGAGAGAGTTTTTCCTCTACTTATATATAATATACATGAATGTGTGTGTATGTGTGTGTGTGTGTGTGTGTGCGTGCGTGTGTATTATAAATACAGGATAAACCATACATCTCAAAATACGGGGGTGGTGAGATACATCCCCTCCCCCTCCTTTGCTGTAAAGCCCGGGACTGCAGCATCGAACGCAATCCGAGGACAGTGTCATAATAAATGAGCTATAATTTGACGATGTTGGTATCGACACAAGACATAACTGACTCATAATAGATTGGACGCCTACGGAGAGATCGGTGATTGCGGTTACTTTCGCAGGACAGTTATCTTCTGATAAGAGTTCATGCATAGCTCGTGCGGTGAGCCCGGAAGGTGAGGAAGAGCCTCTTGAGTCCTTGACTTCCATCGTCATGACAAACTTGAACAAATACATGATATTGACATGCGTTTTACACCATCTCATTGTGACGTCATGCGTGACAACCAGTGAGTATATCTTGTCTATTGTGTGTGTGTCTTTGTATTGTATATTGTATAGCAAACTGTATAGGCCTACATGGAAATTCATACTTTGGTTATAGCAGTCAACATTTAAAAAAAAAATTAATCTCACGTTCATTTTGATTTAGTGAAACAATGTTACAATTGATAACGTAATTTTGAGAAAAGGAGAAAATTAGATAGTACTATTCTTCATTTCCAAAAGTATAGTGGCTGCATGAACGACCAGCAAGTTATCTGTCCAATCATCCAATGATAACTCAAATCATTGCAACTGCATGGTTAACAAACTGCCCTTCGTCCACGCAATATAGGCATAGATTATTCAATGTAGTGGGATAGTCATGATTACCAAAAAAAAAAGTCAAACAGTTCCAACGACAACTCGATGCAAGAAATAATTAATCTGAATAAAGACGCAGAACTCACTGAATGTTATAAGGAATAGAACCAGCAATGACTGTTGGGAGGAAGCTCGATAGTCTATAATGGATACAGCACCTCTCGGTGATCAGGAATCGTTGGTTGATTCGAATCCAGCCTGCGTATGTATGCCATGCCCATGATAATTTTGTTATCATGGTTATTACTACAGCACTGTTATATTCTTTGCTTATTTACCTCAATGAAAGGCAATTTGTCAATCAGCTGCGACAGAAACAATTCGACGCAAGAATTCATCACTTTGAACAACTCAAATCTAGTTGTCCTAATGGATGCTGTTCGTTATTTCGAAGGTTTGTTATTCTGAAGGTTCGTTAATCCGAAACACAAATTCCCTATACCTAGAGGTTCGTTAATCCGAAAATGAAAAAGGGTTCGTTAATCCGAACATTTGTGGCGCTATTAAGAAGGTTCGTTAATAAGAAAATAAAATAGGGTGCGTTATTCCGAGGTTCGTTGATGCGAAAATGAAATAGGGTCCGTAACGAACCTTCGGAATAAGCAGCCTTATTTCATTTCGGATTAAGGAACCTTCGGAATAATGAACCTTATTTCATTTTCGGATCAATGAACCTTCGGAACAACACACCTCATTTCATTTTCGTATTACTGAACCTTTGAAATAACGAACCTTCGGAATAAAGATCCTTCGGAATAACGAACTGTAACGGTTCTAATTGCGTGGGGTTGATTTTATCTGCATATTTTGCGCATGGAATTGCGCAGTTCTTTTTTCTTTTTTTTTCGTTTGAAATTTACATGAATACATTCCCTTAGAGTACAGTCTGTAGAATGACAATATTGTTGCGGTTGTGATGATAATGACAATAATAATGACGATAATGACAATGATAATTATGCAATAACAATAACTGCAGAAAGACTGATAACTACTGTGCATAATGTTAACACTACTAATGCTAATAATGGTAATAACTTAACCAAAACAATGAAAAGCAATATGGATTATTATAATGTTCAAAATGATAGTAAAAATGAAAGTGAAAATTTTTATGTTCTTTTCGAAAAAATTAAATAAAGTTTGAATTGAATTAAATGATGATAATGCTATCAATAATATTTTGCTTACGTCTGTCCGGTGTACTCACTGTTCTTCCAGAGGGCTCTGCCTTATAGGATGTTAATGACTTTTGCTTTGCTTGAAAGGCAAAAATGTTGACTTCAGTGGAAAAAAAAGAAGATATCTAACTTTATCGATTCTATACCCGGTTGTCTTCTCATTATATCTTAGAACCAATGCTGGGCTGTTTTTGTTCAGACTTTGCAATGTTTTTGTTCATTATTTCAGACCATACACTGCACTGTCCGTTTGGATCGTTCTCCCGTGAGGTTATGGCGGGTGAAGGAAGACGTGTCAGCGAAATTAGTTTTAAAATCTTTGTACCCTACCGCTGGCGGATACGTTTATCTGTTCGTTCTATTAACAGAGACGATTTGAACATTGAACTGGTGGAAAGCACTGACACCGTTATAAGTACGAGCCACTATGTGAGACTGAGGAATTCTACGGACTTCTCTTTCCTAACGCGGGGAAATAACTTGAAACTTTTCATGACTGGTAGAAAACTCGTAATCACCGGAAATATTACATTCAGAGCGTCCTGCTATGAAGGTAGGCAGTAAATTTGTTTGTTATTGGCATTCTTCAACTTTTGTAAAGTAGTCATTCAGACGCAATGTCTATCATCACCTATAGAAGACATGAGACATCTAAAATGTGAAATATGCAATGTCTTGAAGTAAAACTTTTGCTCTCTTTATACTCTTTGTGTTCAACTGAATATATATATATATATGTATATGAATCATACATATATATATATATATATATATATATATATATATATATATATATATATAAATATATATAGTATGTCCCTCCAAAAATCACAATCCACTTTTCGCATTGATAAAACCCAATATGATTAAACCTTGTAAATGCTACTTCAGGGTCTTAAAATATAACATCTCAGCTCTATTTTGAAGAAAACCTTATTCAATTTGGTTAAGCAGTCAAAGAGAAATGTGGATTGTTGTAAAGCATGTCATGAGTCTGATTCTTCCAAGTTTCATAGCACTGGATGCTCTTGGAAATGCATATTAATGTGTGAACACAATAGACAGAACTTGGAGGGAAGAGATTTCTGACATGCTCCGGAAAATTCTTAATTTCTCTTTGACTACTGACGCAAATCGAATGGGGTTTTCTGTAAGATGTGGGCAATGAGTTATAGTTTCATACCCTGAATTTGTATTTGGATTGATTCACAATTTTTAAAGCTATTGTTGCGAAGGGTACCGTATATATATATATATATATATATATATATATATATTCTTCTTTTTTTTGGGGGGGGGGGTGGTTATGGTATATATATGTATATATGTTTATATGATATTAATTTTCATTATTATCATTATTATCATTATTATCATTGCTATTATTTCATTAAGCCCTACTATTGTTATTGTTAGGTGGCGGGAGTGATAGTCAAAGCGGATAGTGTTGTTTTTTTTCTGGTAATTGTCCAATATTTCGTTCAAAATACCACATGAGAGAATTTTTTATATTGTTGTTATGCAAATTTACAGCTGTCATTCAATGTAATCTACAAAATCTAAATAGCTCTATTACTTAACCACTATGTAAAATCTATCTATCGCCTTGTTCTCCAATTTCCAAGTCAGACCGTCACTGCCTAAATCAAAATCAAAATATTGTGATCAGTAATTTCTATTCTTTTTTTTATTATACGGATGAGAGACCATCTTTACGATGTTTGTTGACGATTAGTTCATAAAAACTTCTGAATTGTTTTCACAGACATTGACGAATGCTTAAGTTCGCCTTGTGGTGAGAACGGATGGTGTCGGTCTGGGTTTGATCATTATAACTGTACGTGTCTACCAGGCTTCCAGGGAACACACTGTGAAACGAGTAAGTTCCGAATCATTCAGCAGTCGTTATAGCAATTTTCATAATTTCACCTCTGATAGCGATGATAAAAAAGGTTGATGGTTATGCTAATGATTTAAAAAACTGTACAAGAATTGCATTGCTATAGTACATTTACGATATAATTGTTATGATTTCGTAATCATTTCCTGTTTTATTCATACGGATGATGTACGTTATTCCGAAGGTTCGTTAATCTGAAAAAGAAATTAAGTTCGTTGTAATCCAAAATGTAGGTAATCTGAAAATGAAATAACTTTCTTTATTCCTATTAAAGGTACGTTATTCCGAACGCACAAATTACGTATACTCATGATCGTTTATCCGATATGTGAAATAGGGTTCATTAATCTTAACATTAATTTTGTGACGTTTTTCCGAAGATTCATTATTCCGAAAGTTCGTAAGTCTGATTTTTTTTTTGCATTGTAATGAGAATTTAGAAATAGAGGAAATGAAAAATGAAATAAAATTCGTTAATCCAAAAATGAAAAAAGCAGATGCTGCGCATTAACGAACTTTCGTAATTATGCAGCTTGTTGCGTTTTCGCTTTGACGAACCTTCGGATAAAGAAACCTTATTCCATATTCGGATCAGCTTTAACCGTTATATGGAATAGCGAACCTTATTTCATTTTCGGTATTACGAACCTTCGGAATAACGAACCTTATTTCATTTTCGGTATTACGAACCTTCGGAATAACAATCTGTAGCCATTAATACTGCCGTTACTGCGACCATTATCATCATATCAACAATTGAGTACTGGTGTAGGGTGTATCTCAGTATAGAAATTTAGAGCTATTATCGTGAATAATCAAATTTGTTTTTCTTGTTGCCAACAGATATTAACGAGTGCTCATCCAATCCGTGTAGGAACGGTGGAACATGTAGTGACAAAACAGATTACTATACATGTACTTGCCAACCTGGCTTTGCGGGCACCAACTGCGAATTGAGTAAGAATTGATGCTACGGGACTGTGGTGCTCAGTCGCAATTAATAGACAAAAACAAAAAACAAAAACCAACCACCACCACCACCAACAATCAAACAAACACACACACACACACACACACACACACACACACACACACACACACACACCCCATACCTCGTTCGTGGTGAAAATGAGCTTCTCGTTTCTTATTGTTTTCATATGACAAGAAAATGCTTTTTATTGCAACTAATCAAACACCGGTAATTCATATTTTTTAGCTATAGCAGTGAAAATTATTGGCATAAAAATATACAGGAGGGATTCGAACCTATAACTTCCTGCTTAGTAGATATAGGCGTCATATCCACGCGACTTCCGTGCTTCCGCGCGATAGCCTGTGATAGTACTCGGCCCCATGGTAGCATCTATTACCCAGTGTTTTGAGTTTGAGTCATGATAAAAATCATGGGCATACATACTCAAGTGGAATTCCAACCCACGATTGCTAGGTATCATATCCACTAGAATCCCAACCAGAATATTTATTATAATGCAATTAAACATCTCAACACAGAAATCATTGATTTGAAAAAAAAAAAATGTTCGCTTTTGACAAAACTATTATACACGAGGAAACTGCGTTTGTCTATTTGAACTTTTTTGATATTGTTTTTTTTTTCGGTCAGGCCCGTTGAACAAATGCATATAGGCCCCTATACATGCCTTTATACCTGATTCGGTCGTGTTACATTAAGTCATGGGTTTCAGTGCGACTTCTAAGTCACTGTGAAAAGTGATATGCGATAAAAGCTTAATTGTACTTTTGTAGGCATTGAAAGCGGTTCTCAATCGGAAATATTAAACATGTAACTTAAGCACTTAGCTTTAGGCAAACCAAGTGTACATTGATACTGAAATATAGTTCACACCGCACTTTCAACATAATATGGCTGTCTGGACATTGTTCTGAAAACAATAGTTCGATGATTTTATCCTTACCCTTGTGACACTTCTTTTTTTTCGTCAGGTTTGTGTAATTTTATATTTCATCGGAATTTGTTTTGTCTAAGCTTGAAAGGGTATCTTATCGAGTATGAACTATTTCACTGCATGCTTACAAAGCAGTTGTTGACACACTAGCTATGTACTTATGTGCGGACTATATTTCATACTTAAAGGTCCTGTTTACCTTTTGGAGCAGTGATTTAAAAATGTCCAAGATATCACTTTTGATGCATATGTGTAGATCAGTTGTATCACAAAACATCCTACCATATAAAATTTCTGCAATAAATCCTAAGAATGATAAGGAGATATCAGCGTTTTTCTCATTAAACCATAACTGTTGACGGTTTAGTCTGGAAGCATTTTTATTACAACTATTGTTCACATTTTGTATATTTAACGATACTTAACATCGATTATACTGGTTCAAATTTTTGCATTGTTTCTATCCCTAAATCACATTTTAGAACTATTTTGAAGCACTAATACTGGGTTTTTGTTTCATCTGCAAATGGTGAATTATGCCTTTAAATGGCATTGCCAAGGATTTCGAAAACTTCGAAGACGATTGAATCAAACACACACACACACACACACACACGCATACACACACACGTAGATTTAAAAAAAAAAACACCAGAAACTGCTGCATTCAACATTAATGCTTTAAACTTACAACACCGACAAGGGTAGATTCCACACGTTTGATATGGTTCCTTTCCGGTTCCGTTCTCAGAACAATTCATTTCTTTTACAGTCAGTTGTAATTATTGTTTGGCTGGTGGTTTTTATGGGTTTTTTCAATGGTGTAAACCACTTAAACAATGCTCACTGTGATATGATACAGACAAATTGATTTCAGATATACTGTCACTGAGTGACTATATGTAATTTGCTTTATCGTTATCTTTTTTCGTAAAGATTTAACCAAACCAGGAGCAGAACATCAGGGCTTCTTTGAGGAAAATGCGACCGCCATTTTGACAGCCATATGCTTAGTCCTCGCTCTCACGATTGTCGGTCAATGTATCTTTCATCGGCAAAGGCAAAGGTAAATAATCATCATCAATATGGTATGCCTCATTCCTTTAAGAGAATGCTTATTTAGATGAAATACTGCATGTGTTCATGGGTTGTAGTATATTGCTTGGCTATTGCTTGGTGAGTTTGTTTGCTTGTTTTGCTTCTATTTGCCATTGTGTTTTCATCTTCCAAGATCAGTGTTTTTATATCGTTCTACTTATTGGAACACTCAAGTTTGGGTCAGTGGGCCAAAATACATTATTTCGACGTTAATCTGTCGGCACAAAAGTATGATTCCATTTCACTTTGTTCCACACTAAAAGATATCATGTTCACGAGTTGTCTATTTGATTTTCATTCGACGTTGAGTTTGATAATGACGCAAAGTTAAATTTGCATGAAATGTACCTATGGTGACAAATTATCATAGAAAATATGTGTATCTATTAGTAGCATAACGCGGAAACGCATTACATTAAGCGCATACGGCAGTTTATTACCCTATTGTCGCTTATCGTATTCATTGTACTCAACGTATTCCCCTTTTTTTTTGTTTAGGTGCCTGACTTCAAAAAGCGCGAATCAACAAGATTCTAGTACGTCCAATGAACATTTACAAATGTCAACCATGGGCGTCTTCTCCCCGACGATCTTGAATTCGCCGTGGACCACTGATCCAGCGATCGACACGCCCATCAGTCTCGAGGTCGTGTCATCCCGGTCATCGAACGGACCTAATAACGAAGCAGTCGACCATGGTGCTTCAGGAACTGAACGACAATCTCGAATGAGAGAGGGACAGGTAGAATCAGCGCCAAGCGACCTGCCTAAAAGCCGCAGCACGGATTGCCTCACAACCATCCCAGTGGGCGGAGCCAACAGGACGCCTTCTCATGAGAGCGCCCGCAAACAGGCAACATGGCAAGAGCAATCGGAGGGGCAAGTTGAAGGGGATGGAAATATGGACATTCACTGTCAACTTAGAAGCAAGGGTAGGAGCACAGGTACTTGCGAGAGAATAGGGCGCTCAGAATTGTTTAATGACTCTGAATATGATGTTCTCGACTTTGCCGCGACATGTGGCACCGCTCAAGTCGTCCCCCGCGAGAAAATGGTCAGTCCGTACCGGAGTAAGCCGAAACTTGATACAACAAGAAGCATAGACATAGCTGATGGAAAAGGGCTTCAGAAAATATGGAATGGCAATGAGCGCCCTCGACAAAGACGTAGGCTTACTCCTACCGATTGCGACTATGGAAATATCAACTGCTCTGATAGAGAGAGGTATGGCGAAGACGAACGAATGCGAGCAATCGCCCAACCTCTCTCAAATTCCAGTCCTACATTGGAGAGTGGAGTTTACCCTGGGTGCGAAACTCCCGATACCATCCCCAACCCGCGCCTCCCATCAATAGCAAACGAAGAAGTATTTTGCTTTCAGCATGATGCAAATGAATGTGCTTACAGTAATGCCGTCCGGGGCCAACCAAGTAGAGAAACACACGAGGATAGGACCTGTAGCAACTTCCTGGATCCCCTTCGTGACTGCGCGGTGCATCATGGGACTGATTCGAACGTTGACCAAGAGCAGGGAGGTTCCAATCCTAATCCACCAATTCTTGAAGCGATGTACGCAACGGTGAACAAGAAACCAATTACGGAAGGCAGTTTCGCTCATTGAAGGAGTCAGTGATATTGCATGAGTTTGGAGAATCATTTTAAGGTGGAATTACTGTCAAGTTTGCCTTTCGAATATAGAAACTTCTGGGTACTTTAACAGAAGTCCACGTAAGATATTCAAAGATCACTAGACACATCTCTTTGAACTTTCTTGATTTAATTCGTGATAGTCGCTTTTCAATATTGACATTACGTGTACATGGACTTGCAACCATTATATGCCAACCAAGAAAAATTGTCATCTATGGTCATTTGTGTTTTTTTTAATCTTTATTCTAGTAACAATCTTCTGCAGATGGGTGACGTACACGAGATAATTTTTGTGTATATTGAAAGAAAAACTGATATACTTCACATTGCTGACCCACCACCAATGCTACCAGTAATACTCAGGTTAAAAGCACTGATACTATACCGTTGATGGCACTACCTCATTTCTATGACTATTGACGTGACATACTTTTGCTCGAGAAGTAGAGGCTACCATGCAGGGGACTATTACGTATATGACTGGTGATTAAAGGTTATGTAGTTTTTAGCATTAGCGAGATTTAGATCTGCTTCGCGAACGCTAAGCCGACGCAGCTTCCCGGGTTGAACAATGTCTCGCGCATGTGCAGAAGACCATTATTGGCCTAAACAGCGTCATCTTTGCGTTCGCGTCGCAGATCTAAAACTCGATATTAATGGTACGACAAGTGCAATATTGCATCTCGCTACCTGTCACACTTCTGTCGCTGATCATCCTTTGAGTCCAACGTCAAGGGGTAGCTAATGGAAACCACTGATCTTTACTGGAGGTGTGGACGTCTCATTGGCCAATCTTTTTGAAGCCACCGCACCGCCATCTTACCTGGCACATCGCCCACACATCTGCGTACGACGTTCACGTCATCATGTGATCTTGGTGACAGTCTCTGCTGGAAAATGTGTGCAAATCCCCAGGCCAAAGATCGTGCCTGGTAAGATGGCGGTGCTGCGGCTTCACTTGTTTGTACAGCGTGAACAGGCCAATGAGATATCTATAGATACCTCCCATGGAGATCAGTGTTCGTAACCCTTCATCATGAAATGACCCCCGGCATGATGGTTCCTCTCATTCAGCGCACGTCTCTCAGTCTCTAGTATCGTAAATATAGGCGTAAGTTGTGTCACATGACTTACTTTTTTCCCAACGCACTCCATGACTGGCACATCAGTCGTGCATTAGAGCAAAGTAGTCGAAAAGCAAACATTAAATTTGAATCTGCGATGAAAAGCATCTTCTCAATTCTTAAGACAAATGCACCAAACAAAAGGACATACACCCTCAGAACACCTCTCTCTCTCTCTCTCTCTCTCTCTCTCTTTGATTGGTTTAACAGCCTCATATTTGAACGTGCTTTAATTTCTATTCATGTATTTCTCTTTGTTGTTTTTTTTCAACAACTTCAGCTTCTAACCTTGTTATCAATCCCCCGGATTTGCCATGGTTTACAGGATATCGATTTCAAACAGCTCTCAAGATACTGATTATTTTTTAGAATCCTCTTTAAACTTGTACAAATAGAATGGACAAATAAAATACCATGTTTAATGACGATAACAATAACAGTTATGATAATAATTCTGATAAAAAGATAGTATCAGTAAATCGTACATACTGTCTGAGTAAGTGTTCTTTGTATCACAGGTATCTATCTAAATAAATCTTAACATTAATCTTTCCAGAATGAACAAAGTACATAAATATGGACTACAAAAACAACAACAACTGATATCCAGGACAATGCTGTTTCTCCTTTTTTTTCGTCTACAAGATTTGTCTCTGCTCGAAACAGGCTTTCATGTGAAATATATACCTCCTTTAGTAGCCATATAGATCACTTTGTAAAGCACGTGCTACTGTTAAAGATTATGTCATGGAAAAGTTGCAACACACGTAACCGGAATTCATGCAGCCTTTTTTTGTTGTTGACGTAATCATTCACAGAAATCGCTCACTCTAAAAAAAAAAATCACACACCAAATAGCATTTCCATGGAAACATACGCATGCTTGCAGTTCTAGATATCACAGAAATATTTTAATTGAATATGTTCCTCACCGCAGGAAAAGAAAAGAAAAAAATAACACCACCAATATACATTAAAAAATGAACCAATCCTAACACTCTTCCTGATCCATTTTCATATGAAGCTTTGTTTTATAACAGAGTCAATCATTAATGGGATCTGTCGTTACTCTCTTGATCTATACAACTATGAACCTCGTACATCCTAGCCAATATACATAAATAAATATATGGGAGAGAAGGGAGAGGAAAAGATAATACATGGAAAATATTTGACATCTCGTTCTAACTTGCAATAATATTGTACGGCCATTATCAACCATTTTTTTTAAATCGCCGTCCCTTGCAATCAACATGGCATCAAAATTTTTACCTGGTCCGTTTGAGTGAGACAGACAGAAAGGTCCTTAGTTCGGTAAATTTTGAATCTAATTTTGTCTTCTACTGAAAATTGTAGGTAATATACACGAGGTACTTGCCAAAAAAAAAGTAGACATTCGATGTTCTGTATCGGGAAAGAGACAAGTTGGAATGAGGATGACCTACGCAATCATAAAGCCTTTCTCTACCAGGGAAATTGGACAGTGTGAACGATGCTGTGGGGTTCTATTTGCCAAACATCACAAATCACACAAAGGGTTAAATCGAAGTAATGTCTTGACTGCCTGTAGGAGGAAACACCACAATGTTCCGAAGAATACTTTGCTGTGGCAGTAGTTCCCTGGCATTATCAAATTGGTACTATCGACAGGACGTCTGAGCCGTGTAAATCTGACTTGAGTTGAGAGCTAACTTGTATATTATTTTATCTTCATATACAATAGTGACGCTCTTCCATTAGGTATACAAAAATTGAAGGAGAAATGAGTAAAAATGATTTGTATAATACACGTAAATAAGAATCCGTTCAGAATCCGAATATCATTACCATCATTACCATTACCATCATCATTACCATCTCTTCGGTTCGGAGTTCGGAGTTTTTGGCGTGTCCATGGCAGTGGCAGGGCCTCGATCGGTCGTGACTCAATGCTCTCGTTTGTACATTTTGATTAATCACCCAGCACAAGCTCAATTCGTCCAATAGCGGTATATATCATCTAACGCCATGGTCAAAAGATACCTGGAAATGCCAATTTCCATGATAAGAAAATTTACAATAAATAAGAGAGGATTTCATAATTAGATTTTGTATGAGGTGAATTAAAAAATCTATATGTATACAATCGTCACGTATAATGAAAACATATTAATATCTCAATGATGTTTACAAGCATGTATCGTCGAAACGTACATAGGAAAATAGAGTGAAAGCAAAAGTAAAGAAATAAAGCTCAGGAACAAATAAGACACTGACTCTTTGATCTCATTCGTAATGTTAAACACCGTTCCCTTTCTCATTACGTCATCAAATCATTCTCGTTTACAACTCCACCCAGTGAGTCACATCGCCGCATATACCAGGTATGTATACCTTACTATCAATGCATAAGAAACCACGAACATTTCAATTTACAGCTGACCTTCCTCTATGCTTGAAATTACTTACGCTTACCTTCGTCACGTCGCAAATATTCCATTTTGAGTAGTTTCTACCAAATACAACGAGTCACTGTCTACTGTGGCCGTAACAAGTCTGTGACAACTACGCTTTAACTATAGGTATACATCTACTTCCTTCGCTCTGTTGAAATTCGGATTATATCCTTGACGCATCACCATATAGCATATTGTAAACCTTACGTTGAAATTTACTCTATGATAAAGAACACACTAACACACAATAATACGGAACATTGGTCCATTCCCAGTACATGTGAGACAATGAAAATGAACAGTACACAGGATTCACTCAAAGTTAAGCATTCGAAACAGTTTTTTTTTCCTGTAGAGTTAAAGTCATAACCACTTTGACCCTTGAAAGACGCAACGTTCTGAAGTAAAATTTTGTTTTTCGCATTGTTGAACGCAACCAAGGCTAACCCTTAATATATTGTAATTTCACTTGTTACTTTTTAGAGAGGGATACAGACATACATAGGATATTAGATAAGAACTGTGCACTACGCAATATTCTGATCGATTAAATTTAATGGAAGTTGTTAAAACAAGATATCAACAACTACCAACCCTAGCCTACTTTTCCAGTCAAGACCTTGTCTCAGCTAGCTGAAATTTCACGGGTGATTATGTGAATGGTTAAGTGCATTCATAAAAAACTTGTAGTAAAAATTCTTACAGGTACATAACGTACGTGTATGACGTTAGAAGGAAAATTGGTCACCATATAAATCAAGACCGTGCCTATACTGTATACACCATCCGCCTTCTGATCCAGAGTCACTTTGCGTCGATACGAAAACATAGATGCTACTAGCAAAATCATTGAATTCTACAAGGATTCATACATGAATGATAAACGATATATTTTTGTTGCATATAACATATAACATACGCTCACATTAACACACAACGCACACGCACCCAGAAATCCAGCATGACTTACAGTCAAACGCACTGGGTGATTGTATATAATCAATCTATAGCGTTGCGATTGAATAATTAATCTATAAATATTTCTTTTATTGTTAATACCTCTATATACTATTTTCCTAATTCCTACTCTGCACGTAAAACTCAACGTGGATATTGCACTTAACATGTTCCAATCCTTACTTAACGTTTTAAAGCATTTGCACACACTTTGCCCCAATACGCTACTCATTCCAGACTGATACAGACTGCGCCCACCAATTAACTGAAAAGGCAAAACATAATAAATTGATTGCAGTAAAAAGACGATCCATCAACCGTATTTGATTTGTTTTTCTTGGAAGTATGTACACAATGCATATACTGCGAATAACTCATGATGCATACAGATTTATATAAGCATAACACATGTTTTAAGGTTATGAGTCACATAGCACTGCAAGAATAAAACAATATACATACTATAAACAACATCGCAATAAACGTTTCGAACATAGTATAAGCTTTCATTAGCCTGCTGTTAGGGAATTTCTTTCTCCGTATACGGTCCATCAACATAATATGAAAAAACAAACAAACAAACAAAAATTCTTACATTTACGAATGTATGTCTAGAAATCAAACACTTAATAGACGTGCCATCGGGCAGTATCACAAGAAAAGATATGTAAATTAAAATATACAATTTCTTGATGTAATCAATCCAACTTAATGTACTAGTATTTAATGAAAAAAAAATCAAAATTAATACAAATACAAATCGTAAATATTTTGCATATAGCGGAATGATTGAACCAATGTCTCCGCGCAGCTCTTACACAAGGTTATGTGGAAATTCAAACTTAAAAACATCCGTTGTCATACATACATCCACAAGTCTTGAAGTATGATGATCTTATACACATAATGTAAAATCCTCATTCCAGTAACAGTCTTTCAAAACTGTCAAGCTTGCGAGCACAATTAAAAAATGATATGTAAATGAAATGACGTTGTCTCTGATTATAATGCAACACAGTACATTTCTGAACACGTTGCTAAACCTACGAGAAGTGCAAAATGAAACAACGGGCCTGCAGTTCGTTTTCTCCGATAATGCTTGAACAGGTAAAAAAAAAAAGAAATCCTTTTATGTCAAACTACTTACAACAATCTGTGCATGCTAAATGTACGTACATGAATGTTTACAGAGACCTGCACAAACCCTAGAGCATCCTCCGTAACAGCATTGTGAAAACGTCGGTGTGTAAGAAATACTACATAATTATATAGAATTGTATGTACAACGGTTCCACTATTAAATGGCGAAACAACCTGGTATGACCTTCCTTAAAACGCTATCATGCAGTCTACATTAATAAGTCATTCCCTATGGTCCCCGATAAGAATGTTCATCGTGATTTTACCACCTTCATACACATTCAGAATCACCTTCTAAAACAGACTGTCAAGGAAAGTTTACTATAGCCTTTTTCAAAGATATCATCGAGTTAGGTACCTAGACTCTATTTTGTTCTGTTGTTTCAGTCATTGTCGCTGTCAGTATCTATCACATACTCATATCACACTATCCAATACGATTTCACACGCTTAAGTTATAACTTTACATAAACGACATCCAATAGAATGTTTCGACGTAGTACTAGTATAAAAAAGTTTTCAAATCTATTGCATGTATACAATAACATTGTATGTTATGTAAGTAAATACTGTCGATGAAAAAAACAACAACATTATAAATGCATGTTTACTTGACACAAGGTAAAATGTCAAATAGAGGGAAAGAGAAGAAAACAAGTGAGAAAACTTTGATGAGAAAATGTTAATTTTTGCTGCTCCTCTCTCATGCGAACGACTAGCGCTGAATAGCATGATAACACGCTCAACTCTTGCTGCATCGACAAAGCGAAAAATTCCAATTCGCTGTTCCTCCGCACCATAATGCATCGCGATAGTTTGCTTTCTAAAAGCTTCCGGATAACATAACATTATCGTCCATTGATATCAATCCGGTGACTGAAGGACTAACGTAATTGACACGTCTGCCTCCGTTTCAGTGCTTGGTGGCGTTTCCATTTGGTAACTCTTCCTCATTACTCTTCCTGTATCAAAGAAGGTGAGAGAAAGTTCTGTAAATGAACATTTTATTATGTAGCAGCATTCACTAATTCCTAATTCACTTAACCTTGTAATTACAAAAAATCTGCCGTCATACGGCTGCTAAATGTCAAGACAATTTGTGAATAGTTCCCAGTCAATACCCCAAACATTATAGGATGAAACTCAAATGTGTATGTGGATCGAGGGATCGAATGCAGCAATTTATAGTAGAGCACATCCGTGAAGTTGGAGGAAAAAACCGACAATCCGTTCAAAAGTAATGAATCTTTAAAGTTCTGGTGCTTCCATCGCTTGATGAGAAGACTACTACATTTGCGACGTCACGAAAGTCCAACGATACAAAAGAGATATCTCCTTGAGCGGTGAATGTTTGCGAACCAATAATTAAGCTAGTGTAGTTTTGTTTACTCTTTACAACAATGTAATTCTATTTTGGTTTGGTAGGGGTCGTAAACTGTTGCAGTCAAATTCGCAAACAGTTCTTATTGTCTTAAATACTTTTTCTTGTCGCAAAGCAATTTTGAACATGTCCAAAATTTCTTCTGCTACTATCCTTTCTCTTCCCTCAACTTCCTATTCAGATGTCTCCTTCTATACCCCTCGTACTCGTCCTGTCTGGTTCCCGTGAAATCATTTTTGGCTTCGAAATATACTGGAAGTTATTCCTCTTGTGCATGTGTGTGCGTGTGTGTGTGTGTAGATATTACAGATATTGATTAATTTGATCAAGTTGACCATGATAGTTTTTTTTTTCTCAAAGAGTTATGCTGAATTTGATATAATTTTTGTATATAAGGTATGCTCTGCAAAAAAAAAAAAAAAAAAAAGGTACGTGAAAAAAGGTGATTCAGCAACACACATTTTTGTGTAATGAGGCAGATGTGGATTGGCTTGATTACGTTGATCAAGATAGATTTTTCTGAGAGTCATGCGGAATTTCATGTCATTTCTTTTGTATAAACATGGTATGATTTGAACAAAAAACTCCAAGATAAATTGTACTGTATGTTGGAAAAATGATTTAGCAGCACAAGAGAGAAGAATACAGTTGTTTATTTTTTGTTCATATCAATTTCGTTGTTAACATGGACCTGATATCGAATGAAATTCACATAAAGAATATCATAAAACAAAAAAGTGTGTGTGTGTGTTTGTTTGTTCCTTCAGTTAGAAATAAAGAGAAATACAAGATCACTCCAAGGTCGTTATACCAGTCAAGCAAACTGTTTATTGAAAACAGTCTCCCCCACCAAAGATGTTCTTTGATACGTGTAATTCTATTTATTGCTTTAAGTACCCCTATTTATATCTTTGTAAGAACGATGTTGTTCAGTTGTCATAATGATTTCATTTGTAATTGTACAATTGGAAAAATAAAACAAACTGAAATTGAAACTGAAACATCTTCCTCCGATCTGCTGCTGACTTCAATTCAATTAATCTTAGCTCTTCTTGAGGTTGAGCGTTGTTGAGTTGTCAAAATGATTTCATTTGTACAGTTTGGAGAAATGAAACAAACAGAAATTGAAACTGAAACATCTTCCTCCGATCTGCTGCTGACTTCAATTCATTTAATCTTAGCTCTTTTTGAGGTTGCAGCATGCAAACATTAGAAATCTTTGTCATTATATTTCCAGTTAAGTGATGATATGAAATTATAATGCTCGATCGGACGCCAATCTGGTAAGACAAGACAAGAGACCGCAGTTTTCACAAATAATCGATTTCGCTGACCATTGCCATCATACTGCTATAACAAAAACACTTCACTTGCATGATAAACAGCGTGGAGCAAAATCTAATCCTAATGAGCAGTTTTGGCCCGAAATTTACTTGTAAAAAAAAGGTAACAGTCTACAAAACGATGCATCTATTTACTTGACAACATGCATATACCGACTTACAAATGCGTATGGATACCAGTGTTGATTTTGTGTGTACAGATATGCACTTGTTAAGAAAGCAAAAATTAGTATTGTACTTTAACAACACCAGTATAATTCCAGTAATCATTCATGAAATCGTACTTCTGCAGGCTTCCATGAAAACTTCAATATCTTTGCATATCTGAAGATTAAAGAGACTATGAAAATTTCCCTGATTCCGAAAGCAGTCTTGCCCATATTGAGATGCATGTAAAGCACAATGCTCTGTAGAATCTCCCTGACTTTAATGTGTGAATGTTGGCAGCCCAGAAAATGTTGTCATGTAAAATTAATATTGTGCCACAAGGTGAATAACCAGCGCAAAGAAAATCAGAATTTCGAAGTTTACAAATTAATGTACACGTACATATTTCAGAACGTTACTAAAGGCTATTCCTCATTATGATAACAATGTTATTTGACTTGAAGGGTCAAAGGCTGTTCTTGATGACGAGGTTTTCGTAATGTGCAATGTTTCCTCTTTTAGATGACGAATACTGTCAGGTAACTGTTGACGTACCCCATACTCTCGTCGAGGATTTACAACTATCCCTGCCATATTCCAGCTGTAGTGCCACCGTTTACGATGTAGGCCTATTAATATGGTATTTTGAAAATATATTCATTGCATGCCCTTTGGCAAAAGTGACATCAAACTCATGAACATGATGTGGAACGAACGTTACCAACCAGACCAACAGAATCACGTTGTACCGCGTAACCAGACAATAGGAAGCTTTAGATCTGCGACGCGGACGTTAAGAGAGAGAGAGAGAGAGAGAGAGAGAGAGAAGAAAAAAAAACCCTGTTCTGCGCATGCGCAAGACCGCTTATCAAAATGTCGCGTTTTTGCGACGGTTGTCGGTCAATTTAGCATCCGCTCATTTTCATGACGTAGAGAGCAACTTGATGCCATTATGACGTCAGCTAGCTGTTTTGATTAGGAGAAATTTCACACACCACGAACAAGAAGTAGGGGCGCTATTTTACTTTATATACGCTGCGTCTTCACGGAATCTAAAGCTACTTTGCAACACGACGCAGGGAGAGAGGAAAACGGTCAACGCAACCGTCTTAGCGTTCGCGTCGCAGATCAAAAGCTATCTACATAACATTGTCACAATCACTTGTTTTCAAAGACGTGTGCTTTCGACACACTCCGTGTGGTGCGTACATCGTTCTTTGTGGGCGACAGTGGCAAGGTGCGGAACATCTGAAAGTGTTCAGTACAGTGTATTTTAAGGAATCTTCCTCCAGCATTGTGTACCATGACTAAGTCAAGCGGTTGAATTATCAATCAACTCTTTATAAAGAACTGTGATTTCAAAAACTCTATAATTTCACAGCTTCAATGTTGATAGGACAGGCAGTGTGTGACAAAATTAATGTAACAAGTGCGCAGTTAGAAAACGAGATCTACACGCATAAAAACAAATATGAATTACTGTATAATATTCATGAAGCTGCCATTATTTGGGGCATGGTCTGTTATTCTGAAGGTTCGTTATTCCGAAACACACGAATTCCGTGTACGTAGACATTCGTTATTACCACTGTCCAGAATAAAAAACCCTTTTTTCATTTTCGGATTGATAATCCAAAAATGAAAAGGGGTTCCTTTATCCGAGCATTGGTGACGTGTGATATTCCGAATGTTAATTAGTCCGGAAATGAAATAAGGCTCGTTATTCCGAAGGTTCATAAACCGAAAATGAAAACGGTTTGTTATTCCGAAGGTTTGTTAATCCAAAAATGAAAAAAAAAAAAAGCTCTGTGCGTACTTAAACGAAACTTCAGAATCATGAACCTTATTTCGTTTTCCAATTAACGAACCATTGGAATAAGACCCTTAGGTCCTATTTTATTACTTTCGGATTGACGAACCTTCGGAACAGCGAATTTCTAGAGTAAGGAACCTCCAGGATAACGAACAAGAACTACTATTGTAAACGATGGGGCCGATTTAAAATGGTTATGCATGCAATTCATCCTGAACAGCGCAACTAGTCACGTTCAAAGATACAGCAACCCGTCCTCCTCATGACAATAGGGAGCTTTAGATTTTGACGCGCGGACGTTTGAGCCGACGCTTGCGCTGGACGTTCTCCTCTCCCTGCGTCGTGTGGAAAGGTAGCTTTAGATTACGCTGGGACGCAACGTATAAAAAATAAAATCGCGCCCCCATATGATCAGTGCATGAAGAAGCTCTCTACGTCGCAAACTGTGCGGACGTGAAAATAGCCCAGTACGCGTAGTAAACAACTCAGGCGACGCAAGCTAAAAATAGATTGACTTTAGTTGATATTCAACTATGGACCATGTATTTTCATTACATGCTATTCTTGATTTTTATTTACAGAGAAGGAAAAGGGTGTATACAGCTTTTGTTGATTACAAAAAAGCATTCGATTTGGTTGACAGATCTTCACTGTGGTTGAAATTGTTTGACCATGGAATTAATGGTAAATTACTTCGGGTCGTTAAGGATATCTATAGAAAGTCAAAATCCTGCGTTTTTTATAACAATTCTAAATCAGATTTTTTTAAGAGTAACATAGGTGTAAAACAAGGTGAGAATTTATCACCAATATTATTTTCGTTGTATTTAAACGATTTTTCGTCATTTCTGTCTCAGAGATACCCTGGCCTGGATTTTCTTTCGTCAGGTATCAATGAAACGTGTTCTACCGAAGAAGTGAATATGTTTGTTGATTTATTCACATTACTATATGCAGATGATACGATTGTGTTGGCTGAAAATGCTGAGGAACTCCAGTTAGCTCTTGATGCTTTATTTGATTATTGCCAATTGTGGCATCTGACCGTTAATACTGCTAAGACTAAGATAGTTATTTTTTCCCGTGGAAAAGTTAGAACAGCTCCTACCTTTCTTTTCGGAGATGACAAAATTTGTGTCTGCGATGATTATGTTTACTTAGGAACGACGTTCAATTATAATAATAATTTTAAGAAAGCTATAAACAAACAAGTAACCCAAGCCAAAAGAGCGTTGTATTCTATGAAAAGTAAAATTTTACCTCTCCTCCTTCCAATCGACGTAAAACTAGAGCTATTTGAACGTTTGATCATGCCTATTTTGCTTTACGGCAGTGAAATTTGGGGTTTTGAAGACCTCGCCCAAATTGAAACTTTCTTTTGTAGATATTGTAAGGAACTTCTTGGATTACATAAGCGAACTCCGAATTGTATGGTTTACGGAGAAATAGGTAAAGATAGATTACAAAAAACAGTGACCCTTCGGATGTTAATGTTTTGGTTTAAACTTGTTAACAGTAATATGTCAAAGATAGCGCATATTTTGTATAATTTTCAATATGTTTTATCGGCGAGGCAAGAAAATTCGATGACATGGGTAATTAGGATAAAAGAAATATTTAACAACTTAGGTCTAACTGCAATTTGGAACAGCCAAGCAGCACATCTCACTTTAGCTGGCTTCAAAAGTTTAGTTAGTACCAGATTAAATGATATTTATAAACAAGAGTGGCATAGTAATGTAGACAAAAATTCTCAATGTTTAAATTATCGAATTTTTAAGCAGGATCTTCATTTTGAGAAGTATTTTCGACACCTTAATGATTCACAGGCAAAAATTTTATGTAAATTCCGTTGCGCTAATCATAAACTGCCAATTGTTTCTGGAAGATACAATCAGATTCCAAGAAACGAAAGATTTTGTACCCATTGTAATGAAGAGAAAATTGGTGATGAATTTCACTACCTTTTTCAGTGTAGACTCTTTAATGAACAACGAAAGAAATACTTAAAAAAATATTACTGGAAATACCCCAACACTATGAAGATGGGTCAATTATTTAATTGTCAAAAGAAAACAGTCCTTTCCAATTTATCCAAGTTTTGTAATTATATAATGACACATGTTTAGATTATTAGTATTTTTTATCCTTTTTGCAAATACTACATGCCTTTTTTACAGGCTGTGCCTTCTTTACAATTGATTTGTAACTTATTTGTCTTTTCATTCTCTCCTCCTTTTTTCTTCCCCTCTCTACTTCTTCTTCTTCTCGTCCATATTTCCTTCCTTCTTGTTCACTTAGCGTATGAATTCATTTCCATATGTCTTTGTGTGTTTTCTTTTTTTCTGTTTTTTTTTCTTTTTTTCCTGAACCAAAAGTCACTCGTATATCCTTTGTTAATTCACCAGTCTTGTGTCCTTCTCACTCTCCCTCTTCACCTCCATATATCCCTTCTTTCTCTCTCCTCTCTCTCTCTCGTCATATTTCCCTTTCTTTGTTTTTTTTTCACTATATATCGTGTATATATTGTATATTTCTGTACATTTTTTTTCTTTTCATCAATCGCATTTCATTCTTATTTTGTTTGTTATAGTTGTTTTGTACATTTTTCAGAGTTATTTGCAATTATTATTTATTGATATTATAATGTGCTATATGTTTTTCATTGGACTCCGATACCCAGAGTTTGGGTTGTGAGTAAATAAACTTTCAACTTTCAACTTTCAACTTTCAAACTTTCAACTTTCAACGCGCGCTACTGCGCAAGCTCAGAACATGTTTTTTTCCTTTGAACGTCCGCGCGTCTAAAATCTAAAGCTCCCTAATGATAATGTGCAAATGAATAAATGCACAGATATTGAATAACTAACAATGAATAATACATTAACACAGACATTCTTAAATCATTACATATAACTTGGGATGCCAATATCAATCAATTCTCACCTCGTTTTTTCTTCAGCTTCCGCCATCATTCTCAGGTTCGTCAGTTCCTCATCCGACATCAGCACCGTGGCCGTGATAGATCTCCGCGTCGTCCTCCGCCCCTTCGCCGTCTCCGCACTCTGAGCCGACAGGCCTCCGGCATTTTCCTTGGATATATAGAAATCGTACGTCCATGGCATGTTTAATCTTAAATCGATTTTCTTTCATTCCTTTTTTTTTTCAACGTGGCACAGTAGTACAACACAAGCGGTGCGCTGGAATTCGTGCAGTCGCAGTCAAGTTCGCACCACACAACACAATGGCGACGATTTTCGCACCTGAAGACGCGTGTCTCTCACTCTTCATCCAACACACTAAGAGGCCATGCATCGAACGAAGAGAAGATCTTTGTGAGCACAGATAAAAGGTTGCCAATTTGCACGAGCGAAAAAAATTGCAGAGAGTGAGCAGGTGAAGTGTAGAGTTTTTCTTTGTCAAGAATTGTAGGCGCGACAAGAAAAAAAAAAAGGAAAGACGGCGTGTTGGTATTATAAACATGCAAGAAATCAGCAGCTATTCTGCCCTTTTTTTCCTGCATAAAGTGCCTTCTCTAAATCACTATCATACAATCTACGCTTTGAAAGTTAAGAACAAAAATGCAAGTTAAATGCACGTATAAATACCTCTTGGCAGCTACTGAGTAGGGACAGGAGAGAGGAGTATATGCGAGCATGCTAGTATTTTGTTTGTTTGACGGAAAAAAAAGATTGGAAAAGAAAAACAGGAACATAATTAGAAATTAATGACAAAGTAACCATAACAAGATGCATTAGTTCTCAAACCATACAGAGATAGTTTAAAAGAAATAAGGTAATTATATGCAAGGCTACAGAGGTGCGCATATTCCTTACTACGATACATACCGATAGCATAAAGGTAATTAATCATTCGAGTTCATCTACAAAAGGTTAGAGTCACTGAGCCTTCTGTCCTACAGGTAAGAAACATAGATACATTCATGCCGAAAAAGTCGATTTCTTGTGTTAGTAAGACATCGTTCTAGACATGCTGCATTGTTTGAAAAATATATCACGCCATAACGTCAGTTTGAAGGCTTGTAGTGACTCAAGGTGAAACAAGATTTCCCCAAAACTACAAACGGAAAAAAGGAATCTAAGTTGAGCGAAATTAGGTAAGAGATGCAAGAGCACTTGGTATAGGAAAATAGTTGCTTTTGTGGTGGCAAATCAAACGACGTACATAATTATCGTTACACTCAATTTGCACTAATTTTAAAAGTTTGCATACGGAATGATACTAACCAATAGGTCAGTAACGGAAAAAGTTAGTAAATTACTACATGCACTATTTTGCTTTCTGCAGATTGCAACAACATGTTCAAGGGTGTCTATTGTGCCATGCCCAATTACATGCATGCATTTTACTGTCATGTGATTGGTCGAGTAAAGTGGTGTCGCCACCTTGCAGTCTGACTTTCAAAAGGACAGTTTTTTTTTTTAAATTGCATGTACAGCGTATACACACGAAGACTTCCTTCGCCACTTCTTTGTTTATGTTCTTAAAAAGTCGTTTGATATGACAACAACAACGAGGTAATTTCTTCAGGGTGCAATTGAAAAGAAGCTTTTTTCTAGATTCGTCTACAACTACATTGTAATCAGATTAGAAATCACATGATCATTCGAATCCAAACAAACCACGAATACTGCTTGGTGAATCAACACGTCTTCCTGCTATACCGTCCGTCAACAGAAAATGCTTGGACCACTTAATAATGTCACGAAAATCATGCTTAACAAAGACATCAAAATGGTGTGACTGGAATCAGTGTTTCCGTGGAAATGAATGGAAGTGATGAACAGTTTGGGATGCTCGTTTTGTGATGGATTTGATATGAGGTACAAGGAGCATGCAAAACCAAACTCTGATTCTCTTATCGTCTACTTTCTTGACATTTTAAGCAAATATTCGTTAGGATTTTTGATCAGTGACAAAAAGTGTTCAGCACGAAACTAACTATTTCTTTTTTTGTGTGTGTGAATGCTATTTTATAGGTTTGATGCATTTTCTAAAAAAAAACGGACAAAAATGTTTTCAATTTTTTGTCTCCGATTCACCCAGGCTGGTGCCGTGGTTTGCCCTGGTCGTTACATAATTTGTTAGCATTCTCAACAGAGCAATATGTCATTTTCACAGGCATTCCACAAACATTCCATAACAATGATCATCTACACGGCCGAAACAAACTGCAGGACAAGTCGAAGTGGCTTCAGCACAGCGAGCCTTCCCCCAGACTTGGACTGACATCGATTGACACTGTCTATCAACGCTCATGCATCGGCATTCAATACACTTTGCATTTTGTTTTTGCTTTTTTCCCCTCATCTCTACGAAAACTTCGTGCAACTTAGGACATGATTATTTCTTCAGTTAAAATTTCATATACGATATATTATAATATATGATATTATAAACTCCATTTACAATGCCTCCCGTTAAGAAGGTGAAGTTCTATGATACATATAGCATACAGGTGTCTTGTGCTCCTATGATTCCGGTAGCAATGGTTGCTTAAAAGGCTAAACCAGTACAGATATTCTAAGCACCGTGACACAACGACAACATGCAATAGAAATTTACAGACATCGTGAAGTTGATGTGATTTACAACATTAGTGGTATAGCACCACAGTTTGGCGCCTCCCGCGTCAAAAGGTTCAAATTCCATAATGTGATGTACAAGCTTTTCGAATTCATTTACATGGTCCATTCAATCAGACCATCAGTGATACGACAGTGCTTACTATTTATACATGAAAATAATAAGTTGATGCTGTAAAGACAACCACAGTATACACAACTATCACAAGTGTTAACAACTTGCAGGCAACTCGAGTCCAGTCATGCACAAGAGAGACAGCGATAGATAAGAGACGCCAGAGTTCATTCCGTTGTCGAGAGTCAGAAGAGAAGCACATCATTTCTATGTCTGTCATTTTTGCTTTGTTTTTGTGAGTCAGTGGAGGCGGCGAAATCTCTCTTTTTTGTCTACTTGGCCCCTCCTACCTTGTTCAGTGAGCGGACATCCTCAGTGCTCCGTGCCGCCAGCGACCCGTTGCCATTCTCCAACGGCTTGATGGCGGGCGTGAGCTTATTGCTACTTCCGGTGATGAGCACTTGAGCCCGCCTGGCGGCGCTCTGCATCTTCGTCTGGATTTCTGCCGTTCGAATGGTGACCCCGAAGATGTCCTCGTGGTAGCGGTTCGTGTCCTAGAGGAACAAGGGTGCATGTTGCGTAACATTGAATGTGAGTGCTTGTGATCAATCAGTATGGCAGCTGGATCAAACTATCGGCTTACGTTTTTAAATACTCGTTTGCTCCCTTCTACAAATGGCTAACAATAACGTTCATAAAGGGGAAAGATTTGATCATTGAACCATTTTTTTTTTCTGCTGGTGAACTCTTTCAAATAGGTCTCAATGTTTCCTTGAAAATGTAATTCATATGATAAAAGAAGCTGGGAAATCTTACTGTACAATTGTTTCCATAAAAATCTTGCAGGTGTTTCAAAAGGGATACACATTATGAAGTTTCAAATACAGTTGTCATTCACACAACTACCTCCTTTGTTTCGATTGGGAGTTCCTAAATCACCTTATTCTCTCGTATTCATAAAAGTACTTACAATAACTTACTTATATTCACTGATTACATGGTGAATAAGGTAATGCTATGAGGCAGGCATATTTCTTCGTTATTTCACTAAGTTAAGAAAACAAAGATTACATTGGCATTCATTCTGCTGCTCAAAATAATGGCAAAGAGAGACGTGTCCGACAACTGTGATTGAAATCGCTGGCGGCGAGGTGGCACAGTCGGTAACGTCTTTGCATTTCAATTCCACGGCTTGGGTTTGGGCGCGGGTTCGAACCCAACTGAGTCTTACTGATCAAGGGCAATGCTGTGTGTTATCATGCCATCCACTCTAGTAGAGGCAAAGCACCCTGTTCTTCGGATAGGACATGAAATGAAGGTTTTGTTTGTGAGAGAGACACAGCCCACGCACGTCAAAGATTCTGCTTCATCCATTCGTCGCAAAGACAAGTGTGCACTTAACAATGTTTAACCCAGTGAAATTATCCGCCAAAGTACTCACAACTCAACCCCACGGAAAACCAGCTTAGTGCAGCTTACTGTCGGCTATCCAGCCAGCTTGTCGTATGAAAAATAAAAACAAACAAACAAATCCTCACTAACAAAAATTTCCTGTTTTTGTCAATAGTAAATGGATAATGTTTTGTTGTGTACACGGCCTATCCGCTTCCAAGCTGGTGAGACTGCAGACATTAAAGTCTCTTTTACTGTGACGAATATTTGTGTGCAAGCATCAATCTATCATCAGTTGCATCTACCTTCATTTTGGCCACGAAGTCGTGTGCCTCCGACAGAGTCATTTTGCCCTGCTCAGCGAGGATGACCTCGAGCTTGGTGCCGACGTCGGCCGCCATCGAGACGTCGCCGCAGACGTAGAAGTGGCCCTCGTCCTTGCAGACGGTCTGGTAGACGAGTTTGCCGTTCTGGTGCATCATGTCCTGGACGTAGACCTGTCGAGATAAGGGCGTGGCGATATGGATATTGCAATACTATGCTTTCAGCCAATCAAATAACGATTTGCTGCGAGCGTTTATACCGTTACTGAGTTTACCGGTTGAAACATCCGAGACGAATGTAAGGTTTAATGTAGGTTTATCATATCATACACTGGACTTGGCACTTCAGTTAGCAGCTAGGCTACTGCATTTAGGAAATGTATTCATCGATTTATGTTCATAGGACAAGGAATTTCGACGGGTCATGGACAGACTGTGACCATGACGTCACCTTATGCTTTCTGTGTCGTCTGAATGCCAAATTAGAATGATTGATTCGTCTTCATTTTCTTAATATGGAAATTTGTCTTTTCAAACACACCACACACGTATTCTTGCCAGTAAATTTATGGGCATAACCCTTTTTGAAATGTTGATGTATGTTAACTGTCAGGCAACCCGGAATATCAGAATTGGAACTTGATAAACTAAAGATGTGTCAATTGTGATTTTCTTACAGTATGATCGATGAACATTGAATGATGCCAACTTCATCGGTTATCATTTATTACTTCCAGTATGATATGAGTGTTTGAAATAATAACACATCAGATCTCGGGGGTGTTGCAAGATGATCCAGGTTTAAACAGACTATCTTTTTTTTGGTAGAGGTCCACGCTACGCAATTATCGGTCATCACTGCAACAAAATAATTGCCATGCACAGGGTCAGCTACAACAAAGCGACTCCTTTTCACGCAGTGTGGGGAATTTGACGCAAATGTGCTTTACCTTCTTCTTGCTCGGTTCCCGCGAGTAGGCCGTCAGGTTGTGCGTGATGGCTCTCTCCTTGGCCGCTTGCGCCTTCTCGTCCTGGTAGATGTCGTCAACCCTTGACCCCCGGCAGCCAAAGATGAGAGTGATGTCGCCGAGGATCTTGCGCCCGTCTTCCGCTTCCGGCTTGGTGAAGCGGAGCTCGATCTGGCGCTGCTGCCAGAAGGAGCGGAAGGGTGCGATGCCGGTACCCGGCCCCACCATAATGAAAGGCCTGGCTCGGTCTTCGGGCATGTGGAAGGTCGGGGCCCTGGAGACATGGGAATACAAAGGAAAAGAAACATTGTCGCAGAATGTAGGTATAAGTGCAGGGTGCATAACTCATGAAGTGTTCAGCTCCAAGTACTCGCAACTGGACCCTATGGAAGCCTAGCTAGTGCAGCTGAATATGGGAGATACCCGGAAAATCCGATCAGGTGGAAAATGGAATCGAACAAATGTCATTAACAAGAACAGCAATGGCACAATTTTGCCTACATTGTATATAACACCCGTTGCAACGAGTTAAAAAGGCAAGCAGTAAAAATGCACGTCGTAGGCCTACAGTGTTCCAGTGATGCAGTGCGATAATTATTGGTGTTACAGGTATTTGTTTGTGAAAGAAGGGTACTTACTGTCTGATGAAGCAGGGAGCGACCTTGGTGATCGGCAGCTTGTTGAGCCAGGAGGAGCACACGCCACGATGCATAGGACCAGAGCTCCCTTTGGAAGTAAAAACAAAACAAAAGGTCATGGCTGACATATTCTCATCAACCTGGTTGAGTGAGAGTCCATACTCTTGCCAACATTTTTCACAATGCATATCTTCGTGCGGAGATAAGACGACTTCTTGAAACGCGCCTGTGCGCCTTCTTTCGGAATAGCTGATCGTTATATTGAATCATGCAGTCACTTATTGGAAACATACTCCAAAGCAATGATGAATAGATTTCAAAACAAATCACATCAGTTAAAGAACACCAAATGTAATTCATAGCTTCCCCAAATATATTACCTCCTGTCCCATTGTCGTTCCGTAGATATAATGATAAGAACGAATGAAAACACCATTGACAAACCTGCCCTCATTAGACGGATGCATCGGATGCCAACCTCCTTTTTCCCAACTCAATTACTAAAAAGTGCGACATGCAGATCCATCCACTGTCCAGGTTCCAGGTTCTTCAGCATTTCAAGTGCAAATAACCACAGAGAATTGTACATTTGTGTTGACACAATGGTTACTTTTGTCTGTTCCCTGTTCAAACACACACACACACACACACACACACACACACACATATATATATATATATATATATATATATATATATATACACACGCGCGCGCAAACACATACCGTACCCACACCCACACAAACGCACAAGTGGTAACATGAGGCAAAACCAGACACTGTCATCAAAACAGCAAAACTTCATGTTGCCGTTTTTGCTGTTGTTGTATTTCGTGGTCTTTTTTGTGGCTCGCCTGTATACGGTGATCAATACGAACCTCTGACTCGGTACTCGACCACGGCGACGGTGGCGTGGATCTCTCCCGGGTACATCTTGGGACTGGAGGAGATGGAGTAGTAACGCGGCTTTAGAATGGCCAGCTCTGTCATTAGGAAGCTGGGGCTGACCTTGACTGACGGGAACTCTTCGAAGACCTCGGGCAGGTTCGGGCTGCGATCGTACTTCCACACCTCGTAGTGGTTGCCTCCCTGTGGACAACACAGAATAATAGTGATAATTGATAATTAACTGTGCTTATAATATGGCGCATTACGCATAATGCTTTTTATTGTGTCATTCAATCGACAAATAGTAGGGTCTCCACAAGTGGTGAGTTTGTGCAGGTTACGTTTTCTGTAGTTACCCAGAACCAGAATGTAAAGTTCCATGACTTTTCTGACATTTTCGGATATCACCTGCAAGGTTAGTATAACTACTTCAGATACTTCACAAGAACTGGTTGCTCGAGACTCTATGTGTGAGAATGTTCACATGTTTTTAGAAGCCAAGACCGGATGTATTTGTTAAACGTTCAACAAGATGCTGATGTCATTGTAGGAAAAATCAAGGTAAGGCAAATCCACCGTCATGCAAGGCAGCAGTCTCCTGGTCGGGATTTGGAGGAATTTTTGTCATGAACAAGCATGTATTCCGAAAACTCGAGCACAGAATACCTTGCAGTGTGGTTCACTCTTTCCTTTTTACAAGTTTTCGGCAAAGCTTGGTTTGAAAATGTGTCTTGTTTTGTTTGGTGACGATAAACACGTCGGATCGTGCGAAGTTTCAAAATCCATAGACTGATAGAGGTTTATATTCTATGGAAAAGCCACAGAGGTTTATACTCTCTATGGAAAAGATATAGATGTTTATGCTCCATGGAAAAGAGCCATGAATACAGTGGAAACGTCCCTACTGCTTACCTTTCCAAGGAGAGCAAGTTCGTTCTCCTCCTTCTTGTCCGTGGCCTGTGTCGACAAGAGACGCAGGAAGTCCGGGGTCGGTGGGCTGGTAATGTCCAGGTAGTTGGTGAGAGCAGCACGAACTGAACACTGAGGAATGCGTTCCGTCGGGTGCCACGCCTTGACCACACCTAGCGTGTAGTTGGGGTATATGAGATAGAATAATAGGTAGATAGACAGATAGATAGATATATAGATTAATAGGTAGATAGATTATAGATGTATGGATGGATAGATAGATAGATAAAAAGGTAGACAGATTGGTAGACAGATAGGTAGATAGATTGATGAATAGATAGATAGATAGACAGATAGGTATATAGAAAGATTGATAGGTAGGTAGATAGATAGATAGATAGATAGGTAGGGAGATTGATAGATAGACAGAGAGGTAGGTAGGTAAATGGATTGATATAGTTCGATAGATTAATAGATAGATAGATAGACAGATAGATTGAGTGAGAGATGGATAGAAGGAGGGAGGCAGAGAGAGAGAGAGAGAGAGAGAGAGACAGACAGACAGACAGACAGAAAGCCAGACACAAACAACGAAAGGGGCAAAAAAGAATTACGAAGAGAAGAAAGATGGATAAAAGAATCGAGAGAAAAAAACACAAAGAGAAGAATATCAGATTACTTGGAGCTTTGGGACCGTTTTAACAAAAGACAAAAAAAGTACTATAACTGTACGTATATTATATCAGTTTAACTATCAAGCCGTAGTTTTTGCCTTGTTATAATTGTTATGACGGCTGACTATCAACAAAATGAAGGGAAATGATCAATAAAAAGTTGTTGTGTAGAAGGTAATGATATGTAGTTCACATGTAATCCATACTCTCGAGCTGGTCTCGAAAAGGAAACCAATATTTTGATAGTAATTGGAAAAGAGAAGTTACCTGTTGCAAATCATTCAATTTTTGTATTAGTCGAAAGAGTTTCAATCTGATGTGTGCTTTTTTTCTTCAAGGAATGTAGATTAACTCAATGCACATTCTATTATTTTTCTTTCATTTTACAATCATACAAACTTTGTGAAATGGTTTGATCATTCTGGCTATCACTATTGTAGTAAATACAAATTATATAACATTATAACCCTGTAAAGAAATTAACACAATAATTTTACTCTTGATTTCGAAATCGAATAAGCATGCATCCAGCAGCAAGCAATGTACACTGCTTTTCCTAGATTACAAGCGCTGATTTGCAGATTAAGCTTTACAAGCTTTGATTTATAAAGGATCACGATACTATTTTGTTAACGTGATAGGTTTTGTAGCACGGTCTTATAAACCCATCATACACGTTCTTCAACCAACAATATCTATCGCTAATTTTCGAAGGCATTCGAACAGAACTGATTTGTATTTGTATGCAGTTGTTATCAGCTTGGTTATCATCGAATAACTACGCATACCAATTATGAGTGCATGCAACATCAATGTCCACAGTGTAATGTACTTGTGAAAATGGCGAATTGGTCGTGTAGATATAGGTGTGTTGTGTGTTTGTAGGTGTCTGTGAGTCGGTGTGTCCATGTATGTGAGGAGACAAATCGTGTAAAGCATGTCCAGTTAAATAATTGCATGTGAGGGAATGGTATAAAAATTATCTCAGGAACATCAAAAATGGAATTATTGTGTTCGCATGCATGGGATGAATGCTGTAATTTACACAACATTATAAATGTGATATTGATGGAGGGTGTCATAGCAACAAAATTGAGTCCTTCGGATTTTTGACAATGTTTGAATCCTGCTGTGACTGGACAAAAGGGTTTGCTGATGCCTTGCATAATTAAAATCTTAACAATGTAACTTATCAATTGCTTGCTAATTATCAATATCAAAGTTAATAATGATGACGATAATGCTAATGATAATAACTATAAAAATAATACTTTTATTATTATCATATTATTTCTATTACTATCATTATTATCATTATTATTATCATCATTATTATTATTATTATCATCATTATCATTATTACTATTACTATTATCATCATCATCATCATCATCATTATCATTAACAGTGGAGTCATACAAAGCACTCTTTCTACCTAAAAAGTATACTCCTGGCGCTGTAGAAACCAGAAATTGCTAGAATTTATGATACGTTATCAATTGAACATACAAAAGAACATATCAGTAACATATTCATTATAGAGTATATGTAAGCACTATGAATGGAAGATAAGACGTATTTATAGGTCGTAAGGCTTAATTTGAAAGCAATAATAGAAGGTGTTTGTTGTAAAGATATAGAAATATTACCATAAAACTTTGGGTCCATGTATACAAAAGCATGATTCACCAAATTATATTTGAAGTAGAAGAAACGAACATAATATTTCCATGGTCGAAACGGGTGGTATCAACCTTCCTCAAAATAAAAAATTGATAAAGAAAATGTGTGATTACATTACATACTTGACACGGTACAAATGTAAATTCAGCATGCATCGGTGTGAATGATGAATCTCTAATGATCTGAAATATCATATGAATGTTTATACCAACCTTAATTTCGTAGGGATCGTATAGTTTTGGTTGAGACATATTTTCAGGTTTCTAACATTTTTTGGTGAGACAGTGAAAAACCTCTTATGAAACATGAAAGAGCATGTAATTCCATGAGGAATTCAACGTTTGTTTGATGAAAATTGGTTTTGAAATGGCTGAAATATCCACAACAGAGCAATTCTAATAAAGTGTGGGACCCACATTTTATTACGATCACTTTCTTATACTTTGTTTTTGGATGTTTCAGTCATTCCAAACCCGATTTTCATCAAATACACTTTGAATTCCTCTTAAAATGGTATGCTCTGTACTATTTCATAAGTGTTTTCTTGGTATCTTGCAAAAAGTTAAAAGCCTAATTCTCCTCTCCACCAATACTGTACCATCCTTTTAAACTACACGTTTACTGAAGTAACATATTTATTATACAAGTATTCATAAACCCGTTATTTGGCTTACTCTTGATTTCACTGTCAATATACTACGCACAGACTGAATGAAATTACCACAATACATGAGCTACGATGACTGCGTTATGCATGACAATGACGACGAGAATATGACAATGGACTTAATCATTTTTTAAACAATATCTTAAAGAAACTTTAAAGAAAATTACAGCGATAACATTTGAATTGCTTCATATCTCATCATCTGTGGAGTCGACTAGACTACTGGATATATGAAAAATTATATAATCATTGTGTATAAGAACAGAGATGGTAATAATGCGACGGGGTGAGATGTAGATTGGAGAAGAAAATACTTCCAGTTTTTATTTCCCTCGTAGCTAGTCCACAAAGACTCACCGTCTTCGACATCTGGGTCGAAAAACATCCCTGTACAGTGTGATATTTATATAAAGTCTTTGTTTGAATGATGTTGGGTCACCATGGAGATTGGAAAAGGCTCTTAGGAGTGTGGTCTCAATGTCGATTGGTCATATACGAATTAACTACCCGCTATATTGGGACATTTTCTCACACTAGGACAGACATGCGCTTCATGCTCTCATGCTATTAAAATAGTTTACGGCTAGATATTAACGGAAGTTGACTAACTTAAAAAAAGAACAACACACTATGGCAGCCTATATTCATGTTTTCTTTCAAAAATGATATTCAGTGATACTCTCGGAATGTAATTTGAAAACGTGACACGATATTGAAACCAGATGTCCATATTGAAGAAAAAAATAAGATGTAAAAAAATTGACATTCCTGAATAATTCTGACAAGCATTATTAGGATGTGCACAAACAGTATGACTAGCAAGATTACAGCAAAGTAGTAATGTGATGGCAAATATATTGCTTGGATAAATGTCTATTTTGTGACATGAATCTCCCGAGAATGGGCCCGAAACTAATGTCTAAAAAAGAGGGATGTATGTCAAATAAAATCGAGTACATCGTAATGAAAAAAGAGCGTTATGCATTTGATGAAAAACGAAATGACAGAATTAACAAATGCCGAACCGCAAGCCGAACTGTTAACGGAATTTAGCTAATACCACTCACTTATAATATCTACCCTATGTCACTAACAGAAATCTTTTGCTAATCTACCTACAGATTGCCTGCACGCAACACGACGACATATATGTCACACACACACTAAGATTCCCGCATGGAATGATGAAATGATTTCTTGTATTCCCATAAAATATTACAACATCTTGATTGACCTCATAATGTAAAATCATATTGCGGTGGCGCTATGAAAAGTTTGAACTGGCTGGATACTAGTCTCGTTTTATTTTTCACTGTCTCTTCTAACGTATAAGCTTTTCACTAACTGATGGCCAATTTCTGTTTGATATCCTAAAACTGATTGAGAATGAGCCATAAGAACTTTGAGAAATGAACCAAAAGAACTTGATCTACTAATCACTCATTACTCAACAGCTTCCCTAGCTTTTTAGCCAACAAAAAGCTTTTTTATGGACTCCATCATTCCAACTCAATAAACTGATATATTCAACCAAGAACCAACATTTATACATTTCTCTCGTTTTCATTAACACAAAGAAATGTTGGAATGGCTGCCACATTATATCAATAATCAAAAATTTAGTTAATAAGAGGATTTATCAATTCGTCGACTTATCATTCAATCAATGAATCATCTAATTCAATTAACCTGTTCCATACTGAATACTGAAATCCACTTACACTTAATACACAGACCACCAGTATCCTGTATAGAATGGGTTAATAATACATATCTGGTTTTGCCTTCGTTTCTTTTCTTCGACTTGCGTTTTTGCATACATATAAGGACGCTCTCAAGAAGAAAGAAAAATCTTTGTCAGAGAAATTTGGCGCCAACTTGCAAAACGTACCGAGAGCCGTCTGCTTCTGCTGCTGGAACTCGACCCTCACCACGGTGTCCGGGGAATGCTCGGCCGAGATGAACTTCAGCGTCCGGTCCACCAGCTCCGCGTCATTTGACGGACAAATGGCCACGTGGTCACCTGGCTCGTACAGGAGCTCCGAGGCACCCTGGGTGTCCAGGCGGACGAAGATTGTCGATCGCCTGAAAGAGGAAAAACACACATAATTGAAGCTTGGGGATCAATGGTATTATTTCGAACATATCACAAATCATCAACCAGAGCTGTCTTTGTATGATTTTATTTCATCACTATTTCTTCTTTCCAGATAATCTCGACCATGTTACATGTAAATAAGAAACCACTGGACATCTTGAGTTTCACGCATATTGACTGGATATCTTTTATTGTACATTACAGTTTTGCGGTAGCAAAACAATTTATATGTTTGTTTTATTAGCTGAGCCTCATCTAATATTTACATAAGGCCTGTGTAACGAGAATGGAGGAACAATATTTCTGTCATGATAAAATCGGGTGTGATATTTTCCGTGAATTACTATTTCTACTAAACTGCAATCATCATTACCGTTTTGCAGACATAGAGCATCTAAACAAAATAATGCTAGAGACTTTTTTTGTCTCTGTTTGCAGGATTTTAGGTGAGCATCGTTCATACAATTTGTGACTATGCAAGTACAGCCAATCAATAGACATGAAAATTAAAAGAGGATCGCATCCTAGTATACGAATGACTTAACGATATCATTGTGATTCGACGGGCTCTGCGGTACTACACCGACCAATGAAGAGAGATTGTTTTCTGAAGTAAGACACGCGATTGTAAAAAGCTGTCGAATCGAATTCAAATGAAATCTAGCGTTTCTTTTTTATGTGCAGTACCTTCGTTTAAAACAAATCACAGTTCAAGCTTACTCGGAATGTTTGGCCTGTAGTTCCAGGCGTTCCGTCAGGAGGCAAGGTAAAACAGTCTTGCCGTGTAGGCTGGTGAGGCCATTCATCAGATCCTCTGCTTTCAGCGCCGTCTCCTCCCCGATGGACAGCCGGAACCTCTGGGGGTTCCAGCTGTTCTCGTTCTGGTTCAGCGCTGCGTTCGCCTCGTTGATGTTCACACCGTCACCAACGCAGAAGACCTCGCAGGCAGCCTGTATGTGGACCGGGCATTATTTAAACACACACGAATGGTGTGATACATTAAAGAACGACATCAAATAGTTTTCTATCAGTGTGATGCCCTTAAGTGAAAATGTTCACTTATAAATCTCGCCATACATTAGACTATTTATCATTTTTTACTTATCTTTTTATCCGTCTATCTGTAAGTCAATAGAACTACAACGATAATCAACACAAGATATCTTTCATACTAAAATTACTAAAATCGTTACCAAATGAAAAATCTCCGAGCTGGAAATCGCACTGAAATCGTCCTTTCAAGATTGAAACTCAATATTATATAGATCATTCTTTACGCGAACTATTGCACAAAAATCAAGATAATTGTATTTTGTGTGGGGGCTGGTCCGTCCCATTGCCATTTTTGATAATGGCAAACCCGCAGTAGCGGTGGTCAATTGCAAATGACAGAGGAAGCAAAACCTATGACCTTTTTACCTTGAAGACGTCCTTGGCCCATTTCCGGAAAGCTTCCTCTTGGCCGCCGAGCTCGTCACCTTCACCCATGGGGTTGATCCGCTCCCCGCCCAAGTTGGTGATCAGCTGGTCCACTGTGCGTGCGTACGCGCAGAAATGTGGGTAGGCGCGTGAACCCAGGCCAAAGACCGAAAACCTTGAGGAAAAACACGTAAAAATATTTTGACCGACATGTTTTACCTACCAGTAGTTTACATAATTAGCAAAGCGGCACTAATAACAAATCATATCTAAACAAAGAATGCTGAAAAAATGGCCCCAATTACGTGCCACACAATCACACAGCGATATCATTCTTACGTTTTATCTTTTGATACATTTTAGTAATGTTCTTTCTTTTCCGCTATTATCTACTAAGTAACATACTTTCGTTTGACATGGTTAAAAATTAAATTTACTTCGCATTTCTACTTCGTCAACTTGATGAATATCTTACACCATTATCCTCCTTCTAATTCTTCTATTAACGGTAACAAGGTATTTCGTTATTTCTTTCGATGTAGTAATAAAAAAAAAAACACGAGTTGACAAATCCCTTGCGAGGCTTATTTCCACAAAGTTCCATTCTAAGTGCCTGAAAAGACGAATAACGTACCTGACATTGGCGAGCACTCCCGAGCTTTCGTCCAGCCTCGCCAGAGAGCTGGCCCGATGAACCGGCTTGTTGGGCTTGTTGTCAAAGCGGATTGAGCGAAGACTAAGAGCAGGGGGAAAAGTCGTTATGTATGTATACAATTACTCTCTGTTATACTTTTTTTGATTTTTTTTTTTTTTTTTGGATGTTAATGTGCTATAGACATCTGGGATCATTTCTTCTACACTGTAAATGTTGTTCGATTTGACATTTGACAACCGTTGAGTGTAAGTTTAACCATCTTGTGATGCATGTCACATGGTACTCCCGGATAATATTGACACATTATTTGTTGATTATGGAATGGTGTGATAATATAATCAATTAATCTGATTATGGCTCGACATGATATACACTCTGTGAAAAGCTCACAAATAATAAAAACACTCTCGTGGACGCATACAATTGCTCTCAGAGAGAAAAAAATGGTTTAAGCTAAAATCTACGATGTAGAGAAAACATCGTTGGCCCAATCCACCCTTACAGACTCGCCAAATACACATAGACTGTTTACCTTTCGTCAACTCGGACCAAACGCATTCTTTACCATCCTTACGATCCAGAAGTCAAGTGGTTGCGACTAATTTCACGTCTATACATATGTAGCGTGATGCACGTCACGAGACCGACACCCACGAGTCATACAGCCCACGATTAATACAGCCCATGACTTCGACACCAAACAAACAAGACCCACGAGACCGACACATTAAGCCCCGCCTTGTAATTTTGAACTCAGTTTTTTTTAACCTATTTTTTTACCTAATGTCGAACTAATGGACCTTATTTGTTTAGTGTCGAACTCGTGGGCTGTGTGACTCGTGGGTGTCCCGTCTCGTGGGCTGACCCCAAGTTTACAATGTTTTGCTCGTCGCTCAGAATGTTGTAAAGTAGAATTGAAACAATATAGCAGGAACTTACATCATCAAAAAGTACAGTAATGGCTGGTGAATGAAAGAAATTTACCTAGCTAAAGCAGATAGAGATACTCCGAACAGCATAGATTGCAGTAAATTACAATACAGACAACGAAGAAAAAAATGTGGAACAACAATAATGAAAGCAATTGTATACGCATGGTAAGAAGTTTGTTTAACTGAAGAAAACACATTTGGCGATGTGGATGTTTTCGTTTTTGCTTGAATTACTGGTATTAAAGGTGAAAATATTTGGCACGTAGGCCTATATATATGCTGTCATCCTCCAATATGTAAATCACTCTAATATCGTTGGCAACCCCGAAGAGCAAAATAAATAAATAAATAAATAAACATAATCAACATAGAAAGTGTATACGACGATAATAAAAGATCTGCACAGAAATGCAAGAGAATCGCAAACACTATCAATAGGGATCGCGGCTCTCCTGAATTGAAACTAAATGTGATTCCCATTTTGCTTGATACGTCGAGTTGCTGAACAAAAAAGATACACAAAATCAATTGACCTTTAGAAAATCATCCTAAACGGGAAAGTGAGAACCACCAATTTTCCTGTTCTTTTATCAAGATTTGTACAAAGACAGTTTGTCTGGTCCAGATCGAAAGGGCTGGTACAATGTATAGGTTGTCTCTAATATGCAAAAGTCGATTCCTGCCGAGTAAAGAGAGAAGCGACAGAATCAGACGACACAGAAACATTCATCATGGCAACTTTAGCGATAGTGAGATGTACGTAATATAATATACCTGTAGAGCAAGAATGACAGAAGAGGATCCTCTAAACAGCTGGTACTTTCGACCATGAAGCTATATGATTGGCAGAGCGTATGATATAGTTATGATGATGACATTGCATCTAGCTGTCATTACAGGGACAAGACCCCTTCTTAGCATCCAGGAGCAGAATAAACTCTTGTTTCCCAATCAATAAATACATCATCTTGCTTATCTTTCTTCAAAAAGGAAACGAATTAAAATTAAATGAAAACCCAACGAACTTTAAGAATAGCATTGTGCTCTTCACACCTTTCGTTCAGTGGACAATATTAGTTGTTGCAGGTTAAAATGTAAGTTGAATTATTTTCGCACAAACATCCACAAATAGCTACGTCGAACACCAATTTAATAAACTATACACACTCAAAAGATGTTAAGGTGTTGTGTTTTGTTTTTCTTATTTCGTGCTGTTACTTTCACTTTTAGGAAATTTCTTTCATTTGCTGCTGCTCTCAAAGCTAATCATTGGGAGGTCAAGATTTCTAACAAATCGGCAGCGGTAATTACTGGTCAGTATACAATGAGTTAGTGCAATCATTAGGTAATAACTATATCATAACTATATCATAACTATATCTCGATGAAATCTCATTTTCTTTGCCCATTTTCCACCTTAAAGAAGGTAACTTTACTCGAGTTTCTCTGAGCCACTACAAACCTAACCGGGAACTCACCCATCAGCGTCGTACCCAAATGAGCGACGCAATGAGAATTGGAATTTTTATTTAATGATTAGCTTCAGGATGTAATCGAGGAAATTACTTGAAAGAAATGGATAATCTTGGCAAAATTCAGCTTGAAACATTCTCCACAGTAAATACAGTGCACTCCCGTTATAACGAATACGGTTACAACAAAATTCCGGTTACAACGAAAATAAAAATCCAGGTCGCAAAATTATCGGCTCTATGTTTATTCATTGCTTATTTTTTTCGTTTACGACGAAAATTTCGATATAACGAAAGATAACTGCAGGTCTCGAGGACTTCGATACAAGGGGAGTCCACTGTATATGCAACGTAACCAACAAAACATCGGTGCTAGTCTTGTCTAAAGACTGAACAGTGCTGCAGGTACAAGGTATACATCATGCAGAATTGCAAGTAAGCTTTGAGTTTGGCACAGCTTCATGGGTCATGCAGCAGCAGGGTGCTCACAATACAGCGGACCGTGCAAGAAAGGGACTTTGGTTTTTTATCATCATTGTTTTACGTAGCAATTCATTTGCATAACTAGTCTGAAGAAACGAAAAAGAAAATCATCAAAACAACCCTTTTCTATTGAAGCGTATACATACGCCAGAAAGGAAGAAGTATGATACAGGCGTGTATTTGGAAAAATTATACGACGCTTTCTTGCACGGTTTCGATTTGTGTGTATATACATGTGTGTCTTTGTGTGTGGGTGGGTGTTATGCACATCGACCGCAGGAAGAAGCACACATTTTTAGTCAAGCAAATCACGATATTTTTATAACTTGTTACCTTCCACGTACAGAATCGTTATCCTCGGGCTGCCTAACTTCGCCTTTCACTGCGCTGCACACAAAAATTACCGTTTTCAAAAATCAAACAAAATGACGGGAAACAAAAATCCGGGAGTTGAAATCAAGAGCATGGGGGAAGTGAGGGGCTTGTGGGTACTGAGTGAACACCAAAGAGATTTTTCTCCTACCCACCAGTCACTGGGGAAAATCTCTTTGGTGAACACACGGAGGATAAGGTCTGTAACACCAGTGCTTGGGTCGGTCCACTCTATAAAGGGGTGTTTTATGACAGTATATGGAGGGAGCGGAGGCACAAAACATCAAACCATGGCAGTGCAAGCAAATAATACATTCGATATCTTTAATACAGACTCTTTGTTCGAAACTGTCAGTGTGATAGGATATTGGCAACCGGAATTATGTATAGCAATATGAGATTAACATGCTAGACTGCATCAATAATTATGGTAGCTAACTTTGAGAGTATGATGATAACACGATATACATTCTTAGTATGATATTTCCTGATATATCCTGATAAATCTCACAACAGTAAAATTCTAGCCTCGACTCATATTTCACCACTCGTAAGGTGGACACACGATTTACGTTCGCCATCTTGTTATGTTGAATTAAACTAAAAACAAATTCAACATCAGTACAGCAAACTTCATGAAAGATAAATGTTCTATTCATTTTTCGCCTTTATTCTATCAATCTTTTGGATGACACTACAATTTATGAACTGTAGTAAAGATTTGAAATATTGAACGCTAATCTGAACGCCAGTTCGTGAAGATAAGCGGTAGTTTTTTAAATCTAAATAAGCAAACGTCACATGTTAAGATTAATTACATGATGGCGCATTAAATTCATTATTAGTTTTGTTTGAAACTTACCAACAATGATATCACAATTAATGAGACTATTACTCGGTGAGGCTGACGAACGTACATTAATCTCGTCGAAGAATTTACAAATGTGTAATGTATATACAGTGGAGAACGCTGGGTTAGAACTGCATAAGCATGGGCATTAATTCAAAAGCCATGATATAGCCGTTTTTTAATGGTCATCTTAAGGTTTCACATCTCAGTATTTCATCAAAACATCTCAACTTGGTATCTCTCTATTACCCTACAAAGATGACGGTACGTAAAAAGCCCCATCAGATGAGGACAGTACGACAGGCCAAGCAGGAACACGATATTTTAAGCAAAGCAGTTCTCGAGAAAGCAAAATCAACAACCAACTTCCGTACGTATTCCCTATGTGATTAATGAGAGACATAATTAAGACAAAAACATTTCCACACTATGTATAGGTGAGGTAACCACTATCATATCAGAGTTTTTCTGTCGAGTAGTTCTGCTGATATTTGTTTATTTATTGTTTGGTTATTTGTTTGACTTTGGTGAGCGAAACATATTCAGGAAAAATTAGAAAACTGAGAATACAACATCAGCTAATAACCTTCTGGATTGGGTGAGAAAGATAATTATCTATTTCGTAAACCGTCATATGATAGTCACGTGACTGACATTGACAACTAAAAGCATTGCTTTCGAAAGACTTGTGTGCACACATCACGGGTGTTCTATTGACAGTCACGTGATCATCGTCACCTGGTGTCACGATTGGTGCAGTTCTAACCTTCTTGCCAACAAATGCATTCAGCGTGTTTTCCTGGCGAACTGTGTTGTGTATAGCATTCACACTAAAAGCAGATTCAAGTGCGATTTCACGATGCTTCCTACAAGGTTGCAGGAATGACGAGGGTTGAAAATCAAGACTGAAAAACGAAGGGTACAAAGCACCGTTTTGCCGGAGACACCGGGTTAAAAAACAAAATCCAATGATGGGGCTGAATTTAAGTCAGTGGTAAGGAACGGGAGACGGCATTCACCATTCACCATGTTGCATTTGATTTTCCCATCAGTGTGACCCTACCATCTATCTACCATAAGTCACTTTTACGAGGAAGGTTCTTGACGGTGTAGGTGAAAACACAATTTGGTTGGTGTGAAAATAAATGGGATATGAATATAGCAACAAACAAAATACAAACCAACACAGCAAAAACATGATGAAAAAATACCTTGTTGGTCCTTCTCCCGTACTGTCATCTCTGGACAGCTCAAGCAAGTAGTTTCCGAATTCCTGGTTGTGGAAAGAAAAACAAAACAACGTAAAGGAACCAGTTATGTCTTGGAGCTACAACTCCATGCATGCTGTACTTTATTCTAACATTATTTCTACCTTCTGAGGCAGAGTCAGTGGAGACTTCACGAAATCTTTGAATGAAACCAATTTGTGCGAATCAGCTATGAACCGGCCTAACATAGCGCCTCAATCAATAACGCACATTTATTCTTAGCTTCCTTGTATGCTATCACTGTAACGAACGTTCTTCCCCTCTTCTATCTCAAACCACTCACTCACATACAGCTTGGGTATGATACATTTTTATTTTGTCTGAAGGGTTGTAAGCAACACCAAGCCGTGCTAGAAGCCATTATCTCTTCTGTATATTTAATCTATTACTCTATTTTTGTTACATTCACCTATATACTGTTACAATATACCGATAACGAACTTGTATTATATCTTTTTAAGAATCACATGAACACCTGTCCATTTGTTTTATTTTTAATGATTATGACGATGATGAAAAGGCAAACAATATATCAAATCACATCAAATTAAACAGATCAAAGTCCGAAGAAACAGCGATCAAAGGTACCGTGGGGTGGGGTTTCGTCACCTACCTCTCCGTTCTCTGGTGGGTCTCCATTCCCGAAAGTACTGGTGACAACCATCAGCAGGGACTCGTGCTCGATGTTGGCGACGTCATAAGCATCCATACACAACACCTGTGAGTTAATGAGAGTAGAGGAGTGAGTTGTTCTTTCAAGAAAAATGATAATAACAATATTTATGATAACAGTTAGTCCGCACTGTTCAAAGAGGGTAGCTTGCCCACGGATGTACACGTCGAGCATTATTCAAGCCCAGTATTTACACAACTGTTTTATGTTATCCACTGCATATTTGCGTTGATTACAAAGATGGCATGCTTCAAAAAGAATGCTTCATTGCATGATTTTGGAAGTCTGTGGTGTCGGGGTCAATCGATAAGTTATGTGGTAAACGTGAATTCCCTTATTCGAGATCATGATTCTCAGATCATATTTAGTGAGAATTGATACAAAAAAGAGACAGTGAGATGAGTTTAACGAATAATGTAAGTGATTATGTATGGTCGTGCCATAATCATTATGACTCACCTTGGCATCGAAGGCGTGCTTAAATATTTCGCACAGAGTCTTGGCGTACTTCTCCGACTTTCCGGTCTCTGTGGCATAGAGGATGGTCGCCTTGATGCGCTTAGCCAGGGCTTTGCCCATCATCTTCGTAGAGAACTTCACTGCCCTGGAAGATACAATATTAAAGCGGATATTTGTGTATAAGAAGTGTTATGGTTTTGTCTCTTGTTCTTTTTCAAAAGGAGAATAAGATCGCAAATTATAGGGACTTCCAGAATTGTCAAAGCATTGTTTCTTTAGTGCACCCCAAAAGAACAAAACAGCACCGTAACAAGTTCCCCCTTACCCCCAGCCCAAGCCCTCAAAAGGAAAATCGGCACAAAACACCGACAAAAACACACACACACAAAATCCCAAGATCATTATTGGTGGCTTTAAAAATCTGTCAAATTGACAAACGTGTAACGTGTGTAAACTCTCTAATGCTGGAATGATAATGAGAAGAATTTATATTTGCATACGAGTTGAAAATAAAGTGACATAATAATCTATGACAGAAAAACAGTGTTTTTTCTTGGTGTGTGTGTGTGTGTGTGTTGTTCAATAAAAGCGAAATTAGTAAATTTGACTAAGGAGAAAATGAGAACGAGAACAAAATGAGTGCGCCCTCACTTGGCAACCTCCTTGAAGGTGAGAAGTTTCCGTCTGCGTTTCTTGTTCTCCGCTCCTGGTGTGTTGGTCTTCCACACGTGTGTATTCCACGGATCATCCTATTGGATGCAAATCAAAATGATAATGTTGATATGCATCAACAAAACGCCCCTCACATTAAGCGACCATGTAAAATTATGCGGTCACAGTGAGGCCCAGGCAGAATGAAGGTACCACTCTCTACACCCTCCATTTATGATTCAGCATTAGAGAACATACAGCATACAATCTACCTATTTGTAGTATCTATCTATCTATCTATCTATCTATCTATCTATCTATCCATCCATCTATCACTCTGATTGTCTTCCTATCTTCACCGATAATCGTCGCCATATAAACACTCTTGTATGCACAATGTACTCTAAATGCAAAGGATTTAGTTTGAATACAGCCGAGACAATATCACTCTTCAATTTAACAAATTCTTCCGTCGAGCTATGTTTATTCCAGCTGATTGACAAATAAGCAATTATACTTTATCGAAGTGAATAAGCGCCAACCCGGAAATGTATGCCCAAGATTTCTTTTCTTTTTTTGTATCATGGCTACTAATAAAACATTTAAGAATCGGTGCTTATTTACCTCGATGTAGGGCAATTTGTTGTTCAGTCGCAGCATTATTCCTAGACCTCCTTTTCCCTCCTATTCGAAATCTTCCAGACCGTGAGTCTCTTCCATTCTCCCTCCCACACGTATCGATATGTCGGACTGGTATTCACTCACCTGGTATTCGTAGGAAGGCTTCAGCTGGTAGTTCAGCATCTCCTGGTGGAACACGGGCGTGATGCTCCCCGATATCGGCGGCACGATCCACACCCAGTCGGCCGGACAGCCGCCGCGAAGCCGCTGCTCGTTCTCCATGTGCTTCATGAAGGACTCGGACGCTGAGTGGTGGTCCGTGATGGTCACGTTCATTTTCTTACCCCAGAAAAGAGGTATAAATCATTACCATAACCAGTTAACCATTATATTTTCATAAAGATGGAATACCGTAATACAAAATTACATTTTTATACATAGTTTAAATGAATACATCAATAAATACACCAATTGATAAATGAATATTGTTCTCTATTCATTCATTCATTTCTTTATGATGTACAAAAGTAGACTTTATATGAGTGCACATGTAAATAAAGGTAAAACATAGCTATCAAAAGTTAGTTTACGAGAATGTTGTATTGAAATCACTCTTGGAGTGTGATATTTACTACAATTCGGTTTTACTTTTCTCTTCCTTTCCTGGATATTTCTCTCTATATAGGCCTATACGCCAAGAGTTTAAATGCAAAAACAGATAAAGGTCATTTCAATTCTGTTCAAATACGGTCATCATCAAATAGGAAAAAATGAAATAGATTAAATAACACTGCACTCGTTCCAGATCAAGAAAGATTATTTATGAAGATATTGCTAAAAACATTACATATATTTCCAGTATTTTCTGTGTTTTCCAGCAGATTAAATCTCAAATATCTCAATTTGATAAAGATGGATATAATATCTGTAGTATCTGCTTAGTATCTAAGTTCATATTTTGATACATGAAATTTCATTACTCACAAGACAACTACTAAAAACATGGAATTATGTGAAGGATACACACCTGGTAGCTGTGCAGCACGGCCACATTAGCCTCCACCAAAGCCTGGTCCTTCCAAAGGGTGGAATTCGTGCTGATATCCAGTCCCATTTTACATCCAATGGACTGTGCAAACACATGGACAAGATATGAAAACTATATTAATGTTCTTCGCTAATCAGTCTAGAATCATGTTGACAAAAGACTAACTAGGTTAGAATTGTTTCATTTCATTTCATTTGCGACGGAAGTATACAATTGACATTTGTACATAAACAAAGTAAAGTACAATGTTACTTTTGCATATTCAAATGAGATTTAAATGCACGGCTTTTGTTTACAAATGATTATTTAACGATACGATATTTGCAATTATACTTTGAAATGATCAATTCCCCTCATAAATAAAAAATATCGAAAATAAAAAATGATGCCCGTTCTGTCTGTCAGCCACCCCCTCTCTTTCTCTGGACATTATACATCAATACATACGCCCACACGTATTAGTCATATTGTTATTATATATTTTATTGTACATAATTCTGCTCGTGTGCATGTGTGTAGGGTGCTGACAAAATTCTTATACGAATCAGTGGTAATACCGGTACTCGTAAGAAGCGGTGATACCACTATTACACAAATACTCCTCTAATCGAACCTGTCGAAAGACACGGGCCATTCAGCCGCGGTAAAGATGTTTGTATTATCCTTAAGAAGAGCTGTTTCAACACAGCGTCCCATAAAACCCTACCAGGTCCCCGAGTTAGTTAAGCCTACCATGGCCATTTAGGAACAAGCTTACCAATGATTATTATCCTAAATGCCCTTTGGAAATGTTTTTTCCCGGTTTGTACAGTCTCTTCATACGCCTATCACGTAGATAGACTGTACTAAACAGTGTTAAGGAACTCTACGATGTTGACTTGTTGCCTTCAGGTAAGTAGACATCGCGACAAAGCTGCAAGTTGGTCAAGCACTATCAATTAAAGCTACTCCCATTTTATGCTCTCCCCCGAACACACAGCAGATGTTGACTCTGACCACTAGTTTGGAAACCGTAAGACGTTGAATTTATACAGACAATGGTTCAAGTACGTTCGGTCAAACATTCTCATGGGTACTTTAACCTACTCAAGGCTTAAAAAAGAAATAACAGAGGTGAAAGCGTTTGGATAAACCATCGGGAACTCTGTTGTTTAGGATGTTTTTAAAGATACCAGCAGATTATCTGACTGTTTGCGATAGGCCTACAGCTTTTGACCAGTAAATTAACGCTGCGTTAGGCTTAAATCTTTGTGCAAATTACACATGGAGTGCCTAGACGAGAATTAGGCAATAAAGTGAGGGTAAAAATCACTGTGATTGTGAAATGTAAGGACAAAATCGAGTCCTGATATAACAGTCTGATAACAGGTATTCCTTGTATTTGAAAGAAGTGATATTGATATTTCTGAGTTGATTCGCCATGTTTCTATAATTCACCGTGATGAAGCAATTCTGTGGCCCGTTGCATAAAACTTACCGTTGAATTTCAATGGTAACTACCGTCAAAATTAGGCGTCACAGCCAATCAGCATCAAGGATTATAAAATTTACCGCTAATTTGAAGACTTACCGCTAGAAAGGAGCGGTAAGTCCAGCGGTAAGGGTTTTATGCAACAGGGCCCTGATCTCTATAGATGGGCATATTAACTGAGAGTATCTATAAAGATGTGTGTTCAAACTGCAAACTGCAAAGCAAACAGTGCGCGACAATAATAATAATAATAATAGTAATAGTAATAATAATAATAATAATAATAATAATAATAATAATAATAATAACAATGATGATAATAGTGATAATAATAATAATAACAACAACAACAATAATAATACAGGGTACTTATAATGCGCCAATTCCACATAAATAACGTGCTCAAGGCGCAGTAGAAAAAGTGAGTAATGAAGTACAAAAATCCTTACACAAACATGCACTAGAAAATGAATGACACTATAATGATGATGAAAAAAAACAAATCATAATATACAATCGAGTTTGGAACGAGGAAATGAAAATAACGGGACAAGACCATGACTACGGAATGCAAAACGTGAGATATCTTCATCAGAGGAAACGGCAATGTAAGCTTTGTTTATAACTATAATCAATTACTGAAAGTAGTTGACTTCGTATAAAAAAAAGGAAGAGCAAAAAGCACCATTTACTACTTTGTGTGACATAAGAGGGCGCCCTTCTGTTGCACAGGCAAATTCATAGGTGGACGCGCAGACGACCAAAAAAAAAAAAAAAAAAAAAAAAAAAAGAGGAAAATACAAGGTAATGACTGTGTTCTCAAGTGTATTCACATGTGTGTGAGAACAATGTTTGGATGTATATTATTCTCATGATTAGGCGTAAATCCTGAAACAATCAAATATATGCTCACACAAAATAAAAACTTGGAAAATCACATGCTCGACCGCCTGACTATTCTCTTTCTGAGAAACAACATTCTAAACTCTGGATATTGTGTGTATGTGTTATGCAGTGTCGAATTCCCGTGACTAAACATAACACCAAGGTAAAATGCATCCACCGATTGTCGATATCGCATCGGCTCTTTTTTCCCTCGTTCGCCTCACTAAAATTTGCTGGAGTTAGCTCATTACAAAGATAACAAGAAAACGTTGTGAAATGGACCCGCAAAGTTTGATGTTCTACCGTGCGATGCGAAATAGCACCGTTACTATGTACGCTAAACCTTGGTCGTGTGAGATCAATAATTGAGGGGAATAAGTTGCACACATTTTCAAGGCTTTAGATCATCAGATTGTAGGGGTGTTTTCTCTAATCATAATCTATGGTTCCTATTTGCACAGCGTTGTGCGGTCTGTACGTGTGTGTGTGTGGGGGGGGGGGGGGGTGGTCACGCAGGAATGAGACCTCAATGTAATTCTGAATTACTAAATGTGGGAGTATATTGCAACATCAATTTGATGTCGGAAGTGTAACGATTACCTGCTGAAATCTGTTTGTAATGTGAACAAATAACGCCCAAAACAGCTAGCAACCAATCTATCTTTGCTTTCTGGGAATACTGACTGCTAGCGGTTTGTGACAAGTTTTAGTGTTATAATGCGTCAAGTTCTCCCCACTTCATCCTTAGAACACTCATGGAATCAAGAAGAGCTTCTGGAACTTTACTTTCTTTCTTTTTTAATTTTATCCAAACAACAAATTGTGATTAGAGAAAGAATTAATTAATGAGATAAATGAACAAATTGAAATAGATGCACTATCAAAATGATCCCTTATCCGTGCTTATATCGACTGTATACGTCTTTAGTAGGACATAGGCCTACTCTACATGGATATTCTGCAAGATATATTACATCCCTCATTAGTGAGATCCTGTCTCGTGGTTGGTGTACATATTGTCATGTGACCAAAACATAACAATGCTATAATGACGGTGATGTTGAGAACAAAATGTCAATGAAGAGATATTATGTGCAATACCGTGACGTCATTCATGGGATATAAGTGCTTAATACGATGCTATCGATCAATGGTTTGCTATCGGTATAGCTTGTGTAAAGTGCTGTATAGTAATCAGCCTAATAGACAATTGTGTAAATCACCGACACTGGTCGCCTGCGCAGAAATGTGTAAAGTTTTCATTTCAACAATTACTTTTAGGAATCATTGTAGGATATTAGACGAATACATTATCCTGCATTATACAACATATGTATAGATCCTTGCCATCTGATTGGATGAATGTGGATCACATGACATTCAGGAGAATCAGCTATCCCACGCTCACTCTCAATGGCAGTGCAATAGACGTCTACTGAACGGTAAATCAAGTGAGCCAGTCGTGCAATAGTTCTATTCAATTCCGCTTCGTGTCGTTGAATAGAACGGTTAAACTTGCACGCTCATGTAACATTCGGAACCATCGCACTCATGATTAAAAAAAAAAGAATATTGATTCGTCGGTGAAAGAAATCTGAGCACTATATTTAAGAAGCAGCAGAAAATAGTGCTATTCCTGCAACCTCGGTGTTAATAATTTTAACTGGAGTCTCTGTTTGCATTAGGCATATTTGTCAGCTATGATTGGCTCGATTAGGATCTGTGAACATGATTTTGAAAGAAAGCCATGGAGTCTTTATTATGCCTTCCACTGCTGAGAACTAGGTTTTCGATATGACGAGGAGAAACGTGCTGCCCAGATGGGATAGGACGACAACCTTGCAGATGTTTTAATTGGGCCACATCTAGTGGGAGGTCAAAAATGTCAAATATGTTGACGATATCATATCCAAGAATTTTGACTTGTCATAATCAGCTAAAACTATTAAAGGAAGAGAGAACGTGTTCGTTTATACATTGCCGTTATACATTGATATTTCACTCTACGATTATCTTTTTTAAAACTGTAATGAACTATACGTAAATGTTTTTTAAAGCCGGGTTTAAATCAATAGATGGAAATAAATAATCTATTTAATTGAAACTATTGAACTGAAATAACATGTTATAGGTCGTCACTGGAGTTTTGTTGTACTGGCCCGAAGGACTTTCGACTCCCACTAAGAGTACATGACCGAGGGTTATGGCATATTTTCGCTTTGTGAGCGACCTAACGAACAATCATATCGTCTATCTGTGGGTCTGTTCTGTCACGTGACGTGAAGCATGACTTACCTACATTGCACGGTGATGCTAGACATTGTCCCGACCATTGTCGTTGGCAAACCCCCATGACGAAAACTGATAAACGGTTTTCGACATCGGCTTCATGTAAAGGATTTGACATAGACCTGCCTTCTGCCCCTCTTGAAATATGATAGACATTAAAGATTATCATTTATGTGATTAATAGGCCTAATTCGTTTTTATTCGAAAGAACGCAATCGAGGAAAATTTAATTAGTCACCTCTCACCGTTGCAAGTTCTATTGCAGCTTGGGCTCTTTTGTTCCCTTCTGTGCACATAGGTCTTTAAAAATATACAGCATGCATTTTGACAATTCTGATCATTATTTTGTATTATCAGTTAAATCATACACCAATCAACTTTTTACAAGCTTTACAAGGATCAGTTCCATTTATATATCTGTATTCCACTTTAACTTAAATGACTGACTTTAAATCAACTATTATTTTGCGTCTTTACAGAACCGTGTGCAAGGTCAACTGTTACCACAAACCCTGAAGTCTATAACCCCATAATTCAATGAATTGAGTCCATTATGTGAATTTTGAAAAGGCGATACCAGCAATGTCGTTTTTATCATATTATGGATTGATGCATCATGCGGCAAAGATTAGATATTATCCTCGGCTGAGGGTGTTGTTAAACTGCGCGATCTTCCGTATTTAGCATTTGGCTATCATTTCATAGGCATGAAACTTTATTTCCACTGTGAGGAATATTCCAATGAGGATACATAAAGTGACGTCTCATCGAGCTTCTAACGATTTCAACTCTAGTCATAATTCTTAGAAGTTCTCGATAGACCAACATGGAGTATGTATGCTACGATGGCAAATCCTATCGTTACAGTATTATGCTATGATACAGAGCGCTCATTGCGTGACAGCTAAAATCCAAATGCTTTCAGAAGGTTGGAGGAGTCGCCGGTGCCACATGACTCATGGACTGACGACTTTATTTCTTCTTCTCTCTTTCGTCATTTTTTATACCTCTTATCATTAGACAGGTGATTCAGGTTAGTAAAGATCATGCCAAACAGTAGCGGGGGAAAAAAATGTCACACCTACACTTGACTGCACCTTTCGCAGACATGATCAACTATAAGATAAAGATTTCATTAAAGATCGTTAAGGAGAGGGGTGTACATGAGGGACAAAAAAAATAAAAAGAAAGAAACAAAATGAGATCTGACTAAGCCGGAACTGTGGCTAGACCAGCAATGCCCTGTTCTTGAAGGTGGCAGAATATTCCAAATAGAAGTAGAATTGGTCAGGCCTACTAATGAAGATCTGCACGTTTATCTTGTAATCCGCTCCTGGATTCCCAACCAAACAAATTTGATGACACCCGTTTTACACCAGTCGCGAGATAATGATGTGTACCAAACCCCCACGACACTTCCTTATCTAATCTTCTAACCTTCAACTCCAGAGGGATCGAATTCATACTTCAAGTATGTGGGGTTTTTTTTTTGTCTTCTTTAGATAGGGCCATGTCATCTACTCTTCTATTACTCAGCCCCCGCCTTGCTGAAAAACACAAAATCCATGATCACATTTTTAGAGTTCTATATGGAGAGTTTTTATTTGTTAAAAAGCCAAAGCCATTAGATAACGCCATAATTCAAATCGCCAACTTTCACCTAATCCCGGTTTTCACATTAACCTGGGGGCATTTCATGAAGCATTTTGTCCGACAAAGTTGTCGGACAATTTGCTCTCAGCCAATCAGATGCACGGATTTCAGTAGCTTGTAACAGTTTGTCAGAAAAATATCCGACCAAAACGCTTCATGAAATGCCCCCCTGATCATAATGTAGCCACGAAGAGCATTTTGATATCAGTAAGAATCGAATGAAAGAGAGAATACCGACATGCAAGAAAAACAGAAAGGGGTCTTTCAGAGTCAAAGTGGCTTGTCCGCTCTTGGGACAGTTTGTGATCTAACGCCTTATGGGATGATATCATAGAAGGTAAAAAAAGACGAATTTGATGTAGAAACTCTGCAACAACCAATTTTTTATGTATATATGTTTATATATTCCGTTATGTAACTGACAGATCTTATACAATCATTATAAAACTGTTCAGATACACTGTAAAAACAAGAATAGTTCACTAGAACATTACACATTTTAAGCCCATCTATGCTTCCTTACGCTTGTCAATAGCTTCAACCAGGATATGACGGACCATTAATTCTGTAAAATTACGATAGTGATTAAAAGCCACATATATTTAAGATAACAGAATACAAGATCAGGCATAAACCTTGCTTGCCTTAATCTCGGCTGTCGATCTTATAGCAGGGCGTAAATGCACATACCGGTCTTTCGCGCGCGGTAACTTCGCACCAAAGTGTCAAAAAACCAATTGATGACACGTTCGGCAGAGAGAAGCGAGTAAACATTAAGACTGATGGTGACGAGCGTACATACCAGTGACTGTGCAAAACGTGAGTTGGTGCATCGGCATTTGAACCTGTGTAATCCTTGATTTGATCACTGAGGGTGTCACAATGTCAAAGGTGATATCTATAATCATAAGATTTGGGTGATTCATGACGTAATTCTCCTTCTCACACATTGCTGTGCGAGTTATCAGTACCACAAATTGTTGCCCAAATTAGTAACCAATGACGCACACGTAGATTATCTCTCTTAATTTACGCTGATTTACTCATTCTTTTCTTTGTTGGCACTTATCGATTGACATTGGTAATACCTTTGCTGATAGAATTAAAATGGATGAAAAAGCAAGTCTAATTATAAATAACGTTGAACGTAGAGATTACATGCATAATGATGAAACTCTTCGCAGTTAAGACGATTAATGGGAATAACAGTGTCCAATTATTGCGAAAATATTTCATTTCTTTTATTTATATAGTATTTCGAAATGAGCTCTTATTGTATCGTCAAGGTCTTCTGTGAAATAGGCAAAGCAACGTGATTTTTTCCATACATTCATTATGACATCCTTTAAGCAAAGCAATGCTCTCTCTATACCATTTTCGTGTCGTAAGTTGCCTTTGTACCAACGGCCACTCCCGTTTCTCAGAGTATTACTTGATTGATAAAGGATGCTCGAAGCAATGTACTAAAAAGTAACCAGCAATTTCTTTCGAAGGTTTGTAGCATTGCTCGCTTTGGCGGGCAAGCCTCTAGGTGGTGATGTACGTACCTGGGTCACCAGCCGACCTACGGGGTCATACTCTCATTCGATTGGATATTTTGTGCAGTGAATTTCGTTTCAAAGCGATATAATAGAACACCTGTAGTCGAAAGATTATACGCCTCGGGCATCAAGTTTCAGATAGAATCATCAATGAAAGAAAAAATCTATATGGTTTCTGCGGAAAAAACCCCGTCCCCCCCCCCCCTAAAAAAAAAAAGAACTGGTCTTTGTTGCGCAGTCTATAGTACTAAAGGAATGCGTAATGTCACAACCATGCGGATAAAATTGTGTGTACTGGTTGCTAGGATTCGTGCGTCAGTAATCCACGAAGAATATATCGGTTTTGTGATAATAACAAGAAATCCTCTCTTCGGCCATTAAGCAATCTACCGCAAAGCCGATTTTCATAAACATCTACCCCAGTGAAGCTTTATGTAATTATAATCCGATGATAGGCGGGTTTTTTTTTTACTTGTATGTGTGACAATATTTGATGAGCATAACATCTGCCTAAGTATTTAACACTTTTTCGCAGATTATAAGGTTTCCTAGGACATTATTTCAATTATACTCTTCATTCTTCTTCACTTCCTTCAGAGAACTCTTAGAAATGTTTCAAGTATATACCAATAGAGTGAATCATTTCGGATGCATTCTTCCCTTGAGTTTCGCACCAATTAGTTCTTGAACCAAATAGATCTTTAGCTGGTGACAAGCATTCCTTTAACTATAAGATTCGCCTTATACCGGTTTGTTATGTCATAATAATGCTAGACTTGCCGTGTCCCAGGATTCTGTTCATAAACATAATGGAGCTCACTCACCCAGAAGATTGCAAACAACAGGCATACTTTATACATGCTAAACAAACAAACAAACAAATAAACAAAACAAAACAAAACAACAATGTAAACTTGTCATTGCTTGATATGTTATCACTTTGTTTGTTCGTTAGTTTGTTTTTTCCAAATCATACCTCGATAAGATTGAGTCTGTTGCTGTCGCAGATATCCCTGGCGCCGATTTCTGTGACCATGTACCAGCCGTTGAAGGGGCAGGCGGGGAACTCGAGGCCCCCGAGATCTAACATGAGGCTGGACACGGCGGGGAGGGCGTACCACTTCAACCCCAGCTCCTTGAACCAGGGGTACCTGGAAGAGAAGACAAGCAAAACAAGTTATGCTGTTCTTCACAGACTTTAATGTATACATTTGGCGCCATCTTCTTTTCTCGTCGGGATGGAGAGGCATCGGTATCACGCCCAAACAAACGAAGACGAAATTGTACAGGACCTCCTACAGTCGAAAACAGACGGTCTAACAACACACCCAAAGGGTAAAAGTGATTTCATTTGCAAAAAGAGTGGCCCATCGTCTCTTAGCACTCACCCAAGGACAAGCATCAAACATAATTGTACTATCACGACTTAAATTGCAGGCATGATCATTATGCATCGAAAGACATTATCCACCAGGAAAAAAAAAACAATCATCAAACAACCCAATTTAAACAATGCAAATTCACACACACACGCACACACACACACATACACATATGTATACAGTATGTCCCAAAAAAATTACAACGGGACCCCCCGCAATGATATCTTTAAAAAATAGTGAATCAATCTAAATACAAATTCAGGGTATGAAACTATAACTCAATGACCACATCTTACAGAAAACCCCATTCGATTTGCTTCACTGGTCAAAGAGAAATGAGGAATTTTGTAGAGGATGTCGGGAATCTCTTTCGTCCAAGTTCTGTCTATTATTCACGCACTAGAGCATTGAATTGCTAAAATCGGAAAAATCAGACTCATGACATGCTTTACAACAATCTACATTTCTCTGTGACCGCTTAACCAAATTGAATGGGGTTTTCTGCAAAATAGAGCTAAGATGTTATTTTTTAGGACCCTGAAGTAGCACTTAGACAGGTCGATCATTTTGGATGTTATCAATTCGAAAATTTGATTGTAATTTTGGGGGGACATACTGCAGTATGTCCCACAAAAATTACAATCAGATTTTTGCATTGATAACATCCAAAATGATTTTTTTTTCAATGCTACTTCAGAGTCTTAAAATATAACATCTTAGCTCTATTTTGCAGAAATCCCCATTCGATTTGGTTAAGCGGTCACAGAGAAATGTGGATTGTAGTAAAGCATGTCATGAGTCTGATTCTTCCAAGTTAAGCACTTCGATGATTTTGTGTGTGCACAATAGACAGAACTTGGACAAAAGAGATTCCCGACATCCTCTACAAAATTCCTCATTTCTTTTTGACCACTGAAGCAAATCGAATTGGGTTTTCTGTAAGATGTGGGCAATGAGTTATAGTTTCATACCCTAAATTTGTATTTAGATCGATGGAATACTTTTAAAGATATCATTGCGTAGGGCCCCGTTGTAATTATTTTTGGGACATACGGTATAGATATATATTTTCGAGTAGTCTTGGAAATTTACTGTCAGATGTCAAAACCACGTGTATTGCACAAAAATGACGAGCTGTCACTTATTTATGTACAGTAAGGTCTAGATTATCAAACGTGTTACCCGAGAGAACAGGAAAGCTCAGTTCATCCCATAATTAAGGGAGGGTACAGTTTCGGTTGAGATGGGGCTACAGATTTCCAATACTTTTTAATGATTATTATTTGAGATAATGAGAAACCTCTTCTGCAATATAATAGAGGATACAATTCTAAGTGGAATTCAAAGTTTATTTGATAGAAATTGGTTTTGAAATGGCTGAGATATCCAAAACAAAGAGATCATAATAAAAGATGGGACCCACCTTTTTTTAGGATCACTTTGTTTTACTTTGTTTTTGGATGGTATACCTCAGCCGTTTCAAAACCAATTTCCATCAATTAAACTTTGAATTCCTCTTAAGATTGTATGCTCTTTAATATTTCATAAAGTGGTTTCTAAGTATCTTGCACAAAGTTAAAAGCTGAATCCTCACCAAAACTAATACTATACCATCCCTTACAGTTGATGCATTTTCACATTGGCTTTGATAATAGAGCAAAGGCAAACAGATAAAAATGGTAATTCATCAAAGTCAATCATATAAAAGTGGTGGAATTTAAGGTTTCGTATTGCTTTCACAAAACAATTATATTGGTAGCAACAAATTAATATGAAAATAAGGCAATGTGGTGATGCCGTCACTTCACAATTCTGCACCTTATCTTTTTCAACGAAAATAATATATGCTTTGTGGTTGATAGTCAACTACAACCTTCCACATCTAAAGTCAGGAAGTCTACGGTATTGCACTAAAACATTGATTTTAATTAACACTTATCTCACTATTTATCTAAAATGAACATAATTTTCACAGGGGCAAATATGAATATTTGTTAATTAATGCTGTTCAGCATTTTTGTCATCCACCGATACAATTTGGTTGTATTCAATATGAATGTTACTCTCATACATCTTTTGCTTTGTTTGGTTTTGATTGGTGGGTTGGTTTTATCTATTACTATTATGAGTTTTATTCTCTCTCTCTCTCTCTTTCTAGGAAAATAGGAAAGAAATGGCTCAGAACTACCACAAGACGAGACTACAATACACCTTCAGTGATGGTTGATCGATAGCTGATCTTGGCGCTGATCGATACAAGATCAGTGCCAAGATCCAAGGGTGTAAATTGATGTGTGGCCTGTCACAATGTCAACACGTAACGCGAGCCTTGACAATAGTCTTTGAGGATATGTCTTTGACATCACCCCGTGACCTCTTGTCTGAGGTTGATCTCCCCATGGACTACACAACTTGGACTGCAACCCTGAACTCCCGCCTTTCGCTTTCTTGCAGACGAAACTCAGAATCAACACGCCCAGGGAGCAATCAACGTGTACAGAGTTTTCGAACAACAAGGACGATAAAAGAGACGAGAAATCATCGCTGTGGAGTTGATTTTCACACGATTTTTTGATGACACACATGGGGTATGGCAAAATAAACATCGGGGGTATTGCCTTACTTTCTCGAGCTTTCTGTATCCGAAACTGATACGAGATAGCAACGGATGTCAACTAGCATTAGTCGAGCGTGTCGTGGAGTTACAACAACTGCACTAAACGGGAGGATCGTGTAATGTGATCGGAACATAAAGCGACCCAACTGACAGCTAGCGAATCATCTTCTCCGATTGTGTGCTAGATGTCAGATTCTCTCCAACTTCTTGCTTTAACTCAGAGTTTTATCAAAAAGTTAATCCACATGTTCAATAACAACAACAACAACAACAACAACAACAACAACAAAAGCAATGACAACAACTACGACGATGACGAAGACGACGACAGCAACAACAACAACCATAACACAAATAATGTAATGCACTGCTCTTGAATGATCAGGTTAGAGAAAAAGCTAGCAAATTGTGAAAATAATGCATTTCTTTCGCAGAAAATAATCAAGTAACAGTAAACCGTTTGTGGTAACTTCCCATGAGAGCCAGAATCACGCGTCTTTGCGAAGAAACGATATATTCTCTTGTACAATTATAATATTCACATGTATTATATCGTTGTGTGTTTGTTATTAGAACATCGAGAATATCTACTCCGGGGACATCACAGTTTTAGGAAAAAGATCACTTTGCTGAGTTCATGGGGTGTCATGTATATATGACAGCCAAGTGGTTGTAGATTTCACATTATGTGTAAGATATTGCTCCGTTTTAAACTCATCTTTTCTTTCATGATTTTTATTCTCAGTATTTCGGAGTTCATTTCCCATCACACTGGGTTGCTCATAACGTCAAACTGCACTTATTGTTGCAAGTCATATACAGTGCACTCCTGTCATAACGAAGACGGTTATAACGAAATTCCGATTACAACGAAGTTAAAATTCAGGCCCCAACATTATCAGCTATACATTTTCTCTTGTTCATTTGTTCGGTTGTCACGAAATTTTGATATAATGAAAGCAAACTGCCGGTCCCGATGACTTTGTTATAACGGGAGTCGACTGTATTGCATCTACGTCACATGCTGTGCTGGTATAAATTCAGATGGTCATTAATCCTTTATTGGGAAGTTCAATTTCCCAAAACTCATGAGAATGATGTGTGCAAGATTAGAATTTGATTAATTTTATTGTTTAGGTTTCCCTTACTGTGAAGTGACAAAATATGTAGCTTTTGTCGATGACAGAATAAGACATGTGCACGTATACAGGACATTTTTTTTCTTGGACAAAGACTCTTCAATACAAATGCCGGAATTCCTGTTGAATAGGTTTCTTATTATACGAGACTCTTACATACTAAAGTGAGTAACGAAGGTAAGCTGTGTAAAACCCTTTCACATATCCAATTGCCCTCCTGAGAAAAACCATTGTGCATCCGTTTCCCCTTACCGGAAATAATTTGTTGCGACATACTGTACTTCGTTGTAAAACCGCAACCTCTAACGATTCTCATCTACAGACAATTTGGGTTTGGGGTGGTTTCTTGGAGAATGTTTGCATTTGTTGTTTGCGGTCTGACAACCATAAGAACTAATAGCCACATCGGACCAAATGCAGTTATGATATATTTTGCAGACATCTAAGGAGAGGTGGAAATGTCATTGGACCCGCATACTATTAAAAAAAGACAAAACGTTCGTACACAAAGCGTTCGTACATAAGTATCGCCCACAGCTACGATAGATACACCCACAAATTATCATAGACATACAAGCTTGTTAGTTCTACAAAACAGGCATATTGGATGCAAACAAACATATTATACAAAAAATACATACATACATACATACAGCACACACATGTATATTTTTATACCTGCATCCATGCATATTTACCTGGAGAAAATTATACCGATCGACATACACACATAAAGTCCTACAAGTACATGTATCATTAATACTCACACGTATAAGAAACGACAGACATGATCTCGGCATTAACTTGTGGGAACAAATATATCCTCCTTATTACAGACAATGACAGCTCTTTATCATAGTCAAACTTACTTGGGATGCTCGAGCGGGACTTCGAGCACGAGATCGGGCGGGATGTCGTACATCTCAGGGTCTTCGCCGTTAGCTTGCAGCACGAGCGGAAGAACGTCAAACGCTCCCCCGCTTCCTTTCCAGCCGAGCTTCTGACATACCTAGATGGTGATAGTAATAAAAAAGTGATAGTGAAGACATTAAAAGTACAATGTTAATGATAAAAAAGGAGATTATCAATTCAGATGGTGAAGATCGTGCTATGGTGGTGATGATGATGATGATGATGATGATGATGAAACAGCATTTATATAGCGCCATTTATCTTTAGAAACGTTCGAAAGGCGCCTGGCTCCCACAATGCGTCACACATCATTATAAAAAGTTGCTTTGAAAGATAAGTCTTCAGTTCAGATTTGAAGGTATTGAAGTTGTTACAATTCCGAAGCGGGACTGGTACAGAGACTTATTTCATCATTGTTTGTTTTTTTAATCAATTGTAGCCCTTTGTACAAATGCATTTGTAAGATCGTATTGCTGATGTACACTTTTAAAAACATGTCGGCCTTTAAAAGAATAGTTAACATGACAATGCCGGAATATCGGGGCCTGGTTATTTGATCCATGTTTATCGTGTCACTGTCGGCAACCAGGGATAGTCTGGTGGTAGTGTCACAGCTCGGAAAGCAGTAGGCTATATGACAGGTCCGAATCGTACTGGTTCCTTTTTCCGATATGTAAATCTTACAAATAGATTTGTAGATAGGATGACAATTGACCACAAATCGACCATAGCACAAGGTTAATGATTATGCCAATAACACTACTACTTTTTTTACGAAACAACCAAAAAAAAAAAGGACCGACAGCTACTTTACTACTAGTTATGTCATGCGTGTTTTATCTTATTCTATCGATCTAAACAATAACATCTATCAATCATGGAGACAATCTGCATTCTATTCCAATGCCTATGGATACCTTGTGTCCTCTGCATGATGTTATAATCATCTCGCAGGTTAAACAGCTAAGTATGCCTACCTCTGTGAACTCGACCCCTGCAGGATCGCCGATGATCGAGCCATCGGGCTGCTTGTACCCCGCGTAGCCCAGAAGCTGTCTGTTCCACACTCTGAAGTCCTTCTGCGGGTCTGTCCGCTGGGGAAAGATCGTGATGGCGGACCTGTCGACACGAACGGAACAAAAAGAAAGGATACATCAACTAGCATTAATAAATGTAACACCAGAAACATTTGCGGCATGAAATTTTCGAGAATTGGCGACCATGAAAAATCTATAAGTATACTGGTGCTACATGTTTTAAACAAAAACTTTCGCGCGCATTTCACTTTCGCGAATCTTGGCTCCTAGCGAAATTCGCCAAAGTTTCATGCTCGCAAAAATTTCTGGTTTTACAGTATTCAAGTGTCCCTTCAATAAGTGTCGCATATATAAATTCATCTATCTGCCTTTTTTATAGACAATTACTATGTACATGTAAATATACATTATTATATACATGGCTCGACACTAACTTTTTTGTTTGGTGGCCCGATGGGGCCACCAAAATCCTAAATTTCAAATTTTTGGTGGCCCGAGAGAAAAATTTGGTGTCCCGAAAAAACAATAAAAAACATTAAAAGTCCTTTGTTTTAATGAGTCAAATATTTAAGTTTTATGATAGTAAGAATTAGAAGTTGGACATATCTACTCATAAATAAACTTCAACAAACTTGCAACACTCACTCTCAAGCACTCATTCAGTCCTTTTGATCCATCCTTTAAACAAATTTAACTGCTAATTTCCGGCGCAAAAAGTTACGAATTTATTGACATACTTTTCAAAAAATTTTGGTGGCCCGAGGCGGGCCACCAAATTTGCCCTTTTTTGAAATTTGGTGGCCCGACTTTCATTTTTGGTGGCCCCGGGCCACCGGGCCACCGTTAGTGTCGAGCCCTATTATATACAATGTATATTCTTGCGTTTGTTCGTGTGTGACTGTTAGACATTTACACACATTTTGGAACAAGGGTATATCATTGACGGACTCAAGACTGAGTTTCAATTTTTTTTAAAGTTCACGCCATATATATTCATGAAGTGTATACTTGCAAATTTGAACAAACTCATCTCTCTTTCTTCCAATAATGAAAAAAAAAAACATGGCGGCCATGCATCTATTGTCAAAAAAAGTCTGAACAACTAAACTTCGAGCGATCTTAGCAGTAATGGCTGAGAATCTGGTGCCTCTTGTATGATAGCTATCATGAAATAAAAGAGACATCAAAATTCAAGGCATTCTTGTCTTTGAGACGAAAGACGATAAAGATATCAAATATGCGAAGTTTAAACAAATATTTTACTTTCATTATGTTTCAACCACATCAATTTCAGTTTACGCAGCTGTATGTTTGTGATTTTATTAGCGTGACGTGAGAACGGGTGTTTATATTTACCCCTATCAGTCAACCGGTCAAAATCTCACATAACCATAGTGTCCAGCTACACAGGTCACAGCTCTTAACTCAATTTCCAAATCATTCTTAGAAGAAATATACGAGAGGTAGATAGAGAGAGAGAGAGAGAGAGAGAGGGGGGGGGGGGGACAAGGAGGGGAAGAGCAAGAACATTAAAACGTTAATAACGCGATAAATAATTATTCTCTAAACTTGAGTGTCCGGGGACAAAACTTCTAAATTCCCCTTTTTTTAAGGTGCGACAAAGTCGGTTTGGTTGCTGACACTTCTGCAGTTCACTTTGAACGAGGTAATATTATGATTATAAATCTGCCCATTTGGCTTTATGTTTCAGCTTCTCACAGTCACCGTCATTATTTATTCATGACTTTTCAGAACAGGTGGTATCAGAGTTCCTGAGAAAATGTGACGACGCGTAACACAACACGAGTTCAGAAGAAAATACACAAGAAGTCTGGCGGGAATGTTCATGACGCGAATGATAGCTACGAAAACAGCTGTAACAATGACGTTACTGGTGTGGATGAAGATAAAGATGTAATGATAATGGTGATAAAGATGTAGTATTAACAGGTATAATCATTGGAATGTCCTGAGGTGAAGAATGTTAGGATATTGCTATTTCGATTTATCAAATCAAATAACAAATCTGCAATGTGACGGCGGAATTCCTGGGAGGAAATCGGCGCAAATCGACAAATTGTGATGACAAAGTGCATTTTAGCGCGCTTAATTTGGCGTTCAAATACCATGTTTTTATATCATGCCCTCTGCTTGGAAATGTGGCATAAGCCGGGCCAGTTAGATACAGGTCATAAGGTCAAGTTCGAGATAGTCGGCCGATCCCCTCCAGACTAGATCATAATGCTTCCAAGACCGGCGACTATTCCAAACGACATCCACCTGTTCTGACATGCGATGAGGGGATATGCCAATAATAGATTTGCGAATAAAAAAATACGAAAGAAAAATGTGAGGGCGTATACACATGAAAACTAGTAATCCCATTACTTCGGGGAATGGGCGGGGTCGGTTTAATAAAAAGCAGTATATAGCAGCTTTTGCAGCTATTAACCTACGCAAACTAGAGTTGAAGAACCTTGAGGGAAGGTCGCAGTGTTAAACAGAATCAGGAAAATTCACAAACCCACAGACATTCTTTGGTTCGTTCAAACCTGATATCTCGAGAAAATGAGAAAGTCATCCCCACCCCGCAATGTTCAAAACGTGCCTCGACTGTTTGGCGTGGCGTGTAGAATGCTGGGGGTAAAGTATTTCGAGGTAAGACACAAATGCAGCTGCAAAATAATGATGACCTCTTTATTTGGGGGGGGGGGGGGCAAAAAATAAAATGTCTTCAAACTTTGCCGAACAGCGACAGAGGACATGGCGCGATAAGGCACGTTCGACCTGCTCCAATATCTTGCACCTCTCAGCGAAGTTTAAGATTTATCATTTTCATCTTGTATATCACAATCATCAAAATTTCTGCTAGCCGTATCATCACAGAATTACTGGCATAACTGAATAGAACAAAACAGCTCACTGCCGCATCATGGACATATCTTGCGAAACAACGGAAAATCAAAATTCTCGACGCACTTTTAGCAACACGATATGAAATCGAATTATATTTTATGTCATGCATAATTATGATTAATGTGACACTGGCGAAAGGAAGCGTGAAAGATCCTTCTGTGAAATACCTCATCGTGTTCGAAATTTGGCAGAGGCAGAGGGAACATTATACATTCGAAAGATAACACAGAAGTAAACCTTGTATAACGTAAGCTAAGGTACACATAACCGCATAAATCAGTTGCCTCAGTATCAATTGCCTTAGTATGTTTAATCCTGCTTGTCTCTACATCGAAATTGGAAATTTTTACAAACATCAAACAACAAAGCCAGTGACTTAAGATGCAATCAACACGGTTCATTTTTTTACAGGCATTTCCTGAAAAACAGTGAATTTGCTCTGTAATGTCGAATTGACATTTTGTCTCCGACTTCACACATCTTCATCTATGAGAAGAACTCTATATAGCGCGTGCCCTCCGCCGAACTTTCATCTGGCGTCTGTATGGGCGTGGAATAGCGGATCTACGTCACGGGGAGGCGGGACATCTTGCCGTCGACCTCAAACTAGCCGTGGATGCGGCCTTGGTCTTGACATCGTGGCGTCTGCCACGTGTTCTCCGTATCTTTCAATAGTTCTTTCCTCGTGAATGAAAGGAAAAACAAGTTGGAGAAGTTGGAGAACATCTTGGCCGAGTTTTCGGCAACGACTCTTTGACGAACACATGTCTGACTCTTCACATACTTTACCCTGTCTTCATTCAGTGGTATATACAGTAGTTGTTTTGCATCTCAATTGTCAAGACAAAACAAGTCTCAGACACATGTCGGGCTTTGGGGAACTTGTACCCTGAATTTGATATTTGTGGGCAGCCTCTGTGGAAAGGCAGATTTGTAGCAACTTGTACAGGACATGTTACTTCACTTTCATGTTATTCATGAGACATACTTCATGTTGTATCATATGTCAGAAGTTATAAAGAATGGTTTGAATGAGTAAAGCCAAACTTGGCGGTCATGACATGATGTAGAGATCTGGTACGGCATTGTTTTCAGCTGGATTTTTAAAAAATAATTTGTGCCTTATCTGCTGCTTAAAACTGTTTTGCCTTTTAAAATCGCTATTACTCATCCTAGATAACTATTCTTTTTTTCTTTCCTTCTTCCTCCCTCCGTTCCTATTTCTGTCTGTCTGTCTGTCTGTCTGTCTGTCTGTCTATTTCTTTCTCCTTGAAATGCAATCCATGACGGTTTTGTCGCATGTTTATACCTGACTGTTAGCTCTATTATTGTCAGCGGTTATTTGGTGCTTCCATGGCCTCTGTTATTGTCAAGCCTTAAATGCCATCATTTGTGGTTTTATTCACAACAAAACTGCGACCTTGCAAACTCGATTAGGCGAACACAAAGCTCATATTTTTCAGCGGTATGAAAAGCAAGACTATGTATTATGTGCTTTTTACTACTCTGTTTAGATGGGCGGAACTACATTCCCCTGTTGTTGCACATATTCTGTTCTCCTAAATAAGAAATTATTTTACTTTCAAATCCATCAAAACATTATTCTCCGGTTGTAAAAGTCCCCCTTTATAAAAAGACATTCGACAAAGGAGATAAATGATGTCAAATCAGCTGAAAAACATGATTTTGTGTCTGACACGATGAGATGATATATCCCGCCGCGCTCTGACCCAATCGAATCATCGGGGCCTGGTCAAGTTCAGTGTTACGCGCGGCACGACGTAAACGCGATAATTCCCCGCTCCCTCGGGACTCGTAAAGTGTTAACCTCTTTAACCCCCGCTATGAATTACGCTCGTTTTTGCCAGCAGAAATGATGAAAAAAGTCACTAGCCCGTCGTAGCAGTGTATATTCCTCCTGGAGAAAATCTAATCTGAAACAGACGTCTGTGAGTGTTCTGTTTTTGACCCTCTTTCTTCTGCCAACCTGTTAAATGTAAAGTCTCGTTATTTCGTCGTTTGTATGAGACGAAAAATCACATAACGCACGCAATGTCTGTCTATCGTTCATTATCGGTCTGTTTTTATAAATTCCCTTTCAGCTTGGGAGATTCGAAACCTATATTCGGATTAATATTGCTAAATGCTTAAGAAAATAGATGCCTGTCGGTGTGTTTATTTTCTATTTCATTTAGTTATCTATTCCCCTTTCTTATTGGAATGGGGTTGACGGGACCTTTACAGAGGGAAACATTACGGATTTCCAGTCCCAAAAATGACGCAAAACCAGAGCACACTTACTCCTGTTTCGCCGAAGGCTTAAAAATGATGGTGTAAAATGAAAATAAATAGTTAGACAATTGAACTAGGTGTGCAATAAGGAAATAAGTGAACAAAGTCTGGTTGGATAGAAAGGATCGGTATTTGCGTCCTTCTTGTAAGGAATACAGGGTACACAGGAGGGGTGCGTGATATGAAACGGTTGTAATTCGTAGCGACAGGTTTGTTACAATATCTCAGTTGGATAGACGACTCAAGCAAGCTTGGTCCCATGCAACATCATGCGACGCGACACTACAGCGGACGGTGTGACACGTGATTGGTTAACGAAATACTCTCGAGAAAACAAAGAAAAACAAGACGAACAGTTTCTATCATCTTTATTTTGTTAGAATTCAACGGTGCCTGCATGCAAATTACATCTGCGTCAAATCATGACACAGAGATCGTTGTTCATTTAGCGCGAACAAGGACTGCTCGCTGTATTTAATGTGGATATGACTTAATTTCGTTTTATACGCGCTTTAGGTGTTGCTGAAGCAAACAGTGCCTGAAGCTTGTGGAACTATTTTTGTGATCACATGTGGATTCAAAATTCTCCCATCTATTACTTTCCCCCCCAAAAAATCGTTAAAAAAGCACTGTATTTCAGCAGTGATATGTGCTTCACTTGGTCAAATTGAAGAATCCTACTAGGTTAAATTCAAATGTTTCGAGAGAGGAGATTATAGATGAATCCGACTTCAGAACACTGTAACATATGGCGGCCATAACAAGGGACTTCCAAAGAAGATCAAAGACACTTACAATGGGTTAGGCAATGAGCCAGGTGCGTCGCTATGTCATGGCCTGAATTATCTGGAATAAAGCCCACAAGTTAGAAATTATCATTAAAAAAAAACAGTACCTAAACCGAATTGGTCGATCACGATGCCATTGGGAAATGATCTGTGATGGATACAGTATTCAATAGTGATAGGAAACCCCGAATAATATTTGAGCTATCTGATACTATGGGGGCGGGTGCGAAGGGGGACTCCCAAGTTTTAATGGATGCTAATGAGCAAAGTAGAGGTAGTTGAATCGTCAAAAGGTCAGAACAAATATTTGGCGGGGCGGTACAAACCTCAGGTTTCCTTTGTTCGTGGCGTAGCTCATGTGATTACAGATTGCCTGGAACATTTCCTGCGGAGAATTGGCATTCCTTGCGTCGAACACCTGTTGGAAGAAAATATTTAAAATGCCATCAGTATCACGTGGATCGAGTATCGTCACCTCGCTGCTTGCAATCTTCGAGCGTTCTTTGAGTAATGGGGCCAAAAGGCGTCGTATGAACAGTTTCGAAAATACGGCAGTCTTTTTAACATCTGGTTATATGAATATAACGGTAAAACCAATGAGATTGTTGTGATTTTTTTGTTTGTTTTGTGGGTGCATCGAAGTAACCTCAAGAAAACTGCTCAATGCAAGTCAACATGCATTTTTACATGCATAGTTCCTCTTAAACTTCCGCGAGGCTTGATGCAGATAATTTCTGTGCATCGTTTGTACCTTTTAGTTTGATTTTATTACTTCATAATGAAAATTTGATGTTGTCGCTTGTTTCCTTACCTGTAGTTTGGTCCACTGGATGCGGCCGATGCAGCGCGGAGCATTCCTCCACGCCGTCTTGGCCCCGAGGATGAGCTCGGTCTCTGTCAGCTGGTATGAGCCTGTCTTTTCTATCGCCTCCCGCACGGCGGCAAGTCGCTTCTTGTGGGTCGGGGTGTCCGCCCTGTGAGGAGGAGAGAAAGAACCTCTTATAACATTGTCGCTGAGCAATTTACTTTCAGACTCAGTTGGTTTATGATCGGTGAAATATCGAATATCATAGTTTGGAGGTATCAGGTAGAAAGGTTACTTGATTCGTAAACCTTCATGGTTGTATGTATAACATATACCGTAACTTTATATTTGGTATTGTTTGTTTATTTGCTTGTTTTCATATACTGTTACCGAGTTTGGTCAAGAAGTCAAACAGAAGTCAGAAACGCTATTATATAACGGATGGCGTATCACTAGTTTGATATTTGAAGAACTTTGAATGAGGGAATCTTGGCATCTGACTAGACTGTCTTTGTATTAGCTGTTGATTTTATATGTATCTATTTTCTTCTGTGGTTGCGTCAAAAATTCTCATGCAGTAAATTTAATACGATGTAATATAAAGCAGCTGACCATAAACTGGTTTTCGCCAAAACTTTAATCTCACTTCATCTGAGTCATGGAGGGTCAAAATATAACTTTCATACTGTGCAGGGATTTTATGGTTGCTATGGTTACCTCTTGATGTGGGTGAAGTACTGGTTGATGAAATCCTCTGCGTGCAAGAGGAGCTCCTCCTTTGGTCGCGCCTTGTCTCGTGGCGGGAACATGATCGAACCCATACATCTCTTTTCCGAACATTGCGTGTTCTGAATTTGACATGAAACGGAAAGAACAACAGGTTTAGCAAATGAAACTTATTTTCATATTGAGCACTTTTCTATTTGACAGACATAACTGGCTAAAAAAAGGACGGAAAAAGACGAAGACAAAATTAACAACCCAACGATAAAAACAAACACAAACACACAGTGTATAGATAAACAATCAACAAAACACAAAAATAAAACAGCACAGAAAAGAAAAAATATAATCATCTTAGCAAAAAACAAACAAACAAACACACACACACACAAAATCTTGGCTAATGCCAACAGTTCTTCGCCTTAGGTTGATCAGAGATAAGTAACTATACGGAAACATCCATACTACGTTGATTTGAAAAAAAAAAAAATCCGGCATATTGTGCAGATCATGAGATGACCTGAAAGGGACGTGAATTATGGATCCGAGTGATATGTATCTTTGTCATATCAACGATCATTTGGTGGTACATATTGTATTTAGCAGGTGGCGTACAGAAGTTTATCACGATGTATCTATGGCTCGTACCATGCCATCACAATTCCCGGTCTAACTCAAAACTTAGCCGTACAGCGAGTCCATGGTGATGGTGTCTTTTATTTTGTATTACATTATCATCATGATTATTCTCTTTTTCGTTTCGACCCAGGGGCAGTCTCATCAATGGTGGTACTTAGGTCCCTGGAGCCAATCGAAATTTGTTAACCCCTTGTGCGCTTTGAGTGGGGATTGGCACGCACACACGTACATCCCTCGTAGCATTGATGTACACATTGTCCACAGTCCCTGGCACTGAAAGAGTTAAACGGCGCAAACGTCGCACGGTATCAATCAATGATTGAACTCCTACCTCGGGAATATTGTTACAGCTCGTAATTCCGAAGGTTCGTTATTCTGAAAATGAAACAAAGCTCGTTGTTCCGAAGGTTCATTACGGACCCTTCACTTCGGATCAACGAACTTTCGCAATAACGAACCCTATTTCATTTTCGGATTAACGAACTTTCGGAATAACGAGCCTTCGGAATAACGCCACAAATGTTTGGATTAACGGAACCTTTTTCATTAATTTCGGATTATAGAAAACGGACCTCTAGGTATAGGAAATTTGTGTGTTTCGGATAAACGAACCTTCGGAATAACGAAGCTTCGGAATAACGAACAGCACCCGGGAAGGAAGATGATGCATGTTGTCGGAAGACGACACGGAAAGTAATGCGGAGAAAACCTATCCCGGGTCCCTCGATTAACTCTTTCTGTGCCAAAAAGTCAAATGTGCACAAATCTCACACTCAAACCTATGTGTACAGGTAATTAATGTGACACACAGAGGGTTAAAGTCCATGGTATCCTTTCACTGTATGAACTTCAACGTTCTCACAGATTGGGAACAGACACATCGTATGACATGGAATATCTTATTTGGCCCTGCTCAACCCTGTGATTATTATATCAGTTTAATGTCCACTGATTGTCTATTTGTGATCGTGCATCACAAAACAAACAAAAAGTCGCATCCCTTGATTTTATGTGAGGACATGGTGAAACGGGTCCACCGAGTCAGTTTTGAGTTTTCCATATTTTCTGAAAGGGCTATCCTTCTTCTACATTATCCCTAGGTTTGGGATCATAAATTGAATGGGAAAGTGGGTTTTCAGCAGTTTTTCTACAACCCCTTTTGCGGTAGAGTAGTGTGATCAGGTTTTTCGTAGAGGCCCCTTTTAATTTCTTTAAAACCTTTGCACACTCTTCACTTTGAACTCTAATAAGTTTTGAAAGGATGATGCTACTGCCTTGAAAGTTGACATTTATTATGAACAGAATAAGTTAAGCAAGCATGCTTTATTTCAGCTTAATCTGATAACCTCTTCATTGTTGTTGCTACAGTGGTTTACATCGAGTTTTTTCTTGTCCCATTCATGGTACGGGTAGCACAGCTTAGTAGAGATTGGGCACTTGAATAAACCCTGTACTTCACAGCCTCTTTTCTCAGTTCAAACTTTTCCAGAGTGTGTGCTTTCTTTCCAATATTTATATAGGTTAGGAGAATCCATTTGAATTGAGTTACACATCATTTTAAAGCTTAGAGTCTGCTCTTTCAGAATCTGCCCTTAACTGAAAATCTATGTCTGGCGACTTTTTGTGTGTTTTGTGGTGCAGGGTCCATTTGATATTACAATGAATAAGAGGAACGCATTGTCAGCATGCTCTGGCTGATTTAGAGTGAGAGGGAGAAAGAGAGAGAGGAAGAGATATTTGTACCTTTAACGCACACAATTCTATAATGTCATTAATTCTGCTCAAATCGTTTGTCATTCTAGAATAGCTCAGTCTCAATGCCAAAATTGCATTTACACAGACGGAACATAATGAATCTCTTTCTTGTTCGATTCAAATGAAGCCACAACCAAAACAAGGACTCCCTGTTTACGCGTATCAGCGAAAACTGTACGGAATATCTTGTTCATAACGACAGTAAACAGATTTACCATGGCCACGGTTATTGCTGGCCTTCTAGGGCAGACTTGGGGAAAAAAAGAGTGCAGGCTTCGGTACCTTAAACAAAGGTCTCCAAAGGTTACCACGGCAACAAGTTGCACGCTTGTAGCTGATTGGTTGTTGACTCTATTAAAGCTGCTCCCCTGGTTACTTCCAGTTTCGCAAGTTGTAGTTATTGCAAAAGTGCACTTTGAAAGGTGGCCCAATACCTCACAGGCATTGGCACACAAGAGGGTACAAAATATGCCAAGCAAAACAAACTTCGTGGTGTATCTGACCCTTTGAAAGTGGACACCGTATGGTTGGCTTGTCCGTTGCTGTCTTTTCCTCAGATATGTGTTTGTTATTGAGGTCAGAAAAGGTCTAGTTTCCAGTATCAAACGAAAACTGGAATAACTCTTTACAGAGACGAAGAAAAAATACGTGTTCACAAATTTACGATCTCAGGACTATTCGGTCTTCGGCCTTTTAACCTCACTGCACTTCGAGGTAATGACAAAGATATCGGTTGGTTCTGATGCCATTTATATTTCGTTCATACACGACGATTAGAAGCGAGGAGGAGCTTTTTATACATTCAGGTCGCCTGGTATTTTGGTATCGTGTGCGTGTATTGCAGTGCTACCCATCACTTATGTCCGGCTGGTTAGAGAGGATGATAATATGATTGAATAGACTTTTATGTTCCAGTTCTGGCGACACAGAGACGTAAACTTTAGGTGAGAGACATACGTTGGATCGTCACCATTTGTGCACACTGTTCATGATACTTGCCAGTTTAGCTCTTTTTAGTCATCTTGCCCACGCATATATTCCCATCCAGCAATGCACATAAATACGAGTCGGACGTTACTACCTATAGAATCACCTTTGCAAAAAATACAAAGGCCTCCTGAACCACTTACCTTGCCATATTATGTACAACAAGTGCCACCGACAATCAATGTCAAGCGCCTGGTTTGGTAAAGTACAATTGGATCGATATGTTCCTTTTATAACGTAACTTGTCGACCATTAACAATGCTTAAGTGCCTCTAGAGCAGTATTTCGCTGAGGAGAGCTTAGTGTGCATGGTGTGAGGGAAATGCATGCAGTGTGATGCCATTTCTTTTCCATCGACTGCCATGTTCCTTTTCTTATGTAAGCTTCGGAAGTGCATTTGAATTGATCAACTCAGCTTCAATTCTTTTGTAAGCTACATGTATATTCTGCTTCACAATCTGGGGCATGTCAACCCTTGTTGACGAGGGGTTTATTCCGGTACAAAGGCACATGACACAATAAGTTAGTTTTCCAACTTTCCTATTTTTTTCGTTTGTATAATGTACATTCATATTCTTTTGAAATGAAACATAGATAAATGAATTAAAGAAAAACTGAAATTTCAGCATTGTCCTTGGACTGCTTTCCTTTTATTCATGCAGTTTCCACTTCCTTTTCTTGTCTGTTTTTTTCCACTGCAACTAGGCCTACACAGAAATCTCATGTCATTGACCCTCTTGTACATCAGCATTTCCAACAACTTATGTGTCACTTTAAGGCCCATAAAACAGAGTTACGGAACTTGCAAAGTATAGTTCACCGCGGTTCATATGAAAATCGATCCATTATCATCGGAATGAGGTTATTGTTTCATATAACTGCAGCTGTTATATGCACAATGGGTTGTTTAGTGTGTTTAGTCACATAGGTATAGGCCTTTTCCAGATAAGTCGGTGTGAAGAAATGCACGTTCTGTTTACACATGAACCTCATATGACGTCATCATGACATCAATAGGTCACGGTTATGCCCCAATACATATAACAATAGGAGGTTGACATGCTCGTTGAGAGATAGAATATCCCAATAATGTTCGACGTACACGGTCTTATAACATCTTATCCCCGAAAACAGAACATTTGTCACATTCATCTTTTTATGAGGCTCTCCAGATTCTAAAGCCGGATGAAAATGCGATGTACACAGGAGGTTCAAATGTTTGATTTATATTGTACCCATCCCGGGTCAAAACATGAACACGCCTATCTTTGAAAAGGGGGCCCCGGAAGGATTGATGCGAATAGCGTTCTTTTGAGTCAGTTGACAGCCATCGTTAACCTATTCGTGCACAGTGTCTATAACTCCTTAACTCGGTGGTCCATAAAGGGTTAAAATAGCACCATCATATTCCACTGATAGTGCACCAACATCAAGATCAACGGGAAGCAAAGATGTTATCACTAACACTATTGTCAGACGAAGAACTCGCAATCTTTTCTGTCTTTTTGGGTTGCTTGTGTTGTTTTCATTTCGTGTAATGCCGAAGAAGAATGGACATATTACAGCAAGAGTCCTGTCTCCGGTGATGCATACCAAGGGTGTACAATGTCATCAACACACAGATCTGTTTGTAGAAAATATCTTTGGTAAAATATGGTGTGAAAAGCGACACCATGCATAGACTCGGTGTAAAGACCCTCTCGCCTTACTGTTGCTGCCTCTCCAGCAGCCAAACAGACCACTGCTCTTCCTTCCTCCTCTCCCGTAACTTCGGAGGGTGTCGAGCAGAGATCCGACCCCCTATCCCCCTCCCCTTGCGAATTTCGTCTACAGATGAACTTCGAGTTACGATCGAAAATGATTCAAGTATTATCATCTCTTTTTCCGTCGGCTCTTCTCTAATTCCCCGAGTGATGACGGATGCCTTTCCGTGGGTGTGTGTTTGAGGGATTACACCCAGGATAAATACGATCAAACGGGAACAATACTCGGATGACGACTATCGATTTTATAGGGGATGCACTTTTTAGTCGCGCCGTGAACTTTAAGACAATTCTCCAAGGACTTCGAAGTGATGTGTTTTCACTTTCAACCATATCTTTGGTCACATGTGTCAAAACCTCGAATGATTTGGGGCAATCTGAATTCTATCAGTCTGCTTATTGGGTTTCTCTTCTCTAATCAATGTCCTGTCTCTTCACACATATCACATTATGAATACAGCCTTTGGATACTATACCGTCTGTCATTTTCTTTTTCATGTTTAAAGTCCGTGCAAGTACATTGGTATCTCATCCACCTCGCAGAAGTAAGAAGAGATAATGTTGTTTAGAGATCACCAGTATTAAGCCACTTGATGTCATGTAATCTTCCATCGTGACCTTGGTAACCCTGCGGGGGTGTTGCGTAAGAACTTGGTTTGTTGCGATAAAAATGTGCACATATGTCTATAGTTTGGTACCTAAATGTTCTGTGACTATCATGATTGGTCTTTGCCCACGAGATTTGCTACCATTTTATCGATCTGCTGTTTGCTGTCCTCGGCAAATATTAGCTGCACTCATGTTTTCAGTCCAACCATGTTACGCGCGATTATTGAAGCCGCAGTGTAGTTTGGTAACTGACATCCGTTGCTCGAGAAATTTACTTGATAATTGTACGTTCGGGCCTACATGATTGCTTGAAAGAAATCAAAACATAGACAAACTTTTTAAAGGAAATGCTGGGAACACAGGCATTTTAAACACTTTCATTCTGCTTTATTTGATGTAGGAAGAAGCATGTTGGTAATTCATTCCATAAAAGTTTGTTTTTCGAGCAATTTTCATTGTCAACCCTAAGCTGAACAAACGTTCCTGATTTCAAGGAAAGTAACGCTGCGACAGGACCACTGATTATTTTCCCAAAGATATCATCCTTGGGCTGCAAGTTTCATGCACGAAATAAAAAAGAAAAACCCGACGAACTGTCTAAAGCCGGAATAACTACCCAACCAATACTATATGAGGGTATATACATGAGATGACATCACGGCCAAAGTAGATGGTGACTATATAATTCAAGAATATTTCCACTAAAAAAATGAGAAATTGACCATTAATCTAATTTGCAAGGTTCGAATACTTCTGCCTTGTTCACATTTCTTTAGATTAAAAGAGGGCACAATCTTTTCTTGTATCTGAGATTTTGTAACCGTTTTATTACATTTCTATATCACTATTTAAAGTACATAGTGATCGTTGTATACAAGACATAATTTCAACATCTCAAGGGGACACAAGCCTTTGCTATTACCCCCCCCCCCCTTCCCTCGCATGTAGTGATCTGTTGGCAGGGTATTCATGCAGATAGAAAGACATCATGGACACAAATAGATATGAAGATTGCAAAGAATATATTGATAGATTAAAGAATAGAAAAAATAGATAGATAGATAGATAGATAGATAGACAGACAGACAGATAGATAGATAGATAGATAGATAGATAGATAGATTTGCTATATTCCAATCAGCAACGCAACAACTTTTGCATGCGAACAAAAAAGTTATGCTCAACGCGCTCCAAAATACTGTGCAGATCATTGGCGTCGTTGCCTAATGCTCACTTGTCCAATTCGACAAGAAAAAGTAATCACGAACGCATCATCAAGTCGGATTATAAACAAGAACGCAACACATGAATTCTTCACTCAGCCACTACCTGTCAGGGAACCCAGTGGTGACATTCCGAGTTCGACCACCAGCACCGGGGTCTCGTTTAACTAATATTATGCGCCACAGGCTTCAAAAAAATGCCAAGAAGTAGCAGAATGAAGAGAAGGAGAGTAGACGTAGAAGGGGAAGGAGGAGGAGGAGGAGGAGGAGGAGAGGAAGAAGAAGCAGCAGCAGCAGCAGCAGAAGAAGAAGAAGGAATATAGAAAGTAGTAAAGGAATAAGAACAAGATCAAGAACAACTGCATCATAAGCAGTGACAACTAATCTCTATGCTAAAACCCGTCGAGTCAGTCCAGGGACTGACAATCAGGATTGCACTCAGCACGGAGGGTACGTGCGAAAATGTACTCTATTGACGCAAAGTACGGATGAGTCTACCTAAAGACATTAATTAAGTGATTTCTGCCAAGGCTATAACACTGAAATTCTCACTTTACTTATCATTTAAATCAACACTTTGTTACGAACGAAAAGATCGGCGATAGCACGAACAAAGAATACAGGAAGGCGTAGTAATTTCATCTTCGTTCGATGACTTTTCTTAGAGAATGTGTCCCAGAAGCACACTTTGAACGTTTGGCATAACTCCAATTGAGTTGAAGAGTATCATTGTACTTTTCCTTCCCGTCATTCACCTCGAATGCATTATCGAAAACAAACAAAGATGACTAATAATAGGCGCTGAAATTTCCACACCAAGACACTGCATGAGGTGTTGTGAAACAACATGAAATCTAAATATCTTTGAACTGATGGATTCCACAAGAACAATAGCAACCATTTTTTTCCTTTCTCTCTGGGATGTGTTTATCTCTTGGATCGGGAGCCCCAACCTTGTCATTTCATATTCTATACAAAGAAAGGAAGGTAAAAAAATATAACGCAGCGAAAACCAAGCAAAGATCGGATTCCGTCACCTCCCACTTTCCTATCGACGAACAGAGTTCGTCGACCTCTCACGCTTCATCATTCCCTTTGTTTCATGGAGGAAAGCTCTTTTGTTCTGTCGTGAAGTACCACTGGCTGACTGACAACTCAAACAAACAAAAAACAAAACGTGACTAACAAACAAAGGACAGCATTTGAAGACTTGCACGACAAGAAAATTTAAACAAGAACAAGAAAAAAAGATAGAAAAGCACAAAAGTTGTGATTCCATAATAAAATTGGCGCCAGGAGGATATTTGACCAGAGCGAGAATCTGTATCACGCAGGGTCTGATTGAGATGATAGTGACATTGTCTTTATGCCGTTGCCATAGCGACGCCAGTGTGGGGACACATCGCGCGTCCTCTCTGGATATAATGTAGATGGCGAATCCTTTCTTTTCCAGAAAATGAAACCGAAAACAGGACATGGATGGCTTCTGTTGGAGTGGTATCAACAGATTATCTTGTGTGATCAGAAATCATGACGTAGGTAGCATGTTTAATGACGACTCAGAAAAAAGGGAAAAGTATTTTTGGATCTACAGTAGTACAGCTGAAGCCTGCGACAGTAAATAACCTCCTTTGAACAAGGTACACTGTTCTTTGAGAAGTAAAATGCGCGGAGAGAAGTCATTGGCCGACCGTCCCGGGACAACCACACCCAGGTCCAGCTATTCCTCCCACAGGAAAAAAACACACGCCTGAATTTAGCTCCCCGACTATTATTCCATCACTTACATCAGAACTTACGTTTCGAGGGTGAGGTATACATTTGGGATTAGACTATTTAGGATTAGACTTTTCTCTCTTTAAAGGCAACTGTAGATGACGTCGATTGAGTCAATGCCGGTAAAAAAAAAAGATGTAGACTTTCCAGTTTTTTGCACGTCGCAATATTCCACGAAAAAGAGATCACGGTGCTATCGATCTGCACACAGAGAAATTACGGTTCTAATTTGCACCCTAGAGGGAGCATATCGTTGTAACACCAGCGGCTCCATTTAGGGTTCTATTTTTGGGGGTGCTTATTTAGCACCCTATATTCAACACCATATATGGTGCATATTTGCACCCCTCCATTGGGTTCCCTTTCTGCACCCAATAGGGTTCATATCGTTGTAACACCTGCGGCTCCATTTAGGGTTCTATTTTGGGGGGTGCTTATTTAGCACCCTATATTTAACACCATATATGGTGCATATTTGCACCCCTCCATTGGGTTCCCTTTCTGCACCCCATAGGGTGAACAAAAATTCAGGTGCAAATTTGCACCCTTTCTGGTTCATATCGTTGTAACACCAGCGGCTCCATTTAGGGTTCTATTTTGGGGGTTCTTATTTAGCACCCTATATTCAACACCATATATGGTGCAAATATGGACCTCTATACAGGGTTCCCCTTCTGCACCTCATACCTGCACCCATTATGGTTCATACCGTTATTGTTGTAATTTTGCACCCTATGGGGTGATAAAGTCACCGCAATATAGGATGCAATACAATTTGCACACGTCTCTATATAGGGTTACCTTTCTGCACCCCATATGGTGAAAATTATAACCTTTTTTTAAAACCAAAATAATTATATACTGGATGCCTTCACTGACTTCACAAACAATTACCTAAGGTAACACTCCAGACATGAAGCAAAATAGCATGCATAGATTTACACACAGTTTCTCAGTCAATTAAATCCACAATCTTTCGAAAACTGAAGTCAGAGACTTCAATTCAACAACAAATAGAACATAAACATGATGAATACAGTGCATACTTACATATAAATTATTAACATTTTAATATGTCACATGGAAGAGGGACAAGTTAACAGCGATTTTCTTTTTCATGGTTTACTTTAAAGTGAACATCAAATATACATTGTATTTCTACAAATTCTCATACGAGAAGCATATTTTGTCATAAAAAGGGCAATGTAAATCAAAAATGCATGAAATTTGGTCAGTACATTAAATAAGAAGAAAAATATTCGTTCTTTCCATCAAATGATTACTTTTTCTTCTTTTAAAGGAAGTTACCACATTGACAAAAAGCACTAATTCTTTTTATTTAAAAAATCCCTGAAGCTTGTGCAGAGTAATAGTAAACTATGTGACAAATATCTTTCACATTGTCCTTCTACTTCTAGAATGGATCATAGATATGTACCTTGAATTTACCGGTACATCTTACGGTAATCAAAAGCACCTTTATGACGCTCTTAGACATTAACAGCGATATGTCAACTCTGATTTCTCGTACACAAGTTATTGCCAAAACAATGAAGGGTATGGCAAAGTTCTGTCATATATATTTGAAACTCACTACTTGTACTGACATATTCCATCCAATTCCAAGCTTGAGAGCTTGCGAATGTGCCCCATTATACAATTAGTATACTTCACATTTTGTTTTTCATATACAATTACACCAATGATAAGAAAGGTGAAAAAAGAATCAAAAAATGAAGAATGCACATCTAAATTTGGTTAATTTTTTATGCACACAGCTGAAGATATGTCCCAGTTATAAATCTCGGGCAGAATAGCACATCTGAAAACACTTTTCATTGCATCAAATTAACATTAACAATTCCACAGAAAATGTTACCTCAGAAAGGGAAAATAAGGTTAACCAATCAGTGGTATGACAAACTGGACATAAAGAGGAAGGAATATGTCTTGTGAGACAAGTTTAAAAACAATTTTTTTTATACATTTTTTTTTCAAGCGATGGAAACAAGAAGCACATTGCACTCAGTAGACCATAAATATAATTACACAATGTATGCAGTTTAGCCCCAACATTCAAAATATTGTAAAGAGCAGTCCGATTTTTCACATTTATAAAGCAGGTATTGGTATTGGCACCATCACAAGCATAATGATCAGGAGCAAAATATATTATTATTACTATTATCATCATTAATATTACTATTATTATTATCATCATCATTATTATCATTATTACTATTACCATCAATATCTTACAGAGATTTATGATCATGCATGAGAAATACCTCAAGTGTTGATGTTACAGTCTCACAACTCTTCCAATCATTCTAACACTTAATTTTCACCAAACCTTACACAAATATATCAGCATTTTATACAACCTACTTAAAGAAAGCTTAAAATTATAATCAGAGTTAGAGGGCAAGTCCACCTTCTTATAGACCTACATGTGGATTGAGTGAATGCGCAGCAATAAGCAAGTCCGGAGATAGCTCATGTGCACATAGGTACAAATGACCTTTCATTTTTCTCGGTTGGTTAGGCACTTCACTCAATTCAAAGTGACATAATGTAGCAGCTTGCCCACCATAGCCATTTTTGGAACTCATATTCAAACAAAGAATGAACCTAACCAGTGTAGATGAAGTGACCAGTATGGTTCGTCAATCAACACTTAGGGAATCATCTATTTTATTAAGTGCCGTTTTGAATATGTTAACAAACTTTTTGTGTGTGTTAATATTGCCAAATACCAGGCTTGCTGTCAAGTGGATGTACTGGCAGGCACCATTTATAAGGACTCCATGAATAATCCTAGCATTACAGATGCTTATCTCAGTGAAATTAAAAAACCAACCTGTCTCTCGGTACAAATAACCTTTTTCTGCACATGCTCAAACTGGTACCCCGAACTGGCTTATACTATTAGAACACATCAGTAAAAAAATTGAAAAGCGGACATTCAGTTCAAAAGTTAATAATCTTTAAATCATTTGTGCAGTCGCAGCAGAGTGAGAAGAGTTTATGATGTCACATGCGTAGAACAATTCAAGGAAAACTTAAAGAGAATTTCACATTTTTTTTTCTTTTAGGAAAAACATGCAAATTTCCTCGACAAGTCACTGACGTATGTAAGGGCAATGATAATAGTTTCTGCCTTCTTAAAGAGTGAAGTCCAGTGTTCTTTTATATGCAAAAAAAAAGTAGATACAGTTATGTTGAGTTTTCTCAGGTTTTGGAACAAACTCTATTTTTCAATCCTTATATACATAGAGGGTTTGTGAGAAAATCATGCTTTTGTCAAGTGTCACAAAGCTACTCCACTTATGACATTGCATTGCCAGAGATTGCCCAAAATTGACATACATTGTGTGGCTGTCTACTACAAAAAACAGCAGGTGACTTATTTTTTTTTTTTGTTCCCTACTTAAACAATCAATTCAAAGTGTGCATGTGTTGTTGAAGCACTGAGGCTATCGACGGTGAAGAAATAACTAAAATATGAACAATACAAACTAACCCCATCTAGTATGAAATATAATGGAAAACATACTTTGAGTATTTCATATCCATTAGCAGATTCATATTTTCATCAATAATCCACCCTCCCCCCCCCCCAAAAAAAAAAAAGAAGAAAAGATAAAAGTGAACAGAAGTCAAGTTCTCTTTAGGTTGTGTTGAAATTTGTAATTTGCAAGTTCGTTCTCTTGTATTTTTCTATTATATATTTCTTTAGAGTATTCTTGTAAATATTCAAGGCCAGTGCATTCTAAGAAAGGGAATAACCTGACAACAGTTTAGAAGACAGAATAAATAGTTATCGTTATCTATGAAATTAGACATTTTCACATATATTATGCCAAAAAAAAAATGCTAATCTTCATTTCATGGAGTGGCTTTATGCTCACCCTCGGTTAAAAACAGGGAGGTGATTACTTTCTGGATTAAAATGGAAAGATGTTTCTAGAGCCATGGTGTTTAGCAATTCTAATGGGGGGGGGGGGGATTCAATGTGACCCGTCTCAAATTTTATATGGTTTAAACATACATGACATATAGGAGTCTCATTATTATGCCTCCGCCCTGAATGGTGCCGGAGGCATATGTTTTCAGGTTGCCTGTCTGTCTCCCGGTCTGTTTGATGGGCTTTCATCAAACCTGGTTCAGGATACTACATGATGCTGATGATCTTATTGGCTTTTGGACTATATCTGCTAAAAGTCAAAGAAAATTTGAAAATAACTTTTTTGCTACTTCTCTAGTCAGGGAAATCGGTGTACTCGTGTGTACTGGTTGGTTGGCGCATTCAGTTGGGTACAGCAAGGTTTCATCCTCTGCTTTCACAGGAAAGCCAACTCCCAACTTCTTGTTCTCGTAGTCAAGGTATATCTGCTCCTCTGCTTCAGCAACCTGCAGCTTGGTCTTCAAGCTAATCTCGTCTTACGCTGCATAAGTCGAAACTCCTCAAGCTCTAGTTTTTGATGCGTTTCTATAGCAGCTGCTTCAGCTGCCATGCCCTTCTGGCCATCACTCTCAGAAGAACTGGCATGGCTTCCACACTGACTCAACGAGGAACCAGGATTGACATCCTGAACATCTTCCCTCTCCAGCTCTGGCATCCTATATGGCTCACCAGTCTCTTGAGGTTGACCTGCATCACTCATCCTGAAGACCATTATTGAACTTGATGCATAGTGAACTCGATGATAAATAATCAATCAAACACAGGTCCCTTTGGCCCAGTATGAGACCAAGCTAACACCATGCATCAGCATGGATCAGCAAGGTTCAACCTGTAATTGAATAAAACAAAGTTCAACATACAACCAATATTGAAATATCTACCTGCTAAAGTATGGGATCAAGTAGTTGTACTTCTGAAGTGATTTACCGTTTACATACCTTGTTTGTGTGACTTATTTTATGTCATGTCTAGCACATGCAACATCTCCAGTGGATATTATCTAAATTCACATATCGTCGGTTGAGAATGATAAGGGCGTTAAGTGACCACAAAACCCATAGTGTTCGAGAAGACTTAAAGCCCTTCTCATTCTCAACAGACGATATCGTATATCATTGCTTATGCTCTGTGACTATGGCATTGCTAATTTATAACACACATTCTATTTTCATTGATAGACAACAAGGAGTCAAGGCCAACCTAAATTTTCTGACTTCAATCTTCATACATGTCTTAAATTCTCCTAAATGAACCAGGAACACTATATGTCTTCATTAGGCACATCATACATGCCTACATCGTTCTTTCTGTCAACTTCACAGAAACCAATATCCAATTGAGCCTCAACTCGGCTCAAACGTAATAATTCCCATTAACGAAAATGATGCGACTATATCCGGTCACCTATTTACGTACGTACCTTGGTAACTGCGTCCAGCAGCCCCATACGCATAGCGTAATTACGCTATGCGTATGGGGCTGATGGTCGTAGTTAGTACCTTGGTGGAGGCTTTCCGTATTACCGTGCACTTTCGTTCACTTATTCGCTATGCTTTACTGTATTATGTATGATCGCACTAATTCTGACATGTTAGTACACATGTACCTCGATACAACTCTTTCGCATCAGTTTTCACCACTCAGCATTCTATGAGCATAATTCACACGTCATCATCGATTACTGTGAAATATTTTCAACGGAATTACAGTACAATTATCTACTCACAACGTTTGGCTCATCAAAAAGATTAGTTCATCATCCCAACTTCACGGTCGTCTGTCCATTCCAAACGAGGAACGTCAGTAGTATGCACGTACGTATACCGCGCGACCTACGGCGTGGCGTGCGCATGCGATTTTAGCTTTGCCATTGACCAAGTGCTAGTGCTCAACGGTCCACGCGTGCACGCATAATACGTGTACTTGTACTCGTTTGCTTTCTCTCTATGATAACGTCATTGAAATGATATTCTTGATCCCGGTGCGAGAAGAAAAAACAAATGTTTAATTCAAGTAGTATTTTTTTTAGTACAGTATTACTGATGACACTGTTACTCTTTAACAACGTGTAGTTATATTTTCAAATAAAAATATACGATAATATCCAAAAATAGTGTGGCATTTTAAGCAAACACCATTCGACACCCACTTGTCAGCTTTCGGGAAAGACTATGGAATGGTTCCAAATTCGAACCCTTAAGACTTGGCTCCCTTTAGGGTTCGGATTTGCACCCCTACATCCATCCCGAACCCTATAAGGTGCCACTTAGTTAGATTTGCTCGTAGGGTGAAAATAAGAACCCTAATAGAACCCTAATTTCTCTGTGTGTGGGCACGTTCGTTACTGCTCGTAGCCCAGATAATCTCACAGATCGCAGCTGTTATCTGTAGATCTGTCTAAAGGACTGGGTTAGACTGGTATAAGTCTGTCAGAAACTTAAGTCAACTGCAGTCACCGCCTTCACGGCAAGTCCAGAACATAAATCAAACGGGGTTATATCGGCAAAGCTAGAAGACGTATGAGATGAAGAAAAAGAAAAGAAGAAGAAAATAGAAAATATAGAAAAATAAAAAGATGATAAAGAAGATGGAGACGAAGGAAAAAAGAAAGTAAAAGAAGGAGAAAAGATGAAGAAATGGAAAAGAAGATGACGAAGAAGAAAATACTAACACTTTTTGAAAAGAAAACAAGAGATTATTAAGCAGAGGGGTGAAGGTTGAGGTGTAAATTTTGTTCAATTTGCCACCCTCTACAAATAAAATTTGTACGATCGCAAATATCATTTGTAGAGGGAGACAAATTGAAGAAAGTTCAAACGTCAATTTTGAAATCTTTGCAATCGCGATCCAGCAACATTGAGTATGAAAACAATTTCCAGCATATTGTTTAAACAGAAATGGAAGCGTAATTTTGGCTGGACCATCATGATAACTTCAGTCACAATCTTAATGACACATGAAATGATGTGCCGTGCTAACATGTGAATCTGTGCACGAGTGTATCAATTTACAGCTGCAACCACTTCGGGAAAGTTGGAGTCTTTCTTCTGACACCTTTTCACAAGAAACTATCACGGGTGCAGAATTTGGTTCCATTCACTTCAGCATTTGAGTGTCGTTACAGTGATTTTAAATACTAGTAGTCAAGCAGATCAGTCCATAATCAGGATTTCTTTGGGGGAGGAATTTCATGAAGAGAATGGAGAATGGTCCCGCTCCTAAACTAAAATCGAGTTGATTAACCCAATCCCTCGAACCTATCCCCTCTAACAAAATAAGACAAAAAGAAGCAAAATCTTCAACGTTTTTCGTGGCAGCGTTCCTTCGAAAATCGCTTCCAAGATTCAAATGTACTTTTGACATAAGTGAAGTGGATCTTTCTTTCGCTTAACTGGCGTGATTTGAAGTTGAAGAAAAAAAACCCAGAATAACGCAAGTCACTACTGTTTATCTTCTGTTTATGTGCATAATCATAATGCCATAAGTACCTGACGGCAGGCATTCACCTATGCTCAGATGGATTAGGTATTATGATATGCACGAAGATGCCATACTCTAGGTTCGCGCTGCCTTTGTTGGAAAAAAAAATGAACACCACTGAAAAATCAACACAGGTGCGGTAATACCCAGTAAAGTCAGCCAATATATAAAGTATTTCAGGACGTATAATGATAAGATTCCCTTCAACGCCAAATTGGATTTTGTGACCGCAAACAGACCAACAGAAAAAAAAAGAAAAGGAAAGAGCCTCAATCAATCAAAGAAATACACCTAAAATCGGATAACCCCAGGGAATGATATCACTAAATCCTACATAAGAAAGACCTGCCGAAGGAAAACTGACTAAATCAAAAAGTACAGACATCTCACAACTGCAAACTTAGTTACTGAAAGGCTCGGCACAATGATGGATTTGTCTGTCAAGTACTTTTATCTGTTGAGCAAACTCAGCCTATTTGTCGACCATCTCTTTGCGTGTGCACAACGCCACGTTTGGCTGTAACCTAACTGTGTATGGCTTGAACTTGTTAAGACGACGAGGATGTCCACCTGCTATTGCTAGGCAACGGCAAACAGGCTTAGCATCCAACCTTATCTACCTTGTTTGGTAGTTAAAATGAGGCGGGCTACGAAACGAAAAGAAGGGATGGCGGGTGGGTCAAATGAATAAGCAGCTCCTTAATTCTAGAATAGTAAGAAAAGTAGGCTCACTATTGTCTCACGGGCTCACCCGAGCACATAAAAGGAACATTAGGGATTAGGGATGCAAGTTTGCCCGCCAAGTTCACGGAGTACAATACATCCCACTTTTCATTGTTTTGTAAGAATAAAGATTCACTAGTCTAGATAACTACTAGATTGAACTTTCTGATCTTTTACGGCCATTGAGTGAAGGGATTATGAGTCCCGGTAAACAGAACGTACTTCGACAAAAGCACGTGCACTGTCACGCTCTGTATGACAATGCGTATGGGTCTGATAGGATTCATTTCTTTCATCGGAGCCTCATGTGTCTGAAACCATAAGTATGTACGTATATACAGGGCTCGACATTTGCCATGCCCCGGTGGTCCAGGGCCCCTAAAAATGGATGTCGGGCCACCAAATTACCAAAAAGGTTATCTTTTGGTGGCCCAATAAGATTTAAATGGATTTTTTTTTTCGGACTGAAAATGTAGAATTCAAAGATTTAAGTAGCTCGAAAAGACAAAAGTTAGTGTCGAGACTTGGTACATATTATATAAGTTTCGAGAAATCTCTGTTTTCCGTATCTTGTTTCAAGTTATTTTACTGTGCATTATGCATACGTTATTTTGAATGTCATTTATACTCTGTCATAACGACGCTTGACGTGAAACAAACTGACTATCATTTTCACCTGTAGTGCTTTATTTTTCGTTCTTTTGTTTTCCTTCAGTCATATTTAGCAATTTCTTCCGTTGGTACCAAATATTCAGAAGGGTTTTTTATTTAACACAAACTGAAAATGAATGCGACTACAAGATGAATGGATGCATAGACGTGGCAATGATAATACATCGTTATAGCACAAACATCAAGAGATGGTGTATCAAACACACGCGGTAACGACAAACAATATTTTGCCTCATCATTTCCAGTGAATTCGCAGGATTTCATTTGCTCGGGAAAGTTCAAGTTCTCGGTTAGGTCTTTCAACCAATTTGCACGCTCGTGTACAACAAGGAAGTTTTGCCGCAAAAAAACAAACAAACAAACTCAAAGAGACGATTAAAAATATAGTTGAAATTGCTTACAAACTCCACTATTAAATCATCAGATAGACAATTAGCAAAATACATCATTCTTATCCTTTATACGTCTTCTGATTTAGTCTAAGATTCTAGCTTTATTTTGATTTTCTTTCTCTATCCCACCGTTAATCACCCTTTCTCCGGTTTTTATGAAATAAGAGGTTCAAGATAAAACTTTGCATTGGGGAACTTACATGCACTTCCCAAACTTCATGAGAATCACTTCTCTATCTTAATCTTTCGTTCTCACTCGCTTTCTGTCACTCTCTACACTACCCCAATTCCGTCCAAACCATGAACAAATTGTACTTTTTCTTTCGTCTTTATTTAGTTTTGTTTTCCTGTTGCTGTTGGGTTTCTTAATTATTTTTTTTTACATAAAGCTATTATATGACCGAGCCACTAAAAGTTTGTTCGAGTTCAGACGCGTGCATACCGAAAAAAAAATCAATTAAAACGGGACAGAAGTGTCGCCATTGGCGAACAAAGTCACAATATTGACACAAGGACTTTGTTTCAAGCGCTGAGATTGGATAACAAGTCGGGAGAGAATCACTTATACAAACACGGGAGTATGATTGCAGCTAGGGAATAGATCAGTATATACGGGCCATTCATTCAACAAGCCACTCTGACTAGGTTCACCCGCCGGTAAAGGGTAATGATAGAGAGGCGGGTAGTGATATTTTCACCTGTTACAGATAATATTATGACGAGACGAAGCAGAGCATAACAAACGGACAAACATAAAGACAGTCACACACAGACCAAATAAAACTTAAGGCAACTCAAAGTGCATATACACAAGTTAAAGGGAAACGGTTAATATCACTTCTAATCACTGGAAACATTTTTGGAGCAGTTACATGAACGTGACATAAGTGTCACTCTACAGAATGAAAATGCTAACACACAACAGCGCTTCACCACTAATGAAAAAAAAAAGGTTGCTCCTTAATTGTTGGTTTATTTCAGTTAGTTCTTCCCCTTTTTAAATATGAAATTGACAAAAAAAGTGAGCCAAAGTATGGAGGATTTAGTATTGCTTTGCGTCTTCACTGCTCTTGACTTGCATTGGCACTACTGTATATCTCGATCTTCGTCACCTTGTTTACCTTCTCGCTGTTAATTTAGTTTATTTTCAACAAAAATTAGTTTCATGGTCAGTGCGTCATCATAATCATCATCTCCTTTTTCATTATCATCAGTATTAATCCTGTCATTAGTCTTTATGTTGTAGTAATAATTTTGTTACTCTCATGAATGTTGTTATCAGTGTTATGTTCATACTTTCTCATCAATTTCCAAAGAGAGTTACTGTGCAAAGATGACTAACGCAATTTTAAAACGAATGACAATGAAGTATATGCCACTGAAAATTAGTAAGAACCAACTGATAAAAACTTACCACGAAGACTTTCTGATGCAACGTGTCTGTAAATTGTTTTCCATCGGCCACGTTATGTAATCTGATGTACTTGGCTTGCTTCTTGGTGAAGGGGCAGACAGGGCCAGCATGCACCGGCCCATTCGCTGGAGGTGGGGGTGCCTCCCCATTCTGCTGCGCCGTTGTCTTGGGCGAATTCTCCTGGACCTGAAAAGCAGGTAGAGGATCCGTCTGGATGCAGATCTCTGAAGTGGACACGCTTACGCGGGCCGGTTCGGCCTGGAGGCCATTCAGTCTTCCGTTGACCAGGTGTCCTCCGTTCTGCTTGGTCGACGGACCATTTTTAATCGAGTAACTGCCAGCTTGTTTCACGCCCTCCGGTACGGTGACGACGCCGTTTGCCGAGCACCCGGCTCCCATTTTGGCGTCTCCGTTGACGAGAGGTTCGTTATGAGTCGAGTGGTTGTCTGGTCCGATGCCGTTGACGAGTGTTTCCTTGGGATGGTTCACGCTACGCGGTGCGGTCTCCTCGGGCGGCGTTTGTTGACTGAACTCCTGCCTGTTGTGGGGGTTGGCCTGGTCCTGCTGTTCCCCTCCGGCCTGTTGTGGGTGCTGTGACGGGGCTTCGCTATTGACCTCTGTCTGGCAGTCACGTGACTCATTCGCGAAGTTGACGTAAATCTCGCGGTTGTCCTTTTCCGGTGAGGCGAATCCGGGGCTGCGAACCGTTATCACGCGTTCGGGACACTGAATCCCTTTGCTCTCGGTCTGATACTCGCGCGACTCTTCGATAAGGGACATCCCCTGATTGCGTGCACGCTCTCCATCCAGCTCATAATCTACAGAGGTACGAGGGCTATCGTAATAGAAGTCCTCATGCTGATGTATTTTTAGTTGATAGACGTCCCGAGGGTAGGTTCCATTCCAGGCAAACACGTTCTGAAATTCAGGAGTGCCGTGACGATTACAGCAGCAAGGAGATGGTTCGCGGTAGCTAAAATTTCGGACAGGGCTGGTAGGTAGACTACCTCGGGCTGGAGAACGACTGTTATCGCGATCGCGTCTTGACCGTCGAGCCGGACTTCCGTATCGATAGGGGCTACTCTCCGGGGTGTGAGTTCGTGGTCGGGGCGGCTGATGACTACCATGGACCAGGATCCCATTATGCAATTGCGCTTGATTGTAGATGTTGACGTCATAATTTGGGACGTGCGCGTTGCGCGGCCACGTCGCTGACGGCGTACGAGTTGGGCTGCGCGAACTGTCACGGCTTGAGCGTCGCTGTTTCTTCGGCCCAATGCCCGGCGATGTCTTGGTGCTGGGAGCCTCATCCGATTGTTCTGGTTCGGATACCCGCACAATATTGACCAATCCATCTGGTGACATTACGGTTTCTAACCGAGTGCGATAGCCATCTGGTCCTTTCAGGACGATCACGCAAGGCGTATCCATGGGCACACTGCGAAGAACCTCAAGAGCGGTGTTGTAAGGCACGTCTGTGAGTTGAACGCCATTGACAGCCAGAAGAATGTCTCCTATGCGTACCAGTCCCGAGTTCTCCGCCACTCCACCGGATATCAAATCCGATATCAAAACCGGAGGATTGCACTTGCGCTTTCGCACTAAGAATCCGAGACCATGCGGCGGTCTCTTGACTAACCGAATCGAAAAAGTGTTCGGCTCGCCAGTTTCCATCTTGGCTTATCTCGTATGTCTCTCCAACAGTGACAACGAAATGATCACGTTTTAGTCAAATGCATTGAGCTTGTTGTAACTTATGAGTAGGCGCCGTGATAAAATCTTCATGAATTTGATAATGTCAGATAATCCGGAGAGCTGAAAGCGAGTGGCTGGAGAGACGGTTTCAGCTTTCGTGCCCGGAGGGAATCGCTCGTCGCGAGGTCGTGAAAGTGGGTGCCGATAAAACAGTATCGCCTGTGGGCACAAACCAAAGTACAAGACATTACTGAATGCAAATATTGAATATAATCTGTTTTAATTGACCGCTACGCCTGCAGGAGAACACGACAATCGTGAGGCTAATCTAAGAACACAGCGCCCGTAAACATATGGGCGGGGGCGAATTACGACAATCTGCACAGCCAACTATCACGCAACTTTACGTCAAACATTTTGTTTAGTATCCAAAAAGTTGATCCTAAATGGAAGGAAGTCACACTCTCACTTCACAATTAACCTGTAATTTCATTAGAAGGCTATCGTGGACTTGAACAAGTAAGAACAAAGCAATACAGCCAAACAAACAAAAAGTGATATGTGCACAAATTATCAGAAATAATTATTTCATCGATGATTTGACTGATCTTATTTTTATATTTCTATTTCATACATAGATTTTTAAGTGTAGAGTAGTGTTTAACTGCAATAGTGGAAACAGATAAATGATGAGCTAAAATGTACAACAATCCATGATAGTACAACAGTATGAAGACGAGTCCAGCGAAGAAACTATAATAAAAAACAAATGCATGATTATCATCATACATAAGCCAACGTTTGACGAAGAAAATAACATCAGAAATACGTATGCAATAATACAAATTAAAGGGATAATCGAATCACCACTCACTGAGAGGGAAAAAATATGAGAAAAAAATTATGGTGGTATATAGTGCATAGATGCAAAACAACAACAAGAACAACAACACAACTAATCACTTCGATTGAATGCATAATAATTGAACAACGCTGCGAGATGATATGAAGATATTACTTGTATTGAAAACAATGTTTAATAATTTTGAACGTTTTATCCATAAGATGATGATTTGTAAGACCCGGGGGTGTTTCATAAAGGTGTTCTTAAAGTTACGAACGACTGGAACATGTTCTGATGTGCTATACTTATCAGAATTTCTATAAATCAGCACAAGAACCGATCACCAGTCGTTCTTAAGTCATTCGTAACTTTAAGAACAGCTTTATGAAACACCCTCGGATGTACAATAGTTGAACTCAACTACAACAGCAGCACCACCCGCTCAAGTGTAGGTCACACAGAAATGCAAGAGAAAATGAGGGCACAGTTGTAAGAGGTCACTGTGACATAATAATGACGTAGGGTTGATTTCAAAAGTGACCTCTTGGAGTTATGCCTATATCTTTTTGTGTTCTTTTCAGCATTTCAGTAAATTCTGAACACACCTGTGGTTGAGAATAATAGTGATAATTTTCTTTTTGATCCTCTGGTATGTGAATTCAATCACAAATTTCTTGTTCGTCATTATTTGAATGAATACGTTAATTGTCCTTTCCATAAAGCTTACCTATATTTATTTTGTATTTTGTGATCGTTTTCTACAATTTCAATGTATTCATAGTTATTCGTTTTCCGCTTTTTTTCTTTCTTACATAAGAAATATAGTACGTATGCAGTCGCACTGGGTTGTGATGACTTTCTGGTTGCTTGACAGTATGCTATTATGTCAAGTGATTCTTCTAATATTCAAAAAACTAATTTATGATTATGTCTGATTTTGCACAAATATCGTATCATAATAATGACAATTCTGTTTCATGTTATATCATGAGGAGACAAATTCCAGGCAAAATTGTCATATAATGAGCGCAATTCTGACATGTCGAATTAGTCACCAGTAAAGATTGAGAGGTGAATTAAGTTTTGAAACCATTCGATGAACATTCAACATTACTTTACTTTGAAGGCCATGATGCGGTTAACTGCGGTTGATCCCGAGAATGCAATGCGCGATTGACATTGACACAATTTGAATGGAGAACAATATCGACAAAAGACAAGAAACGTGACATAAAGTCTCAATTGATAGAGGGATCAATAGAGGGCATTGAAATGGGTAATCAAAGGACATCCTTTATCCCCACCAGAAAGCACAAACGGTCGAGGATGCGGTTGCCCTTAATTGAGCAGTGGAGAAACAGATGTGCTCACTTTGTGTAAGGGCACCCGACTCAATCTGTCGTCGAGTGAATAGCGCCATCATGCGATCTGTACTACGCAATTCTACCGAAAGTTGTAGTAGGCATTTGTATTTTTTTTTAATGGAACCTGGAGAGGAGGAGGAGAAGGAGGAGGAGTACCGGGGGGGGGGGGGGGGGGAGGGATTGGGCTGGTGAGTGGGAAGGTCTAAGGGTTGCGGTGTTTTTGAGGGTGGTTTTTTTTTTTTTTTTTTGTTCTGTAGATATATTAGCTTTCTGTATCTCCTTGCTTCATGAATTTTCCATGTTTACGATAACATTTTTTTTTCTTTTCGTACCACATGGAGTCACCATTTTGCCCTCCAGTGCCGATAAAGAACAAAAAGTGCTATTCGAAATCAGACTATCCATTCGAATAAAACTCGTACTAGCTTATACGAGTTTGTACCGTGAAGGGGATGGGTGAATTTACCAGTTCATAAGACATTTGACTTTCAGTCGAAGTTCCGAGTTCGAATCTGGTCGAGTGCCTACTTCATTGGACACTATGTTTTTGTGTGTTTTTTTTCCACTAAGTCCTTTTCTTCCCAGGCGTATAAATGGGTACCTGGCGACATTAGGGTAGTAATATTAGCCGGGCCCTCTGGCAGAACAGTGTCAACACTGAAGAGTCCTACAGTAGATGAAGAGTCCTACAGTAGATGAAGAAAACCAAGATTTTCATAATTTTTTATCATTATTTGTGAAATTTTCAAATCATATTTTACCATAATCGGATCTGACTTTCCTCGAAAAAATACGAATCTCTTTACGGGATTCCTTTTTTTTAATATAACCTAATCCAGTTCTTTTCTAAATCCCCAACAGATGATAACAATAAATTATTAAAAACATGTTAATGAATTTCCAAATAAAAAAAAGTACTGGATAAGATGATATTGACAGTTTGTTTGTAAAAATATTATATTGTAAATTCTTAATCCTTTTACGTTTATCTTTATTTTGTCACTTTCATCAGGTATTGTACAGAGTAAGGTGAAAATAGTTTAAGTTAATATTCAAAAAGGGCGATAAATGGAACGTATGCAATATAGAACCGTAGCTCAACTAATAAACGATGAATCACAAAATGTTGCGACTTGGTTGAAAACTATAAGTTATCTTTGAATGTGCAAAAAAAACCTAAATACATATTATTAAGTAACACTATTTCCACTCTTCCAGATAACATTTGCTTTGACAACTATCTACATGATCAAGTCCACCAAATTTCTAGGCTTAATAGTTGATGTATCCTGGAAAGAACATATCGATAGTATCATTTAAATCTAATCTAGAAATTCTGGAGTCAAAAATCTACTAAAAAGTATTTTTCCTCGTTCCGTGTTTTTTAGATTTATTTCTACTTCAATTCTTCCTTGTTCACATTATGGACTTTTAGCCTGGGGTAACTCGGGTAAACTTCTGACTGAAAGAACTGATCTTCCTCCGTATTATTTGTAACACTGACTTTAATTCACACACCAATCCTTTGTTTCGCGAATATGAAATTATCACAATTAATAATTCATATGATTTTCAATTAGGACAGCTCATGCATGAATTCAATTATAAAGATCTTCCAATGATATTATCTGAGATGTTTATCAGAAACAGTTCTGTTCATGATTACCCAACATGCCCAACAAGACAGTCTAACTCACTGCATTTACTTTTGAATAGAACGTTATTTGGTTATTTTTTTTTTGCATTCACTAGGCCTAAACTCTGATATTTATTTGACGCAAGTTTAAAAGAAATATATATTCTGATCGATTTAAGAGAAAACTTAAAAATAGATTAAGACAAGGATATTCTGTTTGAAATTATCAATCCTGCTCGATATCCGCTTCCCTCTCCATCTCTTCCTTCCCCTCTTATCTCAACTTGTTTCATCTATTCCTTTTGTTTCCTATCCTCTCATCCTATCTTTCTGTCATCATAAGGAGCTTCAGTTTCAGTTTTAGTTGGTGTAGTTCTTGATACCATTATAGTATACACTCTGTTGTTCTTATGTGTTTATTTCATCGTTTTATTTAGATGTGATTCATATCTTGGGGCCTAAGTTATATAAGCTGTGGTGCTGATTTAGGCTCCCCAACTACTACTTATTTATCATTTGCTGCAAATGCATAATCATTGTAATATGTGTTTCGATAATTTTTTTTCTTTGTACGTCAAAAAAGACATAATTATTTTCATTGATATGATTGTTATCGTTATTATTATTAGTAGTAGTATAAGTATCATTATTATTATTACCTTACTATCACTACTACTTCTACTACTACAACTACAACAAGTACTATACTACTATGTGTAGGATCTTTGCTACAACCACGTTACGACTACTACCACGACTACTACTACCACGACTACTACTGCTGCTGCTGCTGCTGCTGCTAGCACTCCAATATGTTTGCCAGGTGCTGCGCTTTTTACAGCTAAGGCCAGCTCGGTATATGCTCATTTCACTTTCTGCCTCTTACGCCCACGTGACCCACGCAATGTTAATAATCATGTCCGCGCACGAGAGGGTTAAAAAATTAATCATGTTTTGTGACATCGTTCGACGGAGAAGGTAAATTAATAGTGACCTCGATATGATCTTGTTTTGTGCATGTTTGTGTGTGTGTGTGTGTGTGTGTGTGCGTGCGTGTATGTGCACGAAGGCCGGCGTCACGTTTTCAAAAGTGTGTGTGTATGTTGGGGGGGGGGGGGGGGAGGCCAGTATATATTTTTGGTGCCACTTCCGAGTTTCATCAGCTAACAAGCAAGCAAAAAACAAAACAAAAACAAAAACAAAAGAAAACAAAACAATAAACCCTTCAGGGTAACTTCTGCTACCACTTCCGGGTTTCATCAGCTAACAAGCAAGCAAAAAACAAAACAAAAACAAAAACAAAAGAAAACAAAACAATAAACCCTTCAGGGTAACTTCTGCTACCACTTCCGGGTTTCATCAGCTAGCAAGCAAGAAAAAAAAAACATTCACCGCAACTTTCTGATTACAAAAAAACAAAACAAAACGAAGCAAACGCGCTCCTACTTCAAGGTTTCATCGGCTGAATCGGCGAAAACTTTACCACATTCTTTTTTTTTCGGGTGACACTTCCGGGGTCAAAAACGTGTGGGGACCAAAGTGGTTACACCCTTTGTATTCCTATGTATTGTATATATATATATTTTCTTTAAAGTGTGGGGGCGGGAGGCCCGAGCCCCCGAGGCCACCCCCATCCCCCCCCCCCCCCACCACCCAACCCCCAACCCCCGTTCTGCCGTCCCTGTGTATGCAAGTAAGAAACAACAAGTCCTGCACTTCAGTCTAGTTCACTGTTATTTTTGCTTTCCTTTGTCAATACAATATAACAAATTTGGAAAAATGTAGGCATAATTACATGCAAACGTAATGTATGCTTGTGTATGTTCATATCCTATATACACGTACGCAAGATAAAAGCAATAAAAAGTATGAAGTTTGAAAGTATACGCTTTCAGTAGTGTGTGAAAATCTGCGTGTACATAGTTTTTGCTGGTTTCACATGATAAATCTTTTTTTTTTTCTGTTTCCGTACATGAAAACGCGAAATAAGAAATACGAAAAAACAAAAACAAAACACGTTTCAATAATTCCTTCAGAGCGGTTGCCATGCAGTTGAAATGTCCTTACTGTTCCACTCTCAACGCCGTTTGAGTCAGTGCACTTTCCTATACTATTATTTTCAAAGTCCCCTTTCCAAGTGACATTCTTAGAGGTTATATTTCAGTCACTTACTGCAGAGGGTTCGTGATACCAAATTTTGAACGGAGTTCATATCTGGCGACCTTTTGTCGGTTTGTAATGCAAGGACACAACGGTCTTACTTTTAACTCAGAGTTTGCAAAGCGTCTCCCCCCCCCCCCCCCCACCCCCCATCCCCCGGCAAACAAGTGCTAAGAGCGTGATCACGCTGATATCCAGAAGATGTTTTACGTTATACAGAAGAAAAAAAATCCTTCGTCCTTTATCTTATTTTGTATAATATGAATGGCGGCATGTAAAAATCTCCAAAATTTTCACTATCATTTGGAAGATGAAATATTGTTAAAGACACACACAGCATACCATAAGTTGATCGATTTAATTTCTTCCCCTATGGTGTCATAAACACTCAAGGAGACACTGAGAATGAAACCAGTATCGATGGCATTATTTGAACGACGCGATATCGACCACTGGCACAAGTCCCCTGGGATGGTAGATGAAAACAGTGCGGTATACGGCCACTGGATGGAAAATTCAGCTTAGCGCCCTCTACGTCGTAAAATCATATCACAGGCAGACAAATTTTCTACTCTTCCCACATGTATCTGAGTTCCCGGTTGCTTGACTTTGAGGGCTCAGTATTCAGTAAACACCCCCTCTTATAAACCACACGGGTTTTTGTTTTACATGTGTGTTTTTGTTTGTTTGTGCGTGTGCTTGAATGACTTCAAAACAATGACAGTTTGTAGGCATCAAAGTTCGTTGTTACAATAAAGTTGTAAACTTAGTATATAGCCAGTACATGTATCTGTATCTATTTTGAAGTGTATATTGAATGTTACTTGAGTTCGTTGGTACAATATAACTTTCTTTCGCATCAACTTTTTTTTTTGTTTTTTTTTTTGCTGTATCTGGATATTTTCTACTTTAAAAATTTTCGATAGAAATGCATTTTTGTTGTTGCTTTATATCTGTATCTTGCCTGAGTTTACAACACCTTGTCTAGTATGTAAACTAACTTGTGTGGCTTTTATGATTTTGTTTCAGTTTCATTTCACCGATCTATGGATTTGTTTCTGTTGCACGGACTAACTCAAGAGTACATAGCCCTGGCTGATATAAGTTGTCGTGAAGAAATCAAATTAAATGCATGAATGAATTGTTATTATTTTCTGTGTTATGTTAAGTTATTTAATTTATGCATCTCATCATTCTATTAGTAAGTGTATATCTACACGATATGCTTAAAAAAAGTGAGAATTCGAAACGTTCGTCATGCACAGGACAAAACGACTCATGCGCCAGCGGCATGCATACCTATCAAATTACGCTATCAATTTCGGCTAATGGATGAACACGGTTGAGCAGTGTTTTTTTTTTTCGTGCATGTTTGATGTTACCCGATCAAAATTTATATCTCTGTTATAATATATTTCAAACTATATATTGAGTGTGGCACGCTGAGTCGTTGCACTGCACTGTCGGCGACCCTCTAATACCCACGTAACTGTGCGAATTCGCCATCTTTCGCGATGCGATTGCGAGATAAATACTATTGGACTTCCATTTGAGATTCCCTTGGGGGGAGGGGCAGAACGGAGTAGAGAAATGTATTACAGGACACGCAGGGACAAAGAAAACGAGGAAATACGAAATATGACCCTTTTTTTCGCTGCTAATACATAATATTATATAGAGCGGGAGAAAAACCAATGCCAACTGGCACGCAGTCACGAGTTCCATTCTTGCATTAACATGTTGAGGGGAGTTCTTAGTGGAGGGGGCCCGTTGAGAGTATTTAGGTAACAATATTACAAGTAAAATGACTTATAACGAAAACTGCCATGCTGAGTGCTGAGTGGTTGCATAATTCTTCCTCTTCCCCAAGAGATTGAAAGCCACAAAATGAAAACAAAAGCAAAACAAAAACAAAAACTGTAGAGAGTGTACAAAACAACAAAACATTGTGCTTTCCACTCGAATTTCATCTCCTTTACCTACCTATCCATCCATCCATCTATCTATCTATCTGTCTATCTATCTATCTACCTATCTACCTATCCATCTATCTATCTACCTATCTACCTACCTATCCATCCATCCATCCATCTATCTATCTATCTGTCTATCTATCTGTCTGTCTGTCTGCCTGTCTGTGTTTATGTCTTCTGTGTGTTTGTAGGTATATACGTTATCAGTACAGTATTAACGCTACTTCTATTGTTTTGCGATTTGGATCGAACTGACATCGTCAGCCTAATTGAAAAGAAAACCCACAGCGTCGATTTCATATAGCTTTCACTTTTGCTGATGATCTTACGAATTTTGGCTTGAGGATAGTGGCAAATAGCAAATAGCTCTCAAATTTCTAACCTATAAGGTTTGAGCTTTGCTGATACTGATTTAGGGTGGTGTTTATGAAGACTGGATGTGGGAGGTAAAATCATTCTTACCGCTGATTGGTCTATTGTATCAGAGATAACCTTGTGACGACAACTTTGGCCTCAGCCTTGGTAACCGGCACGAGATGACGGAGAAGCGATAGATGCTCGCAGCCATACGTTGATAATTCTGTGATAACGATAGTGCGGAGACAGATAGTAAACAGTACAAATGATAAGTCCGAACACTCATTTAGTAAACGCAAAATGAATTGCATACACTTATATTGCTCCATGCATTGACACCGACGGACGTCACAGTCAACTCCGATCACAAAATGACAAAACAATCCTACAAGTCTCACATGCTAAAATCGAAGCTTTTGACCGCACATTTTCATATGCTGGATCTGTCGTCTGGAATACTTGACCAAAACAACTCCTCCTATGTGTTTCAGAAGAAATGTTAAGAAGGAAACAAGGGAAATCCAGTCTAAAAATAAGTTAGTCTGATAAAAAAGAGTAAAATCTTATGAGTTCAATGGTAAAAATTTGACTGAAATCGGATGAAAAATAATGAAGCTATGAATGTTGAAGTTTTGTTAATTTCTGCAAGACAGTTCTTGTACAGTGGATATGAATATGCAAATGAGTGAGCTGACCATGTCATAACCTCACAATTTTCTAGTGATCGCGTACAAAAATGACGAAAATTCAATGTTTCTGTCATTGAAGTCTAAAACATGATATTGTTATTCCTGGTTAAATAACTTCAGAATAGTGATCAGTTAGATATTACAGGAATTGAGCCTCGCGCATAATTGCGTTTGAATGAAAAAAAAAATGGAAATTTCAAAGCTTTATGAACAAGCTGTATGGCCAGTTGTGAGGATATGACATGCTTACTTTTCCATTTGCATATTCATATTGACCGTTCAAGAACTGTTTCCTCTAAAATTAGCGAAACTTCAAAATGTTATAACTTCCTTATTCTTCATCCGATTTCGATCAAAGTTTTACCTGTGAACTCGTAATATTTTACTCTTTCTTATCAGACTAACTTATATTTGGACTGGGTTTCCCCTTTAAGAATAAACTATTTTAAGTTTACTAGTAATTACAATGTATTTTTTTTTAATATTTTGTGAATGTCGTATATATGTTAACTGTACAACGCTTTGATCAGGTCCCCGTAAAAGTGCTCAATAAGAAATAGTTATCATCATTATTATCATTACTGACGCTAAATATTTTCATTTACTATCAACAAATATGATTAAACAATAATGACAATAACAAGAACATTTTTTGAAATGCAAATGGCCAAGAGTGGTTGGAAAACAATTTTCGTCACCTCCTCCACAGATGCGTGTTCGGTTTTTAGGAGGTTTCAGGGGTTTTTCAGTTTTTCAGGTTGATGGATTTTTAAGTCGGTAAAACAACGACACAGTCAACGTGTGTCCTCTTCACACCGAGACGGCAGAACTTTCAACTCATGATACTACCAAAAAAGGAAACTTTCGTGGTTCTTTTTGTTTGATGATTAACAGCCTGAATGTGCAGCGACTGTTGACGTAGATCATGTCATATTTGTACCATTCTTACATAATTTATGTTTTCTTATATTATCTGCATTTACTTCTATTCCTCGTGTTTGCAGGGAAAATGTTATTACAAATCAGGCGGTGAGTAATTCTGAGCGTTATTTTCATCTCGCGTTGTTTTCTTTTTCATTACCCTGATTACTGACTTTGGTCGCTATCTCTCGCTATCGCTATCTGGCGCAACTACATCAAGAGCGGTTAAGATGAAATGGATTGTTCATATAAAGCAATAAAGATTCGGGATTAATAGCCAAAATGAGGCTTCGTGCGGTTGAACTTTCTTGTTTGCTAAAGAAAAAAGAAACCACACACATACGCACGCACACACAGACTGATAGTGTGTACACATACATCGTGTTCTGCATCCTTTAAAAAAGTTCTATTTCTTTTGGAGAAAAGTAAGGGGGGAGCGTTGCATGCAGAGGCAGAAGAAGTAGAGAATACGAACTGGACGCCATTATACTAAAGTTCATTACTCGTCACTTCAACTCTTCGAAACAAACTAGACCAGATTACCTACCGCAGTAGAGGATATGGTAGCATACAACAGCAAACAAACAAAACAATAATTGATGAAAAAAAAATGTATAAAAAATGCCACTGAGGTGAAAGCCGGACTATGAATAACAGTATAAGATAAAATATTCAGGAGAGTAAAATCTACAATTGTGTAGCTTTAACAGGATTGGCACAGCTCTAGTTTTTTGCATATCTGAGTACATTTGGAAATGGTTATACTGTAGAATCCGGTCAGCAAAGCTTTGTTCGCGTCAAAACTCCTTGAATTAAGGTTGGGATTAGTGGTCCAATTTCTGTAAAGCTGTTGCAATTTTCCGAGCAACGTTTCGAGAAAATCGAAATTTCACAGGATAGAAAACCTCACTGACACATTGAGAAGATAATCTCTTCGGCTTTTAAAAAAAAATCATATCTCGGATAGGAGTCCGATTTAAGGCTTTAACGGATTGTGTCACCTCATTCGAGTTTTTGAATAACACGACATGAGGTATCTTGTAGCAAGGCTACACCTTATTCTGAAATAGTCGATGTATTCATATGATTCCAACTGTAAAGCATATCAGCATACCAAACACACGGGGAAAATAGGGCATATAGATGTTGTCGTTGTTGTTGTTGTTGTTGTTGTTGCTGCTGCTGCTGCTGCTGTTGTTATTGTTGTTGTTGTTGTTATTGCTGCTGCTGCTGCTGCTGTTGTTATTGTTGTTGTTGAGTTCAATTGCTCATGGAAGAATTTAAAGTTTGTCTTTGAAGATTAACTTGAACGAAGTCCCGTCTATATCGGCTGTAACATGCGGTTCAAACAGGAATTGGACTGGATGTTCTCTGGCATAAATTATGGAAAGCAATGTTGAAGTCATGATTCTACTTGAACATTTGGTCAAAACATCGGGCACTCGATTCATTGAAATAAGCTGCAAGCTTTTCAATGAATAACAGGCGAATAGTCAGTGAATTTAATGTTTCCTCGATAAGTCAGCCTGTAGCTTAAGTTTGAATATCAAATGTGGCACAAAAACCCATCTCTTGCCGAGGGTAAAGCGGAGTTTTGGAGAGCTCCTAAACAAGTTGAATAACAGCAAGCAGAACATATATTGGGATTTAGTTCCTTACTGACACTTTATCAAGTTACTGTCGTGATGTACTCGTATTCGTGCAGGGGAGGTCGCCCAGATCGCGTATACGGAGCCGCCAATATCTGGAGTTAGGCGACAACTTGGTCACAATCGACGGGTCCTGATACCACCTGCTACTTTTGGGTGCACGTCCTCGAGTCATATAGCCCATGAGTCACGCAGCCCATGAGTCATACAGCTCACGAGTCAGACAGCCTACGAGCTACACACTAAGTGAACAAGGCCCACGAGCTCGACATCAACTAACATATAGGGACACGAGCTGTATACGGTCCACTAACTAGAAAATAGGCAACTATTTTAGGGCCCAAGAGCTTGACACAAGGTTAACAAGGCCCAAAAGCTTGACATTACATCATGGGGCTTAATGTGCATAGTATCGAGCTCGTGGGCCTTGTTTGCCTAGAAAAGTGTCCAAATAGTGGGCCTTCTTTGCCTATAAGTGTTGAGCTCATGGGCCTTATTTGGCTAGTCTAGTTAATTGGCCTATTTCACTTGGTGTCTAGCTCGTGGGTTGTATGACTCGGGATTGTATGACATACGGATTTTTTTTTTCAATGTCTATCTCGTGGGCAGTATGACTCGGGAGTGCCGAGCTCGTAGGATGACCCCTTACTTTAGAGTGTGACGACCAGACACTACTTTAAGATTCTATGTACGTCTAACACATCTCTGAGGGGTGGGAAAAGGCTGAGCGGAAGTACAGGGAAATTGGGACTGCGCTCATATGAGACGTCAGTCTCTTCACCAACTACTTTCGCTGTACATTGTATATGGTATAGCTAGGTCCGTCAGCAGATGGTTTTCTATTAATTGGCACTATATCCATACACACTTTTGTGGGGGGCTTTTTTTGGCCATGTTCATGGCCGACAGGTGCGTGGATGAAATGATGGTGTTTTGATCTTGGACAAACATCCAGTACGTGATGGACACAGTGATTCGATCTGCGTATGACGCAGAATGACATAAACTTGTCATAAAATCATAAACATTCTCTGCATGCGATGGCAGCAAATCTCGGCACAATTACGAGTTTGACAGTTTGTCTAAAGACGTAAGATAACTGGATCATATATAAGTATGTATGTGTATACATATACATGTATATATGCTATGTGTGTGTGTGTATGTGTGTATGTGTGTGTGTGTATGTGTGTGTGTGTGTGTGTGTGTGTGTGTGTGTGTGTGTGTGTGTGTGTGTTAGTGTTAGATATACAAGAGGTGGGTTGGGATTAAATACCAAAAAGAAGTATTTTGCAATGTACATGCATTACCAGTACCACCGTCGGGTCAACCTTGAAATTGCCGGCGTGCCAGAAGAAAAGGGTGAAAACCCTGAAAAGATCGTCTTAAAGATCGCTCAGAAGATCACCGAAGATGTGAGCGCTGGCGACATCGACATTGCTCATCGAATAGGAAAAGAGGATGATCAGCGGGGGCCACGGCCGATTATCGTGAGATTCACCAACCGACGCTCGCGAAATATGATCTACGACGGCCGAAGAAAGCTACAGCACTTCACCACGAAAGATCTCGGGCTCCGCAGCAACTCTAAGGGCAACGGAAGGATCTATGTCAACGAAAACCTTGTTGCGTCCACCAGGGAGCTGCTGAAGGAAACAAACAGAGCAAGGAGGCTGGCCGGATACAAATACCTGTGGACCCACAACGGGCGAATCTACGTGAAGAAAAACGACGGAGGCGCCATCAGTGTCATCAACAGGAAAGAGGACTTGTCAAAGCTACAGTAAATATACGTATTACCTTTGTTTGTTGTCTACCACTATGATCCTTCCTCTAAATGCTGGATAACAATATTTTTCCTTTTAATCTCTTAACAGATGATGACTTTGTTACTTTATTTCAAAAAGACCAAAATGTACCTGCTAGAAACACCAAGTTTGATAGGACTGCAACTAGAATCTTAGCTGACAATCTAGATGAACTTAACATTGAGTTTAACAGCCACGATGAAGCGTGTCAACTTGCTCAATCGCCATACTTTACAGAAGCTACCCTTAGAGAATATTTACGAACGCTAGAACGAGCTGAATTATTTTGTTTCCATTTGAATATAAGAAGTGCTAATCGAAACTTTGAAAAGCTTCGCTTATTTCTTGATAATATTGATTTGCCCATGTTGCCTATCATAGGCCTCTCTGAAACGTGGTCTGCTGAAACTCCAGCGTCAGGTCCAATTAATGTTCTTGCTGGTTATGATATTGTCATTAACAACAGATCAAATAGACCAGGTGGTGGAGTAGCTATATATGTTCCCCGAATATATGATTACGCTATAAAGGAAGAACTGAAATATATGAATGATGTAATAGAATCATTATTTATTGAAATTTCTGTCTGTAAGGGCAAAAACATTCTGCTTGGAGTTATATACAGACCTCCTCAATCTAATTATGATGATTTTATGAATATTATGAACGATATTTGTCGAAACGGTGCATTCCACAATAAGGATTGCATCATCATGGGTGATTTCAATATAAATCTTTTGTCAAGCAGTAATGCTGCCTGTGATAACTTCCTTGATAACATTTTACAAGCCTCATTTCTGCCTCTTATTTCTAAACCAACAAGAATTACTGGTCATTCTGCTACTCTTATTGATAACATTTTTGCGAACCTAAAACCTTTTCCAAAATCTGGCATAGTGGTGAGCGATATATCAGACCATTTTATGATATTTTGTCACCTTGATATTGGACCAAGGAGTCATAGTACAATTCGAAGGCATGTATTTCGTCGTAAATTCACCCCTGAAAATATCGCTCTCGTTCAAGAAAAACTTCAATCTGTGGACTGGTCAATTGTGTATGACGCAAATGAAAATATTGACCAAGCATATGATAACTTTCTTTATCTTTTGAATAATTGCCTAGATGCATGCATTCCCTTAAGGAAATGTCGTACACAGGATTACAAACGAATCCCCAAGCAACCATGGGTTTCCAAAACACTCTTACGCTCAATAAATCGCAAGAGTACTTTATATGTTAATTTTATCAAAAACCGTGACGAAACCTCTCGAATGAAATATATTTCGTACAAAAATATTCTTACCAATACACTCAGATTAGCTAAAAAACAATATTTTGCGGACCAATTGAGTCAATTCAAATGTGATATCAAGCACACTTGGAAAGTAATAAATACCGTTTTGAATAGAGGGAAGGCTGTAAATCCCATTTCTAAAGTTCAAGTTGATAATACTATCATTGAGGACAAGTCTGAAATTGCCGAGATTTTTAACTCATACTTTTCAAAGATAGGTTCAAACTTAGCACAAACTATTACTCCAAGTGATAAATCATTTTACGAATTTCTTTCCTCACCAAACGACCACTCAATTTTTTTCAAACCAATTGACAGGCAAGAATTAATCAAAATTGTACTTCAGCTCAAAGCAAACAAAGCCCCTGGCTATGATGACATTGGCAATGTCCTTATCAAACACATTATACATTGCATCCTTTATTGTTTTTATATAACCTTTCATTACAATCTGGTCAAGTACCATCTAAAATGAAACTCGCAAAGGTGACTCCAATATTTAAGAAAGGAGACAAATTATGTATCAGCAACTATCGCCCAATATCTTTGTTAACTTCGTTATCAAAAATCTTAGAGAAAATTGTTCATTCAAGGACAACTACCTTCCTTGAATCTCACAACATCATATCTGACTCCCAATTTGGCTTTAGAGAAAAACATAACACAACTCATGCCATTCTAAGTTTAATAAATACCATATCAGCTTCAATCGAAAAATCCTGTCATACTATCGGTTTGTTCTTAGATTTTTCTAAAGCATTCGATACTATAAATCACGACATTCTGTTATACAAACTTGCGCACTATGGTATTAGAGGTAAGGCTCTGGAATGGTTCGAAAGTTATCTTTCTGGAAGAAAGCAATTTGTTACCATTGATGGATATAATTCGTCTACGGTACCAATCACGTGTGGAGTTCCCCAAGGAAGCCTTCTTGGTCCACTGCTATTCTCTATTTATGTAAATGATATTCGATGTTCTTCGAGTGTTCTCTCTTTTATCCTTTTTGCTGATGATTCAAACGTATTCTATACTCACAGTGATCCTAATAAGTTAGTAGAAGTTTTAAATGTAGAACTTGCACATGTAACAAATTGGATAAAAGCAAATAAATTATCTTTAAATAAACAAAAAACCAATTACATGTTATTCAGTAACTCTGTTAAACAACTTCCTGACCAAGTGATATTTGATAATTCTGTTATTAAAGAAGTCAAGATTACAAAATTTCTCGGTATTACAATTGACAATAAGTTAACTTGGAATTGTCATATTGATAATATTTGTAAGATAGTTTCAAGAAATATTGGTATCATTAATCACGTTAAACGGATTCTCCCCAAGTCAGTGCTTCTTATGTTATATTCAACTCTTATTCTTCCTTACCTTAATTATGGCGTAATGGCATGGGGAAATGCAATACAAACTAAAATGGACAGGGTGCTCCTCTTGCAGAAAAGAGCGATGCGTTTGATATGCAATACCGCTTATAGATCACACACTGATGTTTTGTTTAAAGAAAACCGTATTCTTAAGATTACTGATTTATATCGTCTTCAGCTGGGTTGTTTTATGTACAATGTAGAAATTAACGCTACTCCTGCTGTATTTAAGGAAATGTTTCGAAAAAATAATGTTATACATAATTACTCAACAAGGTATGCGAATGATTATCATCTTCCTAAAAATAGAACCAGTTTTGCTAACAGAAACTTTATGTTTACTGGTCCTAAGCTTTGGAATTCCTTTGATCGTTCACTAAAACAAGCTCAGAGCTTGAATAGCTTTAAGTATAAGCTCAAAAATGTGTTTCTTGATAAGTATTAATAAACAGTTTTATGGTAATTAAACGTATGTATATTTAAATCAATGTTTTCTAGAAGTACTTCATTAAGTATACTCGGAAGGTCATCTTCTGTTTCATTCATTATTCTAATGGTACACTGTATATAATGTACACTGTAAACACTTTATACATAAACTTATGCTTTGTAACATATACATGACTTGTTTGTATATCCATAGTACGGTTCATGTGCCCTTGTAAATAGTGTATATAATTATGGTGTTTTTGTTATATTTCACTCAGCCTTATCTTTGATATCATTTTGTCTATAATCTGTAGGGGGACTACATTTAACAAGCAGTGCTTCTAAGTAGTCCCCTCCACATTTGTATATGGTGTTATTCTATCTCAGAATATCACTATATCTTGTATATACATGTAACATACTGTGTATAGTTTTGATATAATGTCCACTATGTGTTATACCCTGTATATTCTATCATATAATGTCCACCATGTGGAATATGAATAAATTTCAATTTCAAATTTCAAATTTCAAATTTCAAATTTCAATTTCAAATTTCAATTTCAATTTCAATTACATGCATTCTTAGCATTTCTAAACTACTTGCATTAATCCTCTGTAAATCGGGTCACATCATTTTTTTCTTCAAAACTACTCAGAGATTAAGTAATCCTTTAAAGTAAAACCCGTCATTTGAAAACTTGTTAGACGGCATGACAGTGAAAAAAAGACAAAACAAAGGGGGAAAAGCAGAAAAGATCGTGATGCTCAAACATCCGGGATGCGTACGACAAGATTGTGTGTGTTTTCACGGCGTCAAACTAATCCTTACTCCACGATATCGAGCAGCCGTGACACAAGATGTGATCAGAGCAGATATAATATGTGCCACATCAGTGTCGTAAATTTTCGGCAAAGAGAAGCAATACGTTGTACCAATAAGAGGCTATCATCATTGATTCTCTGCAGGCAAAGTTTAGTATCATTATGAACGCGTGTGTCAGATGAAGGGACTCATTTTCTCCGCTCTTGTACATTGACGTGAGAGACATCTGCGTAAAACGACGTTACATGAGTTACACCGTAGACAATGTTGTAGGGTTTCCCGACCTGGGCAAATACCCTTCATCGTACTTCGTTCACCTATGTTTTCTGTTACTGCTGCATAAGTCCGTGCATTATGGCTTCAATTCAACATTTACAAAATAAATTAAATCAAATGCTGTGAGTCTCTTCGTTAGTGCAGTTTCAGTGCAGTAAATTGTACAATTTTCTGGGGGGGTTTTTGTCAAGCCAGACACAACATGATTCCCTTGAAGTGGCGATTATCTAAGCTAGACGTCACGCAGCTTTTGTCGTTTATATCTGCCATGGTTCTTCTTTATTTCTGCTATGATGCTGCTTAGGCTGCTAAGATTCTGCTATGATTTTACCAGGATTCTGTCATGGTTCTGCTTTGATTCTGCCACGATTCTGCCATGATTCGGCTATGACTCTGCTATAACTCTGCCATGACTCTGCTATGATCCTGCTGATTCTGCCCTGATTTCGCCATGATTATGCTATGATTCGGTTATGACTCTGCTATGGCTCTTCAATACTTATGCTATTGTTTTTTTTATAATTCTACTATGATTTTACTATGATTTACTGTGATTCAGCTATGACTGTGCTATGTGTTTATTATAATTCTGCTATAATTTTACTATCATTTACTGTGATTCTGCTATGATTCTATCATGGTTCTGCGAAGATTCTACCATGATTTATCCATGATTCTGCTATGACTCTGCTATGACTCTGCTATGATTCTGCTACGATTTTGCTATGACTCTGCTATGACTCTGCAATACCGAATTCTAATTCTTCTGATGTCTCAGTTTATGGGAGCGCGGGACTACTCATTCACTTCGTTAATTCTGCAACTTTTTTTTTGACAAGTACAGCAACAAAACATGTAATCCATTTCTCATAAAAGATAAACTAACACACTGACGCAAATGAAAGATAAACTTGATTCCTTGTAAACAATGAAATTGCAGACGGAATTCTCCGTAAATTGCATTTCAGTGGTCGCACAGTTACAGTTGGCACAATTAGCAACGCCTATGACAAGATTTAGGGAAAATGACCCAAACTAAGATGACGAAATCATCCATTTCACAATAATTATGATATGTTGACGATGTATATTTGACTTTTGAGCCCTCATCAACATTTCGGTTTTGTGTCACTATGCCTACTCCGTTTCCGCATCTCAAAACCTGATCCTGTTGTTTCTTTTCTCTCTCTCTCTCTCTGTCTATCTGCCTGTGATGAAACGTCAAAATGGCATTAGTCTTTCAAGAACCCCTTCTGGATGTGATGACTTGCCCTCCAATAATATTCACAAAACCACAAACAAGGCGCCCGATCGACACGGGCTGCGGGTAGGTCGGCTTTCGTGCCGGCAAAAATTGTCTTTCATGTTTTATATATCTATATATTCTTCTCTTTTTTCTCCATTTTGCATCAGAATTGTGACGTATAATCCTAATAGCAACCACGCTACGATCTCAGTTGATAGGTTTCCTCTCTGTTCATCAGCAGCCAGACAGGAGCGAGATATGGCAAAGGAGGAGAAGAAAAAAAAAGAGGAGAAAAAAAACTTCGAAAACCCAGAAATGCCCAAGCTGCACCAATTGAGGTAGAATTGCGATGCTTTCTGTCTCAAATACGATGGGGAGAACTCTCCGGTGTCCATTTCCAACAGCGCTCGATTACATTGATTGAAGTGACCTACACGTGGGGTTACACAATGTGTGCTACAAGGAAAGTGCGCGATTGTCTCGTATTCCTGATTCTCTTCTTCTTCTTCTTCGTCTTCTTCTTCTTCCCTCCCCCCCCTCTCTCTCTCTCTCTGTCTGTCTCTTTCTATCCCCACTGCTGGACTTGTCCTTGTCATCCTCGTGTCCTGGTGACTTTCATCGAATGAATAAATGTATGAACTTAAGGATGAGCGGTTGATTGAAATGTACACCTTTGTATTTCAGTAACCCCCTATATAAGTAAGTATATGTATTATCATGATATATAAATATACATGTACATACATAAATATATCACCAAAAATTGACCAAAATCCACCAATAAGTCTGTCATGTCAGTCTGTCTTTACATGCTCCGGATTCTTGTTTTTTACCTCTTGTCATCACAGCTTCTAAACGAGTCCGTTTTCGCATAGCTTTATCTCTCATGATATTTGCCAGAAACTGTCGACATTGAAAGTCACCGTATCACACACTACATGAGCGCAACAATACATTAAATGCAGTTTACAACACATGTCTGACATAACGATGGAGGGCGGGGAGGGGGTGGGCCTCAAACAGAACGAGAATAGGCAGCAGAGAGATCACGTGTTTAATGCCTTTTCGTTTTAAGCGGGTTGTGAAATGTGTTGGTTTTTTTTTTTTTTTTTTTTTTAGAGAACAATATTGCACAGAATGTGTCCGCTGTGCCCCCAAACATGGAGTGCATAGATGAATATCTCAAGCAGTTCAACAACCCCTCCTTTCTTTCTCTCTGACTAGATTTTCAAACAAACGATTAGCTTGTGAAAGCCAGATAACGTGTACAACTTGTGAGTTCCCTATACGAAAAAAAGAGAACATGTTGCTGTTGTTTTATAGAAAGAAAGAAGAGAGAGAAAGAGAACATCTCTAAAATAGTATTGCACTTTATTACACAGGCACAGTATTTTGTTTTCAAAATATGCTCGATATTTTAGGGACTGTCAAAACATGTCTCAGCAACCGTTAACGTTATCAGAAAGAGAAAGAGAAACAAACAACAACAACAAAGAGTTATATGAAAGCGTAAAAACCAAGAGGAATGCATCGATCTTGCGGGGCGAATAAATCGTATTCCATACGTCATTTCGCATCACCTCTTACGCCTTCTTGTTGAGACGTCCATGGTAATGAAAATGTCATACAAAAATCACTTCGACGTGAAGGGTAAAAAAAGAAAGGAAAAGAGAAGCAAAAATAAACATGTATAAAGAGCGAACTTCCCACTGAAAAGGGCAAAGGGATTGCCTTTATCGTGGACAATGCTGATGAGTCTTAACTTTGCTTTGCATTGAAGAGAGTATTATGCTGCTGAAACACAATGATTACAAATATTAGCATTAGACTTCATTCTTCGAGATTTTAGGCACTTCAGCGAAGTATCATGTTCTTCAGCTCTCCTATCGCTCTTTCACCCCAAAGTCTACCGGCAAAGTTGCATCACCTTGGCAACCAGATACTATTTTGCAAAAACTATTAATTGGGCATGAGTGTGGATATTTCTTACCAATTGTGCTCCAGGAATAGTTTCATATATCATAGTATAGTGTGTGTGAGCTAAGGTGGGGGGGGGGGGGGCAACAGACAAGTGTAGCTAGCAGCGAACAGGACAAATAATACTACTGTTCCATTTGTGACTGTGCTGTTATGCAACACAATATTTTATGGGCACCTGAAAAACAATTGTTTTGGTCAATTGATTTTTTTACGTCACACTAGTAATGCTTTTCGTTTGCTCCGATCAGACAATCGAAATTGTCTATAGAACCGAACAAACGGGGAATTTACGAGACATGAGCAATTTAACCAGATGTGCAACCAAAAAAAAAATGTTCGGAGGAACCTAAACGACATTATTATAAGAGAGGGGGTATTGATTCTCGTGGTTTCACCTACGCAATCTTATCTTTTCGAGTTGAGAGTAGGTGGGAGGAGAGAGAGGGAGAGAAAGGAGAGAGGGCACAACATGATCTGCATTTTTTTTCAATGCAGATGGGTAATCAAACACTAAGTCAACATTTCAAACTGGACAATATCAGAATATGCACAAATGAACATTGCGCTGCCAATTTGGCAAAAAGAGATTTATGAGCATTAATACATAACTTATGTTTAGTTTTTATGTTTCAGAGGCGCTCTGTGTTTCAATAATGAGATCACGAAATAGCTGATTACGCTAAAAATATGATAATACTACCTATTATAGTTTTAAACAAGTTGCATATGAATTGCATAAGTGTATAATTAAAGTTGTATTTTTGTTGTGGATAATCATGCCCTCCAATCAATGACATTAAAACCTTTATCATCATTTATTCCAAAGTTAAACCAATGACAGTTTTGATGTCATCCGGCGATACGACCATTATCATGCATGCCAGGCCTGGGCAACTCTTTGCTTTAAATCTTGTAGTACTGTGTAATCGCGTATCATCGGTTTCATATCGATCGTAATGATCTTTTCGATATCACAATAACATGGGTACATGCAAATTGACCAACAATCTCATACACAAACATTGATTCTGTATCATATTGGATTCTGTATCATGTTGGATTCTGTGTATATCTGTCGATGTTATGCCCTGCTTCTGACTAGTTACAAAGACTACAATAGTAGACCAAGCAAAGAATGTCTTCAATTTATTTTCCGGCTTTCATAAACTCTTCTCTACTTGCGCTTTAGTTGCAAAACGTTGTTTTCTGATTTCGAGGTATTTGCACATTTATCCATACAGCTCTGCGCACGGATTCACCTTCAATATGGAATAGCAGAGTTGAACATACACATAATATTTCCTGATTTCGTTCACTGTCGAAGAAGGCATTCAGATCACGCAAATAGTCATGATCCATACACATTGACTGGATTTTTACAAGCTGGGATGTGTTACGGAGATACTTTAGTGGCTTGGGCCTGGGATTTCAACCTCATCTCCACGCAGCCGCAAATGATAGTAAATCCAGTGACTTTGAAAAATGGAGGAAAAGCGATGGGAATTGTATCCTTTCGGGGGGAAAAGAGTAAGATCGAGAGAGAAAAAAAGGAACTTCTTTCAGTGAATTCAAGCCTAATGACGTCACTCAATGTACTGTGTGGTTCTCACTGTTTCCCCTTCAGATGGGACGTGCAATCAAGCGCCAATTTGCGTCCATTTATGAGCACGGCGCCCCCAAATTGTCGTACCGGAAAATGCACTGTATCCCTCGCTTTCTTCCACTGTCTTCCCCCTCCACAATTTCTATCCATGTGATCTTTCATATACGAATCAATTCTGTCCCATTCAGATTCTTTTCTAGCTCCTTGAAGGGGTATGCCAAAGGAAATTGCTCACATTTTGCCTTCGTTCAGGGTTTCCTTTTCTTGCTTTTTGAGCACACATACTCTTGACAATTTGTTTGGGGTATTTACAACATTTCCCCCTCTGATGCAAGATTTCTGTCTTGATCGATAGTTTTCTCTGCACGTTGCTGCACGCAGGGAAATATACTTGCGTGGGTTGGTGAGTCCCGATTTCAAAACTTTTGCTCATTTACGCGGTCATATGCAACAAATTGTATCGCGAGTCTTCCAAGGAGAATAGAAAGGATTTATTTCGGGGGAAAAACAAATCTTAGAAAACATAATGTATGAAAACTTGATATATGAAATAGATGGCTACTCGTCTATATACATCTGTTCGTTTGTGTATGATATGTATGTATATGATATGCATTCATTTTATATAAACATATAACTTATGATATGCATTCATTTTATATAAACATATAACTTATGATATGCATTCATTTTATATAAACATATAACTTATGATATGCATTCATTTTATATAAACATATAACTTATGATATGCATTCATTTTATATAAACATATAACTTATGATATGCATTCATTTTATATAAACATATAACTCGTGTATGCATACAAACAAAATAAATATATACAAAGAGAACAGTACTCTGTACTGCATCCTCACAAAGCCTCGATCTCAAACCGAGAGAGAAATAGATTAGGTGCTTTGGTGAAAAAGATACAAATTGATATTCGTCACAAACCTAAAGAATTAAATCTCACATAACCCTCTTCGGACATCAGAGTTTGATAATATAGGTTTTCCCGGCCAGTTTCATTGTTTTGTCATTCAATTTCATATTAGAAGCATTTTCGTCAAATTTGCTCAGGCATCAAAATACTGTCATTTAAAATTGTTTTTTTCTTCGTTCAAATTGGCTAATTTGGCAATCGATTTCGAATTTACGCATTCTAATTCATTGATTTCGCATACATTTTCGGCAATAGTCATTCAACTTCGCCTCCACCTGTCGCCAGCTCATTCCGAGTATTCAAATTCGAATATGGGTAAACAAGTTCATAAAAGGAGTATTCAAATTAAACCTGTACAATGTCTATTGAAAAATTCCTTTACTTGTATTATGTTTGAAATTGAATGTTAAAAAACGTCTACGTATGGATCACACAAGTTATGATGATGCAAATAAGTATATAAGATGAAGATCAGAAAGCTGCATGATGATCAAATAGATAATGACTTACGACGTGTAAGATAAAGATGTTACATGAAGAACACAATATGGTCATCTTAATGAAAATAAAGATATGTAATTTAGAGATAAAGACAGCCATGAGATGATATGACGAAATGAGGGAGTTTACATAACATGTTTAGCAAAAGAAACAATCTGGATGTTCAACTGAACAAATGCTGATGAAAATAAGGAATGTGAGTTAGACAGTGAAAGTCACATTCAGTGACTACCGCTGGACACACGATGTAATCACTCTTGCCTGTTCATAAGTGTACGTGCATTACGAAATTGAATGCTCAATTGTGAAATTGCTCGCTTAAAAACAAAATTGAAAGTGCTTTTAAGTGCTCATCAAGCCCTTCGAACTAATTTGAATGCACAAATTTGGAAATCCGTGCCCAGGCATGAAATTCGATGCTCATATTCGAATTTGAACTTGTGACCTCTAATTTGGGTGCCTAAAATCGATTTTGAAAGCATTAAACGTGGAATCGGTTGACCAAAGTCATTGCACCTCTTCAAACATACGAATTTGAATGCACATAAAATGAAAATTTGAAATTGGTAAAAAATATTGGTAAAAATTGGAAAACCTATATTTCGAAATTCGAAACTTTCTCGTGGTTAATGAAGCATGCCACCACAATTATGTCATGTGCTGTGGGTTGACTGATTACATCTGATTACATCCTGTTCATTGCAAGAACTTGGGCCCAATCTCTCAAGCTGTGCTTATACCTGTCTGCCACCTAGCTTTTCGATATCCATATTTAAGACTGAATGAACTTGCAATTGTTTTGCGGGCTAAAAGTAAGAGTACAGACAAGGTGAGTTTTTTTTTAAAGCATGGATTGCATATAGTTTTGCTGAAACATATGCTTGATATCTGGCAAGTCGTAGTGGATATGTAAATGTGCCTAAGTTATTTGAAAACAAATCAGTAACTTATTCATTTTCAAAGAAAAAAATATTAGTATGAGGGAGAGAATCCTTTAGGTTGATTTTACGAATCTATTTGCCCATTTTTGTATTTCGAATATTTTCTCGATCTGTGATTTTGCTCAAGTTTCCCTGTTGGCAATAAGTACTAGTATATCGTAATTCAGATATGGTAAGTTAAACGTGGACTACAAAACATTTCAAGATGTGATTGGGAAAGTAATGTGTTGGATGTGAGTTTGTTTAAAATTCCAGTTTTTCTTGAAAGCAAATAATCTATGTGAAATTTCTACGATGAAGGCCTACTAATTTTGATTATTCAACTTTGATTTTTTTTTTCAAATGATCAGTCATTTTGATACCGCTAGGCTGTTGAATAACAGAATTACTACTTAACGTATTAGCAATTGGAGACAATTTGTTTTTCTTCAATCCATACTGGTATACTGACATTAGTTCTCTATTCACTACACCTAAAAGGGCTTTGGGGTTTCGATACGAAAAGAAAATGTTGGGTTCATCGCTAAACAGAAGAAAGGACAAGATAAAATGACATTTCGCAATTATCAGGGATTTATGTGGAGTGGGAAGAAAACCGGCAATGACTGACATGAAAACAAATGCAGCGTCAGGATATTCGAGATGAAAGGAAAGACGTGACCATATGGTCACAAACGATACAGTATACAGTCCCGATGCAGTACTGGAAATGATTCCTTTTCGTGCATGGCGGCTCATGACTGTACAGAAATACTCGAACAAGATAACTGAAGTGAACAGGTATCAGTTCACAACTGTCCATGAATGAATCAGAGAGTAAATAGAGCAAGGAAGAGAGAGAGGAAAAAAAACTTGCAACAAGCTATCCCCCCCCCCTTTTCTTAATACTCCACATCACACACATATCAGTGCTTCTTCGTCCCTATCCAAGACACACGGGGGGCATCAATTACATCTCAGCGTTATTGTCGGATTCCCACCTCAAAAAACACCTGTGCGGGAGCAAACATCATTTGGTCGAATCGCCAAGTTCCCCGCCGAGGTTTCATTTCCATCAAGTGCGACATGCACTGACATGCGGCCGAGAATCTTAATGATGCTGTCCATCTTTCCGGCGAGACAACGCTGCGATATCTTGCTCAGATTTCCAGGAGAAGAAGTTGCCAATGAACATCTAGAATAATTCTCTAAGTTATAATGATTCATAGTTCCCAATATATTATCTATTCGCGATTTACACTACTATGAAACGATCTTTATGACGTTCGACCAAACAATCGATTTCATCGAAACAATGATGCGAGTGATACATACACATAGGAGCCAAATTAATCGAACACACACACACACACACACACACACACACACACACATATATATATATATATATATATATATATATATATATATATATATATATACACTCACTTGATAAAAACAATAACAAAAGTGATTTATGAATGTGATATGGTAATTTCATGGAAGAACCTATTAGAAATAAAGAGCAGTCATGATCTGTGACCATTATAGCAAACAAAATGACCGGTGTCCACAGAACGCCATTTTTATTCAAACATACATGATTGGCAATCATATGCTGTATTTTAGTTCATTTTTCCCGTACTAATGTGCTTAGAAACGCCGGTATAAAGCGCTGTATAAGTGTTATTCATTATTGTTATTATTATTGTCATTATCATCGTTATTATCATCATCATCATTAATTGATTAGACCTCTTCAACTGCATTTCTTGCTTATGTGCATATTTGTTTATGTGTTGTGTGTTTGAGTGTATATATATATATTTGATGGAATGTGTGTGATGGTGTTTGGGTGGGGGTGCGCACGTGCGTATTTGTCTGATTTAATGTGGAAATCCGCAGGCCTGAAAGATAAGGATATTCTCACTTGTATGAAAAGCTGGAATCTGCGGACCTCTCGGTATTATCAGAACTTTTTATACGTTCCAAATTTATTACAATTCTTAACCTTTATTAGAAAGCTGATCAGAAAACACTGGGGACCTATATTTCTTTTCGGAGTTTCTTTTTTTTTTCTCGTTACTCTGAACTCTGTACTCGTTGTAAGTGAAAGAAAGGGTGTGTCTGTGTTACACATGATTGTGTCTACATCTATCTTTCCTGCTAGGATAGCTTGACATAAATGTCCAGTGCCTGCTTTGAGGAGACGGCCCAACAAACTTACGACGAATTCTGGCGGTGTCTTACAGAGCAAAGCAAACTGCCAAGACGAAGTGTATGTAAAAGATAGTGGACGAGACTCCATAAGGACGTTCGAGCGACCCGAAGGCAAACTTGCGCGCCCAAACCTGAGTGGCGGGCCCGACATGAATATTGGCCCAGAGCTCAGCGATATTGTTTATAGTGTACATCTCAAGGCTAGTGTGCATGGTAAAAATCAGCCTCAATCAAACGGGGAAAGCTTGGACAATAACTGCCGCTTCCGATGCATCAAGCTTCATACACGCACAATAACTTTTCCATTTGAATACATTCAATCAGACCAGCAGCTTTTTACTTTCTTTCCTATTTTTTCCCTCTCCTTCTTTCTCTCAATTCCCAATTCCTCTGCTGTGTAACATGGAATCAGTTACGAGTGCAGAGTACACGTTTGTGTACGACTTGAGGAAATCAATAGAAAGGGGAGGCATCGTAATGTGGTACAAAGAGTCACATACCATCTTTGGAAACGGGCGAATGATTGCCTGGATCAGTGACTAGCGTCTTCATCTATTACATCTCCAGCCTTCTAGCCGATGTCACTAACCATAGTACAATGCGTTTTAGTGTGAAAGAAATATACAGAAAGCAAGTGGAATAGCTCCAAAACCTGGGGAGCGGAAGGGCATCAAAACAAAGAAAAATAAGGAAGAAAAGAGTTGAAGAGTTTAAGAGTTGAAGATGACAAAAACGAAGATAAGTAGCGGGAAAAAAAGAAAGGGGATAGAAAATGGGAGGAGAAAATGTTAAAATGAATTAAAAAGGGTGTATAGGGATGATAACAAAAATAGATTCAAATAAAGATAAAAAGACACGGTAACAGGAGACAGTGAAGAAATCCCCAAAGAAGAGCTTAAAGTTTAATAGTTGTGGCGGAAATGGCAGCTACACCTGCTGTTGCCATATCCATAGAAGTGGCAGTAGCATTGGTATGATGGTCACTGATGGTAGCAATGATATAAGCAGCAATAAAAATGGAATTAGTTGTTGTCGTCGTTGCAAAAGGGGTAGCAGTAGTATTGTACAAGCGACAGTATAAAGCAGTAAATGCAGTATGTAGAAAAGGTAGTAGAATCAGTAGTGGTATAGCTGTGGTAGAAGTATGATAGCGGTATATGCAAATAAATGAATAATAATACAATAAATCGCTATGCAGTAGAAGTATAGTTTTAATGGTAGTATATAGCATTAGCAATGGTAATACACTGCAGCAATGCTAGAAGAACAGTAGCAGAGGTAGCACTTCATGGACACCACACGGATATTCCCATCAAGGAAATATTATTTAAAGGAGACCTCCAGACGATTTTCACACTTTTACATTTGAACAACTATAAATTAGTGAGTACAGAGTTTCAGAATTCATAGTGATTGGGATGAGGAATAAGAATGTTTTCAAAATTTATAACAAATTGCAATGAACAAGGATGATGACATGGCAGCCTCACCATAAGAATGAAAGGGTTGGGGCTCAAGGAAGCAGAACAAAAGAAGAAGGTATGCTTAAATTCTACACAGGTAAAATTGTTAAGCAAGCGGTATTGTAATGGAATTACACTGCTACATGTCTGAAATATGTGAGGCTCCTATGTCATCAACACTGTTCAGTGTAATTTGTTCAAGATTGGTTTCTCTGCTCAAGGACCACAATAAATTCCACAAATCTATACATGGAGCTGTCGATATATGTACTACTCTTCAAACATTTTAAACAAGAAGATGTCTACAACTTATGATCATGAATATAAAAACCAGAGCATTTCATTAGTGTCAATAGAATTGATGATACTGTAGCATGATCCAATGATCTTGAATACATATTTGGAGGCATTACAATTATGGTTCATGTTTTAATAACGATAACGCCCACGACTTATTGATCCCGTATGCTCTAATTCGAACCCTTGTAATATCTGTCGTGCGTTGTAATGAAATGTACTCGTACGCGATGAATACGTTAGAGTAGCCTATTCATTTAAGGAGCCAGGTACTCTAATACTGTGACAGAACAACACGTTGCAATTCTCAGCAGACGAAATTATATCCAATCAAAAATATTGTCTCATAATATCGCGCGTTTTTAAATGCGCATTTGCACGGCACATTTTGAGAGATTATTCGACATCTTGCAGCATTGTCTTGCGCAGAGAGAGTACAGTGCATGGTATTACGCATACAGTTGATTCGAAACACTATCTGCACTGGTTATCTTTTTCCAGTGTGCATAAACGATTGGTGGAATAGGACAACATTACGGCGTTTTTCTCCCATCACCTGGGAGATGCTTCTTCCTTTTTCCGACTACTTGTGTCCCGCTGTGTATCCGCTAATCCCGACAACCCCCTTCACCCATCCCATCTCTAGCCCAATAGCCAGGGATGCCCAGGGCTCCCCAAAGTGGTCCGATTTTGCCGATGTTTGTACGTCCGGTAGTTAAATATATTTAAGAGGACGCCTCCATAGAATGAAGATTGTGCCTTTTATTCTCCCTCCCTCTCTCTCTCCCTCTCTACTTATCTCCCCCTCTCTTCCTCTTCTTCTTTCTCTCTCTCTTTTCCTCTATCTCTCTTTCTCTCTTATTCTATACTCTCTCCTCCGTCAGACATAGGAACGTCGGTGATGTTCAAGCAGAAACCCAAGTTTGCTGTTTGATTATGCGCTTTGCCTCAGTGAGGTATGCTTATACGCCTCCTTTTGAGCAATGCTGCTAATCTTTCCTGTTTAGCATGTTTAGAGGAGCAAAAGTTTACTGAAGTTCAGCAGCTTTCAGGTCTTTGATTTAATCATTACATAATAATATGTGTCCTTTCATGTGACAAGCACTTTTTTTTTTACAATTGTCAAAATCGGTTTCATTGATATTTTTTGAGATTCTCACAGATTCTCACTGATATCATTAAATATGTCAGTATTCATTTATGACGATTATTTCCCCTTTTATATGTCGTTTAAACTTGCAAATAGCTCTATTTACTGGAATATGGAAATCAAACAACTCACTCCCAGGCTGAATCGCAAATAGCTGGACAGACCTACTGTGAATGATTCCTCCGAATGAGACTGTCTGAATCACTATGACAATTTGTAGCACAGGATTTTAACTAAATACAATTACTTTATGATAGCCCACCAGTGTGCCCACGTAGATCTAAACACTGATGCCACCAACCAACTAATATCCTTATTCAAAGCTCAGCCGCACACTACGTGGGAGGAAATGTATTCCGCAATTCAATAATCGCATGTAATTCAACGGATTGAAATACAATGTACTTAGAATACCCTGAACATAGAAAATCTATATTCCCACTTGTCTTGATAGTGTATAATATACGCGAATATTGTGAAAGGCATTAATCACTCTGAATTCATAATATCATGATTCGTCACCAGAAAGCTGCAAATTAGGACAATTTCGATAAAATACACGGGAGTTCATATTTGTAAAAAAAAAATCGAAAAAAGTGATATCCTAGATACCTCTCTTTTGTTTTTCGTAGTCTGAGAAATATCTTGACATTATGAAATTCCCCTTTCCCTTATAAGGATGACATAATGTAACGGGATTGATTTGAGTTCAAACGGACTTGCGTTTAGGTGGGCGCTTTTTTCTTTTATAGTCGATTTTCTCTGAACACTGTGTCCATTCGATTTTCCCTGTTTTGTGCAAATTTCATTTGATTCAGTGGGACACTTTGATCTTCAAGGTCTTGGATATATGTAAGAAACTAAAAGTAAGAAGTTGCTGTTTAACAATGTTGTCACGTTTTTGTAATGACCAGTCCCAAGTACATGAGAAATTACCTCCCACCTCCTATGAATAAGTCGATTACTATGAAGTATATCACTGCTCATCAGTAAGTCAATGATGTCAACGACAACATCGATTTGAAGAAAACATATAAGTATTTTTTTTTTGTCATGAATGATGGGTTAGGTCCTTCTGTTTCTCTGATGCCCATCTGTAAATGAGCATAATAAATTTGTCCTGGGGAATACGCCCTATAAAGTGGAAATTAGATTGGTATTTGTTTTTTATCTGTTAAGAAGTCAAAGGTCATGGTTGTTTTTGAGTGCGCTCATGCGATTACTTTAAGAGTCATTTTAGGACGAAAATTAATCACAAGTGACCGAAACAAGCATCCTGGGTCACAATTTTTAATGCTGCTATTTATGATTATTATGGCGACAACGGCACCATAATCTATATAGTAATTATGCCTTCGTCATTTATCATCATTGTTATTATGATGATTGATGTGCGTCGTTACGAATGTGACCGAGCGTGGAAAAGTGGGTGGTATACTGTGGGGGAGGGGGTGGGAGGTAGGCTATAGACCAGGAGAGGAAAGAACGACAAAGTCTTTAAAACTTGAAGCATCATTCTACAGGACAGCATCATTTGTGCGCATGAGCATTTATGCGAGCAATGAGCGATGTTATGCATGCTATGCTGTTTTTTTCGGTAAAGCACACTTCATTGACCAAATTGGAAGAAAACAGAGATTCAAAGGCTGCAGTATAGTCCCAAATCAGCAAAGTTCTCGATTCAATTTCAAGAATTCCAGATTTGATAGTTCTGCCCCCCCCCCCCGTCATCGAATTCTTCTCCGATACATTCTTTACCAGTTGTGCCACACAATATGGTATTTGTCGTACTTGTTCAATCACGAAATACATATATGTAGCATACAATAAGTTATCTGTCTGTAAGAACGCTTATGACTTATTAACAACAGACGCAACGTTCTACACTGGATGATAATGTTGCCTTGTTTATCAAATGCTCACGACGAAAACGAGACCATGCGTACTTAAGGATTCGCATGTTTCAAAACAGTCGCCCATTTCCTGAGTAGAGATCTTAAGAATGGAAAAGCCCGGACTTTCGCCAGAGAATGCATATAGCCACAGACTCGGCAGCCTTCGGACGTATTTCAGCTGTACGCAGAGTTAACGAGTAGGCGTTTTGCCCGACACTTCTAATGTTCCGCCGTTGAACGAATCGATGAGCCCTCTTCAAATCGGCAACGAAATTTTAGTGGGCCAATCGTTGGTAATCTAGTAAGGCAAGTGTTAAATCGGCAGTGATTAGCGGTGAACTGCCGCTTAAACGGTGATAAATAGGGAGAATGGAGGTCTAATCACGCATGGAAAGAGCATTCTATTGCGTCCTTAAATGATCCGTGTTAACCAATTGATACGTTCGACTATACTAATACTCCCAGAGATAACAGACCAAAACCAATTCATTGTCATATATTTCTCTTTGGGCTAAAATGAATGCAATAAATTATGTTTGTCTGTTCCCTTAATTCCGACTTAAATGGCATATTTGTAATGTGCTTTCTGCGTTGACAATTTGAGTTTAAGCATGCTAGGAGTTTAAGACAGTGAAGGTAGCATGCTAAGTGATGCATTGATTCATCTAACGCTGTCTCTAAACACAAAGTCAATTAACACATTATAAGCTGTGATTAACAGCAGTATCAAAATAGCTCTTTGTTTAACTAGAATCTCATTTGCGGTGAAATGAAAAGATAAGACACCTTCTCAGGGAGAGGTAAAAAAATTGAAATATAAACAGTTTTGGTGAATAGTTTTATTTCACAAATCATGACTTTTACAATATTCAAGGTTAGTTAGGAAATGGAAAGCGGCATTATCACAGCACTTTGATTCTATTTCTGAAAAAAATTTCCTTTTCTTGCCTTATATCAAAGTCATTGTGAAAATGTAGATCATCAGTGGAACAGAATGAAAGATGGTGAAGCACAGTTTTTAATTAAACACAAAATGACGCACATGATAACATCATAACACCCGTGTGACAGCAATGCTAAGATGCTTTAAAGGGATGGTATAGATTTGGTAGAGATGAGGCTTCAGGTTTCCAGCTTGCGAGGTATTGAGAAACCTCTCGTGAAATATGAAAAGGCATGCATACAATTTTAAGAGGGATCAAAAGTTTACTCGATGAAAATTGGTTTTTACATGGCTGAGATATCCAAAAACAAAGAGGTCCTAATAAAACATGGAACCCACCTTTTAAGAGGACCCATCTCAGTCGTTTCAAACCCGATTTTTATCAAATAAACTTTGAATTCCTCTTAGAATTGTATGCTCTTAAACATTTCATAGGTGGTTTCTAGTTATCTCGCAAAAACCTAGAATCTGAATCCCCACCTCAACCAAACAATACCATCCCTTTAACAACTTTCACTGGAGAGAGAGCATAGAGTTATTACGATGAATTTCGTCAAGAGAATAAATAAAAAAAAACATTAAATTTCGTAGCTTCTAAGGCTGCAGAACACCTGGGGAAAAGAAAATTTTTCTCTCTTCATGCAAATTATCAAGGAATGCTTTACAAGTGCATAATTCTTAAACTTGAATCTTTTTTCTTTTTTAAGGTAAATATGACATGACACGGTCCAGGAAATTTTGATGGTAGTACGACCTTCACGAAATTTTCTTTTGTTCGCTGTGGTAGGAATATTTTGACCATCTGCTCTTGGATGTGTGAGGATGAGAAAATGTCAGCGTCGAAAAAAGATGACATGATTTCGCGACCAAACAAGAGATGTAAATTCATATGCGATACGATATGCCTCATCTGAAATATCTCTCGGGAATCCGAGGGAAGGAAAAAAATCCTCACGTAATCTGATTATGTTTTCCTAATAGAGAAATGAACTTTTTGTCTTCCATTTGAAATGAGAGTTAAGAGCAATCTGCGGAAATGCAATTCCCAATGTTACTTCTTGCATTGTCTGTCGAGCTTACCAAAGAGATAATTAAAGATTCACTCTTGGCCTTACAACAATGTCTGCCTATAACTATATTATGTCTATAATCTAGAAACCGTGCTCTTCTCATTTCAACCTAAATTAATGCTGAACAGCCCAAGATGGATTAGTGACAACGCCGAACACGTGTCTGCAAGCCAAGCCACTGAGTATTTGATTGTGGCTTCAAAAAAAAAAAAGAAGAATGTACGCATTCTAATTTCACAAGATGCGAAGAAGAAGACTAAAGCATTGGTTAGGCCTTCCCTGGTTGAAGACAACAACAATAACAACAGATGCATCGTAAACGGATGCGTTGAATGGCTTTCAGAAAGATGGTCGCAAACATTTAGAGATGCCTGGTCCTTTCATAGTGAGTCAAAAGGATTTGCTTCGAGAGTATAAGACATGATTCTTCCCGAGAACTTGCAACATTTTTTTTTTGTCACTGGAAGGGGGAGAGAAAATTATGTTGACGTAACCGGCTAAACAACAACAACGACGACAGCAAATGTTTTACTCAAACGACGTCAGGGGGAGAATGGATGTCACTGACGTACCTTAGCAGAATCCTCTCTTAGTAAATTTAAGTTTGAAAATAGTTTTCAACGGATTTTTTTTTTTTTACTTCACAAGTTTTCATATAAATATAAACACTGAATATGCACCCACACTTCTATATTAACCATCGAGATAAGACGTACTTATTTTCGAAGTAGATATAATGTAGTCAAATCTAAAAAATACTTCCTTAACTTATTTATTTGATAAATGAAATATATAATCATAAATATATACTGATTGACTGCACACGGCGTTTCAAATAAACATGTTGACAGAAGGAGCAGCAATGTTGGTTACGTGGAATATGAAACAATAGCAGGTAAATACTGTGGGTGTTTTGTTTCTGTTGTAATTTTAACCTGCCCCTGCACAATTATAGCTTTGATATGATGACTTTTGCCTTTTTGAATTGTATTTCATTTCCAGGCACATGGGTGAAACAACATCAGTGGAGACTAAGTATTCAAGAGTGGAATGACCAGAAATTGTGTAGTCTCAGAAAGGAAAGTATCCCTTCCCATAATTTGAACTCTTCACAAACAATGGTACAAAGATTGAGAGTTCAACGATAGAAAGACTTAAGGCTGAGCCACGAACTGCCATGCACATGGGCATGGTAAATCTGTTCCACAAAAGATGGTAACATTTTCATTAGATATGTTTAAATCTATAATATGACATCGTATTGCTGCACTAAAACAGCATCATGACTGAAAAAGATCAGGAGTAGCCTATAATAATTATCAGTCGCAGCACTTTTCTTCTATCAATTTAAAGAAAACACAGGGTGGATCATTCTTTCCCATTTTAATCATTACCAAAGTTATTCATAATATACCACATAAAGTAAGCTTGGATTCTTGATAGAAAAGAAACAGAAAGGTCTATGAAAGGTTGTACTCTGCTATGGGCCCGTTTTATCAAAAGATATGGGCCTAATCGATTATAAATTTCCTTACCACACAGACTGCCATAGACTTACCATAGAAATCAACTATATAATCAATTATAACTCTTCATAAAGCAGGACCCTGGTCCTAATTCATTGTTATAAGATAATCTTAACAAACTCATTCTTATCCCATCAATTATGCATAGTGTATATACTTTATACTTACTTCAGTAGGGAATCTTAGGGTGCAGTTTAAGGGTGGCGGTCACAAGCTCGACACCCACGAGTCGTACAAGCCATGAATTATACAGTCCACGAGTCAAACGGTCCACGACTTATACAGCTCACGAGTCGTACAGCCTACGATATAGACACTGATTGAACAAGGCCCCTGAGCTAGACATCAACTAAAATAGGCCTACGAGCTTTCCGGTCCACGATCTAGACACTAGCCAAATAAGACTCACGGGCTCGACTCTAGACAAAAAGGCCCACAAGCACGACAGTGCACATAGGTTTAGTGTTTGTCGTGTCAAGCTCGTGGGCTTTGTTTGCCTCGTGTCAAGTTCATGAGCCTAGTGTAGTACCTAGCTCGTGGGCATTTTTTGACTTAAGTGTCAAGCTAGTGGGCCTATTTCATTTATTGTCTATCTCATGGGCTGTATATGAGTCGTGGGTGTATTACTCATGAACCTTTTTTCAATGTCTAGCAACGCCAATGTCTAGGCCGTATGACTCGTGGGTGTCGAACTTGTGGGATGATCTCCAATTTCACACAATATCTAAGTACTCTTTTGTGAATGAAGTAAATGCAAATATAGCAGTAACATGCACAGCTGTCATTGTTTCACAAACCCCCTTGGACCGATACACAAATCCTCACTATTTTTTTTTAATGCAATAAAAGACAAACAAACTTGAATCATTTCCTTTCAATGTTTGTTGTGTTGTAATAAACCATGCTGAGTGTCTTTTCTGGGGAAAATGGTTGTATTGATAGATATAGCATAACTGACCATAACGATATCTCCCTCTCTCTCTCTCTCTCTCTCTCTGTGCGTGCGTGTGCGAGCACGTGTGTGTTTTTATGTGTGTGTATGTGTGAACAGACCAATGAGAGATTTGCCAACTGATGGCATCATAGCTTCAGCTGCATGCATAATGTGTTTACCACCAATATCACAATTCGGTGAAAACATGTGAACTTTGAAATGCTATGAATCTCTGTTTCTGTTTTTAAAATGCTGTACAGTTCTCTTTTTTGTTCTAGCATTCTGTTCGTCTTACGTCGTTCGTTGTATGCATAATACTTGAACATGATATGGGATGTCACTGTATCTGGTCTTGATTGATCGGAGTAAAACAAGGTCTGACCTTGAGACTTTGCAATCACGGTCTAGAGCCAGAGATGGGCATTTCTAAAGGTTACACGGCGGTGGCTATGTCCACACACCTCTTATATCCAACATGTTCCCACCGGAAATCATTATACTTAAAATGAGTATCAATCGCCCGAGCTTCAACATGCCAAGACGGGTGTAAGGGATGCAATACACACACATCTTAGAGCTACGAATCAGTACGTGCCTATACGCAGGTTGAACAAAATCGCCTTGCATTACTACACGCCGTGAACGATTTGCTGAAAAAAAAGGAAAGAAGACATATACATTCTATCTGCAATAATTCTGCATTGTTACTTTCGTAGCCAACGTTGTCATATGGCTAAATTTATGACTCACGGTGCTCTAATCTGCTTAGAATAAGGAGTAAATTGTTTTTCCCTCCTCCAGAATTGAGGTCAGGGCAGACTGAGGAGCAATAAGTTGCTATGTCATAGCGGCGCTGTGCGATGCCAATTATCGTTGCAGTCTTGATGTTTTTGGTAGCTCATCGTCAAGGTTCCCCAACCCTTAATGGCATATAATTTGATAGAAGGGCAGCTTTAATTTCCATTCATAGCTACATGAGCACTACCCTGTCATCTGCGTATGACCATTGTTTTGTTTTCTGACTTTTGAGAAAGATGAATGCAAAAGGATATATTTGTGTCACTAAATTGCCATTTTGGCGTTGTTGCTGTTAGTGGTGTTTTAGGTATACACGTGCACATGGTGACCCAGTAAGTAAACTTAATTTTGTAATATCGTAATGTGGATAAAGAAGAAGAAATAACCACAAAGGTTTTTTTTTTCCTCTCTTTATTCATTTCTGCGTTATATGTGGAATTGATAACAATTTCATCTTTTGCTTTCTTACAAGTGCTCTGACGGTAATTTGGATAACATTATATTGGTTTTGAAATTACATGTACTACAAAATGTAATTTGAATGGAAGAACGTAGTGATAGTCTTTTCTATATATCTTAATCATAATAAAGCCAACAAAAGATACTGATAGATTTCTGATCTTCATTTGTTGATTTTTTTAGTGGTTCAACGCAACGATTAGTCGGTTGAAATTGTGGTTTGAATATTGATACAGACGGATTTAGACTTGGTAAGGAAAGCAAACTCGAGTATTCCATCCTGATATCTACCACAAGATAGACGTGTTTCAACAACGAGATTATGTCAACACCACAAGGCATCTTTATAGAGTTGAATAACATCCAGTTAATGTGACGACTTTAAGAAAAATAAAGCATCCGTCGAGGACAGAAACATGTTTTAAGGGAAGATACACCGCCTAACGTTGTGTTATGTTTCATGACTTATCACCACAGCTATTCTCACCGACAAATAGATGAAATAGACGAAAATGCTCTCAATTGCAGGGTTCTGTTTTTGCGACGCAGTAATATCAGGGGCGATGAATAAGGGGCGGGAAATGCGGTGTATGTTCCAGCGTACAACATTCTTAGCCCCTAGTCTGTACAAAGCTTCTAGATACTATGATAAAGTTTACGGAGATTTCGGAACCTCAAACGAAACGAGTTCATTCGGGTTTGGTAACGTGTCGGTTACTTTGCGTGCAGACACACAGTGCCACATTGGATGTGATGCTGCCTTTATTGCTCGTTTTGAGTGCAGTGACACCCACGAAAATAGCCATGAATTCACAGCGATTGATTCACGAGGTTAGATTCGTTCATGGAATCCAATTTGCTGTAGCCTATCAACATTTTTTTTTTCAACAAGCGACTTACTGTTCGCCAGCAGCGTACGCCTACAACTTCCGCAAAATTTCCTTTTCAATTCTGGCAACCTATATGAGACCCAAATGTCATCAAAATGTTAAAATAACACCTCTCTTGGTGTCTGAGCTTACACATGTTTGTTTTCAACTGAATTCGGAATGAATCTCACGCAACTAGAGGCAAGTCGAATACAGTATTCGAAAATCTTACTATTAAACTGACGCGGGGCATTTTGTGGAATATGAATCAGGCATAAATTGAGTGATGGTATATTAAGGGTTATATGAACGTTTTGCTTAATCAAAACTGAATTGTGGTTCTATTTTATAAATCAATATTATTCCCAAGACAGAACTAATGGTGCAATTACCCTCGCCCTATTAGTTACGCAGAAAGGAGTCGACGGTGCGATAAATACTACGGAGTAGCAAATTACCCTATGGGGGAGTGCCTTCACTTGATTCTACTGCGATGGGTGTGGTTTACTCCTGTATTCGGACTGGGTTTCAGTTCGGCGAGCAAACTTTAGATTGGTTTCAATCTACCAATCACTCATCCGTTTCAGATCCAATACTAATTCGACACAACAGCAGAGTAATGAAACTTTTGGTCCATAATAATTTTTGTGGCGATAATTATTGTTCATAATTGTGATATCATGACGGTATAAATCAAGTGTCAATGGCAGTAGGTTATCGAAGATGCAAGTGGGATGGGGGGGGGGGAGATATGCTATATTGCTCGTCATTTTTCTAGGCCATGACTGAAAGACGGTACAGTGATTTTAATCAATGCTCGTGAGAGGTCACATTCGCCAGGATATGTGGATCTAGATCTAGAAGAATATATTATGCGATATATGTTCATTCAGTCCGAATTAAACTAAATATGGTGATTATCAATGCCCATACATTTGAGTTGCAAGTTAATTCATGCGATTAGCTTCTTTAGCTTTTGACATAAGAGCAAATTAGAACCGATTCTTTCAGTCAAAACTTGGCAGATTTTGTATCAAATGGATACTTAACTGCATACCTCAAAACGTACCCTGGGTGTATTTTCATCTTTTTGATGGAATACATAAATATATATATATACATATATACGTATATATATATATATATATATATATATATATATGATATGCACACATTTGATTTGATTTTGTCTAATTACACCAGACATTATATAAAGCGAGAGAAAATTTTTGAGGTTCTTATGGAAAACGTTAAGTGTCTGAAGAACAACTATTTCAAACATACAATGAAAGTATATCACATACTCCCAGGTTAACTGACATTTTGCCTAGAAGACATGAGGATTGTCTTCTTATTGTCTCATTTCATCGAATATCTGGGACGTGAAATGCTTTCTTAATCTTTCTCTCCAGTGGTCTGATTTTTGTTTCACCGTAAAGAAAACAATTTGATTTGACAGAAAGATCGGGTGAGCCGAAAGGAACATTTCAGGCGCGTTTCTCCAGTCCCCTCTTCCCTTCCATGAGACTCCTTCCCGTTTGTGTATCTTTTTGTCAGCACATCTGTCGCTTGCTCCCTGCTATCAGTCAACGAGTTAGGCCAGCCTTAGCATTTTCCACCCAATGTTTATACTCCTTAATTCGAGCGATCGCAAACAGACTGCTATGATAAATCCAATCTTTCCGACAAAATTAGAGGGAAAACGCTCGCAGCCAAATGATATGCTCGCATTGTCCCCACACCGTTCCGTTCTGATTATCGGGTTGGAGCGTTATTGAGTTAATAGCTCAGCACTACGCAGATTTTTTTTTCTCCTACCTCAGCTTCCCTTTCTCTTTTCTCTACCTCTTTTTTACCTAAGGGCAAGTTCAAGTACATGAACGTAGAGTGTGGGCTGCACGATCTCTCTTGTGGGCGTGATCGTATAACCGATATGTCTGGAACCGGAAACAATGCACGTTTGTCGAATATTCATGTCTCGGAGACTCAATACCTTCCTTTCGCTTGAAATTCCTTTGCAAAATGAGATCTTACTTAACAACGATAATCATCAATATCGGTATGTGGACCTACAGCAACACAAGTATAGCCATCCCTGCTGGAAAAAACACAGCATCTCACAGTGTGAAACACACTGTGAAACACAGTGTGAACATATTTTGAACTCTGTGTGAAATCTCTTCACACTGTTAAACTCTAGCGTTTAAACAATGTGAACACATTGTGAATAATCGATTCACGGTGTGAAACAAAAACATTACTATAAAATTATATACCCTCTGTTAGAAACCACACCACAGTGTGAAAACCTCTTTACACTGTTAAATCCGAGCGTTTTCACAAAGTCGACTATGTGAATACAATTAATTGTGAACACACTACAAGACGACACAACTGTGCTTCTTTTTTCCAGTAGGAATAGACAAAAGGGAAAGAAAATAAATAACTTTTCGGATCGCAGAACGTTGCATAAATATCTCATCATCAAATTTTCCCTTTATTTCGTGGGAATGCTATAGCGACATGAACTAAGCAACAAACACATACTGATACTGCTGAATGATGTGCAATGGTTTCCTGCCCACTTTGATTAGAGCCTACATAAATAAAGTCATTGATAAAGTCTTGATTAAAGCACACGTAACACACATAGATTACACTTTACTCGACTAAGCATTGAAACAAATTCAAACAGCGGATAGACGCGAAGGTATACTATGAGCAAGTGACATTTTCTTTCTTAGTGTTTCAATAACAGAGCACAATGAACGAGCCTAACGAAACGAAGGTATTTCAGCTTTGAAGGTCTTCATATATACGTTTATCGATATCAGTACATAAATATTATACAATGGCATACACATCTCCACAAACATAACGTAACTTATACGTACTTATATCATAAACGCGCATATCTCTACGATGTGACCGCGTGTAAAACACAGATTTGAAGCGAATTCTATTGAACTAAACGAAGCAGAGAAGAAGCAAACCCGCATTATAAAACTTTGCTTGTCAGGCAACAGTTCGCCTTGATGGTGATTGCAAGTGACATAAAGAGCTTTGACGAATTGACGAATGCCCCCCTCCTCGAAAAAAGAGGTACTTCAACCAAAAATCTATACAGCTTTAAAAAAAAAACAGTCATTCTTATACAAATCACAGAAGAAAAGAAAATGAAAAAGTCGAAAACAATGGCACATCGATGGCCACTTCACATTAAACTCGGCATGTATTAATAGGCTGTTTATATAAAAAAAACAATGCACTTAACTGGAATTAAAATTCATAATCTGTGTATTTCGTGTTAATTACTTCCATTTCAACATTTGATTTGTGACCACGGCAGCTCTGTGACATCCTGTGTGAAATCTTTGAACATACCATTCAAATCAATTCAAATCAATTCAACTCAATTCAATTCAATTCAATTCGATTCAATTCAATTCAAAATGCATTTCATTTTTCAAACAAAAAATAACAGGGTATGCGCATGACGTGAGAATGCAGCGAAATCAATAATTCACAATTATTAATCTTTTCAAACAAACACGATTGCCATTACAAGGATAATGGTTCCTCGATAACAAGTGATGAACATCCATCTACACGTCATTGATGTTTGAAATAAAGTGAGCGAGTTTTTCACGTGACACCCCGTGCATGTTACTTCCAGTGATTGTGATTTTTTTTAATGAAAATGCCGTTAGCGGGTCGTGAATAACACTGCCTTTCTCTTATCAATAATCCGTGCGTCAATGTAACTCTTTTTTTGTAGAGATGAGAGCAACAAAATTGGTATAGATCACCCAATATCAGTTGCTTGATTGAGAATATGTCATAAAAGAATGTGAATTAGAGTTATGAAACATGATATTCTGCAGGCGTATAGACACACACTGGCACAAACACGTCGATATCATGTTCATACTGAAAAGAATTAATTTATGTATGTAAAGTCGACTTACACAAGAGCAATTACGATTTTCTAACAGGACAAAACAAAAATCTGCGTGATAAGTTCGTTGAAATAACGTATTTCAGCTTTCCATCACGAAATCATGAGATTTTGTAATCGTCACTGACACAACAGTAAAGCAATACCCAACTATTTTCAGCTGTGATTTTGATTGAAACAAAATGACGTAATGTTACAAAACGGCAGTAAAATGTATTATTGAAAGACAATACACTGTATCTTTTCCTTTGTTCTAAAAGTGTAGATAGGTCAAAAGACGGGGAAGGAGGAATACCAATATCTCTATCTGGTTTAAAAAAAAAAAAGGACTTACCCCTCACTGGCGATACTCTAACTTTCTAATATCCACACAGAGGAATCCGCTATTTTCGTTTGTTCCAAGAACACAGCGCTCAGTTATTCCGTCATTTCTGTCTTTCCACTTTAAAACATTCGATTTCAAGTTTATGCACTTATCGATATTCTCCGTCAGTCACTCTTAACAGCCAAAAACCGAATCGCGATGAAGAAAGTAATTCCATCTGATAACGTCCTCTTTCTTTTTCGATTTCACTCCCGCAAGAGAACAATTTTGCCACTCACCCGATCCTCCCATCGGCTGCCCTCCACAAAATCTGGGTGTTTCGATCAAAACTTCCCCTGAACAGCGCAGAGCGCATACAATCGGCACACGGCTTTCAAATGGGCTGCACGGTGGTAAGCTTTCCGTGGCGGAGAAAAGACAAGAGGCAAAAAAAAAAATCCTTATTCAACATTGCCCTAGTGCGCGCGTTCTCCGCTTGCTTGTACGGAGAAACAAACGTACACACACGCGCGTGCAAGCGCCCACTTAAATTAGTAAAAGCTAGGGCAGTAATATGGAGAAAGAGAAGGAGAGAGAGAGAGAGAGAGAGTACCAGACGAGGAAAATGAGGGAAACAAAGGCAAGGCTTACTCCAGAAGGAGATTGGAGTTTGTTGTGAAATAAATGGGCGTGGGCCTCCGCGAGATCGTTTCCTGTTCTTAGCTTCGCCTGAGGTTTGACGTCTCACGTTGATCGCGGGGCGGGCTTCCCACTGTATACCTTATGGGTGTGCGCTGCAAGACGTTGCTACGCCACGCCAGGAAGAGTTTTGGCGCCATCTGCGAGGAGTGATTTTTTTTCCTGTCTCTCTGTCTCTGTCTGTCTGTCTGTCTCTTTCTGTCGGTCTGTCAGTCTGCTTGTCTTTCTTTCTCTCTCTCTTTCACTCTGTTGCTCTGTGTGTGTGTGTGTGTGTGTGTGTGTGTGTGTGTGTGTGTGTGTGTGTGTTTGTGTGTGTGTGTTTGAAAAGGTGGGTAACGGGAAATTATCGCATGAAATCAAATGCCGCCGATATGCGAATGTATCAAGAGGTAACTTCTGACATGAAGCTCTACTGCAGCAAGCTTCATCTCCTCTTGTAAGTCACTGTCAGGAAAACAAAAACAACAGATAAAAACAAAACAGAACACACAAACAAACAAACAAACAAAAATAAACAAACAAAAAACTTTGCCTTTAAAGCTGTATAACCATAGCCGTTGGCTGAATACAGCTTTAGAACTTATAATGCGCGACGAACCAACTTATGTTGCATATGGCATTTCATGTGTTGCGATTGTAGAACGCCGCCACTTCGGCGAAAAGAAAAATTGCATAACTGGAGTGCATACATCAAAAGAGACATTTACCGGTCAGTAGCTCACAAAGCCAGATAGAATACAAAACAGCTTTTACGTTTTTGTTTTGTTTTCATTATCTGTTTTCGGCAAAGACCAGAAAACAAGCGGCCAGACAATTGGGGGAAAAACGTTCGCTAACCGCTATTCCCGAAATATCAATAATGGCATACATCAATTTTGCTCGGTAAAGATGGTAAGCGTATAAAGTTAACCTTTAAAAGCGGATGACCTGCAATTTAAACTTACATAAGTGATTGTGCTCTATCTGATATACCCCTAGTTATGCTTGCCGTGGTTTGGCGTATCGATATGCACGGTTAATACGCATATACTGCCTGAACTATTGGCTCTTCTGGTACACATAATCATAGCGAAGTTCATAAACAACATAACATCTTCATCATTAACATTTACACAAGGCTATGAAAGGAATGCCAAGCACACGTCCTGAATGTTTATTAGTCGGTAATAGGCTTGGGAAGGATGCTGCAATAACCTCCCCCCCCCCCCCACTCCTCTCTCTCTCTCTCTCCTCTCCATCTACCCCTGTCTTTCTCATCACCCTCTGTCTGTTTCACGCCCTGCTGAAACATGATATAAAGCAAACAAGATCGATAGCAATTTTCCCAGCCCGATCAACTAAAAAGCAAATATCTGCTATGAGCAAAAGCCTCCTTCATTTTAGTCAAGGTCCCTGCCTGCAGTCTATGATATTTGTGTAGTTTTTAAGACTCGGAAGCTGGCCGAGCTCTATAATTACCAATCACAGATAAGATATTGCCCAAATCAGATGCAATGCACCTGCTTTTATGTATGCATCATTTTTTTGTCCCTCTTTTTAGCTTGCTTGGATATCACGATTTGATTGAGAGAAAATTATTAATAGGAATAAAGAAATCGATTGGCGTAAATTTGTGAGGGAATATATATAACATATATATACATAATAATTAATTTCATATGGTAGTTTTTTAGAAGAAAACAAGGATCGTTAGAAAAACTTATCGTTTGCTGACCAAATGATAATGCAAATTATCATTTTTGGTTTATTGATTAGAATATTAATACCAAATTCCCTTGCTGACCAAAACAAAGTATGAAATATTGATACGCGGGTACATGATCCGAACTTTTAATCAATTATAATACTCATCTTCAACGTGTGCTCCCTTTTGGTTTGTGTGAATGTGAATGAGTGTGTGTGTGTGTGTGTGTGTGTGTGTGTGTGTGTGTGTGTGTGCGATATTGATGTTTCGTGTATGATATTCATACACGAAAGCTGTTTTATATGACTTGGTCAAAACTTTTAGAGATAACCCGAAGAGCTGTGTAATTCCAAAGCTAACCATAAAAAAGAAAGAAAGAAAGAAGATAATAGATGAAATCAAAAGCGAAAGAATAAGCAATATTGCAAGACACGAAAAGCTGAGAAGCGCTTATCATTATTGAAATTAGACTGCACATTTTGTAGGTTCAGGTTCAGCCGTCACTAGTATTTTGTTAATGACAACTTATGAAAGTGGGAAAAAAAAATGACAATGCCTTTCTTCATCCAGGTAAATAAAAGGAGACCTAAAATACATTATATCCAATTTTTCTTACGTCGCAGAAGCGCTGGTGATGTAAAAAGAAAATAACCACATACACACAAAGAATGCTTCCGAGGGAAGGGAAATATTACAAAATGTGGAGTGATAACACGAAATTAAGAATGGAAAAAGGTACAAACTCATACAGAGCCTTGAGAAACGATGTTAACATGGTACAAAAGTGCTTCGTAGAGAAAATGTAACAAGATGATTAATGTATTGTGACGTCATCTGGAGTAGTTGCCACTCCAACTCACACGCCGTGATGTCACAACCAATAATCCTACACCGAGCCGCCTCATCGTCATCACTTTCACTGATAACGATCGATCCCCTACGCTTCCATGGCCCAAGTTATAGTGCGTGACATCATAGACATACACAGACACCACACACATACATGAACACACAGAAACTTATACTCATACACACAGAAAAGGAAAGAGAAGGAAAGTGGAAAACATGAAATACAGTTGTACTGACGAAACCTGACGAAAATCGATCACCGTCCTTCCACCCTGCTGGTTTCACTGAAAGGCGCACCTGAAATATGGTTCGGCCGGAGAGCATGGCAGCTTCCCACTGTCACAAATCGGGACGCATACACGAAGCGTCAAAAGTCGCAAGGGACGCGAGCTGACGCGAATCGGAAGGAGAAGGAAATAACACTTCCTGTCTACGCGTGACACGCTCGAGAAGGACTCGGCAACGATCGGGGCTGATAGGTTATATCAACAGTTGTGCACTATAAGAGCACCAAGTCGAAGGTTGAACATACGATCATCGTTTCACGGAGATTTATTTGTGTGGGATCTGCGGATAAAATTGTGATTGTCACGTTATGCTTACACGCCCTCGTTTTGTGGCAACACGATCCGTCCAATCTATGCCGAAATAAAACGTGAGAAATTACAATTTCCGCTGGTTTAATTGAAACTAGCTGTATCCACCAAGAAATAAAGGAAGGTATAAACAGACAGTGGGATAGCGGCCGATAACGTTCACTTTCCTAGACGAGCAAATAATTGAAATGTACACAGAATATTTTGAGATGAATTCATGGAAAAGTAATCTCTGCTATACCAAACAGATGTGGGATGACTTACGTATCTGTCAGTTAGCGGTCTACACCACGCGTCATAGATATTTACGGCAAACACCACCTCGATGTGAGACGGCCACTACAGTTGGTTTTGCAAATCCATCGTTATTAAAAAGCAGAAATCAAAACGGTTTTTAATATCAATAAAAACAGATGGAGGACAATTGCCTCTACTTTTTTTCAGCTAGAATGTTTTGTATGATTTTCATCTTTGGTTGGGGGGGGGGGGGGGCGCTGTGGCATGGATACGACTCCCGACTCCCAATCGGAGGACCCGAGTTCGAATCCCGCCCAGTGCTTACGTCCTTGGACAAGATATTTTTACCCACCATGTCCCTCTCGACCCAGGTGTACAAATGGGTACTTGGCAACGCTAGGGTTATAATAATGGCAGGGCCGTCTGGTAGACCAATGGCAACACTGAAGAGGCTACCCTTGATAAATAAGACCTTATTATTACGTGTATTATTATCAACAACTCTCTCATTTAAAAAAAAAGAAAGAATGGTCATCTACGAAATGGCACTTGACTTTTGACTTTAATACCTCTTTATTACTTTATCTTGTCCATCCGTCTACTGAGAGCTGTGGGAGGGGGTCATCCCACGAGTTTGACAATGAAAACAGGTCCACGAGTCATACTTTGGAGCCCACGAGTCATTATAGTCCAAGAGCTCAACGCTAGACAAAAAGGCACACCAGTCTGACACTAGGCAAAGGAGGCCCATGAGCTTGACACTAGGCAAATAAGGACCACAAGCTCGACGCTATAGACGAATAAAGGTTTACGAGACCGACACTGCGTACATGAAGCCCAGTGATGTATAATTAATGTCGGTCTCGTACATGTTGTAGGACCCCCTTTTCTGCTTATAATATTATATAGTGTCGAGCTATTGGGCCTAGTTTGCCTATAGTGTCGAGCTGGTGGACGGTATAGCTCTTGGGCCTATTTTACTTGATGTTGAGCTCATGGGCCTTGTTCACTTACTGTCTAGCTCGTAGGCTGTATGAATCCTGGGTGTCCAGCTCATGACGTGCACCCGTGAGAGTTGACCAAAACCTGGATCGATTCCTTTTTTTAAACAATTATATTGATTATAAACGTAGGATAACATAAAAAAGGAAGTCTATTCCAGTAACAAAAACAACAACAACAACAACGAGTTCTTGTCAATGCAAACGTAATGTCACAGGCTGAACTGCCCAGATTTCTAGGTATTGATGGAAGAAAGACTTATTCGCACGGGTCAGAGTTGTGTTGTTGACTATACCCACGGTTTGCTGACGTTCTCACGAAGTAACCCGGAACATGCTTAATGCACATGATGTAGAAAAATGTACTAGCAAGTGAATATTGCATGTGAAAATATGTATATGAATGTAATCACAAAATATGAATTGAATGCCGTAAGTGTGCCTCTTATCATTTGGCCAACACAATTTTTAATCATCTAGAGCACGTCCTCTGGCGAAATTGTAAGAACGAGCCACACAAGAGGTGACACTATCAACTACATAGACTACTATTTAATCAAGAAAGAGTCCAAAATTAACCCTGGTGCTTCCCTGATCCTGATACGGTTTCCGTTTATGAATCAAATTCTGATTTGAATTCAGATTTTGATTTCGTTTCTCATTCTGATTATGTTTGTAGACCTGACTCACATCCAGGTTCTGATATTTGAAATTCTGATTATGCTTCTGATTTCGGTTCTGATTCGAGATCTGTTTCTTATTCTGATTCAGTTCAGATTCTGGTCATGTTTCTCATTCGGACTTTGTTGATCATCATCAACAATTATCTCGAAAAGTGTCACTTTTTGGCATTAATGATTGAACTTTCTAGGAAAAATTTTGTTTGTTTTTCTTTTATAAAAAATCATGCATTCCAAGTGACATGCAATGCAAAAATAAGACACGACTAATGTCACGAAGGTTGGAAGGTGTTCACTTTGCTTGTTTGCTGATTGCAGAGAGCATGACATGGTAAATCTAAAATTAAACTCCATGGTGTTATGGTTTCGAAACAGAGCAAATTCATGTTCTATTTCTCTTCAAAAATATTATACCTAAAAGAATCCATGCAGAATACTTAAAAAAAAAAAACATTACACCGGTAAAAGAATATTGATGATGGAGAATTTGAGTAGACAATTATTAACTTCGCACAGAAGATGAATTAACAGCAACACAACAATTCAACAAAGTATGTAACTTTGCACCCGTCTCCCGTATATGGAGCAAGTGAGATGAGAGACGATAGTATCAAACCTCATGCATCGTATGATGTAACCTTTCGAAGTCCACTTTTTCAAGTCGATTGTGGATATAGGTTTCGTCCCATTACGGGGCGCGGTGCTAGGGCAAGAAAACGTGCACTTTTTCATTCCAGTAAAAATAAATAAAAAGAATGAGGAAGGGAAAATAGAGAAGATGCAAAGACTTCTTTTTTTTAGTGGTAATTGATACACTGGATAAAGGGAGGTGTGACAGCCACTTATCGAGCAAAAGATTAAACTTCCCGATCAGTATTAGCTAATGGGTCTCCTAAGACGCTGACCAATAATTGCTGCCCGTAATCGATTGGTATCAATAACGGTGGAGAATAGGAGGTGGGGAAGAGGAGAATACACTAGGGTGTGCTTGCAGGATGGCTTTAAAATTATTAAAGACATTATTCCGAACATTCCACAGCCCCTGGCATGCCTGGCCGATAGTGTGGGCCCGGCTATCCCACGTGGGGTCTGCTGCAAACAGTCATGAACAAAAATGGAACATTGCAATGAAAGTTTGTGTGTCCAGTGGACTGCGCAACGCAGCGCTTTCAACGAGAAGGATCAGGGTTCAAATCTTGCCGCGGCACTTGCATCCTCGAGCAAGACAAGTTCTCCACAGCGTTCTATTCCAAACAGGTGCACGGATTTGTACCATGTATTAAGAAGAGGACTGATCATTATGCGCACACCGACCATCAAGTGGCAGCCTAAGTGGAATACTCCCCTACGTGTGAAGAGACTGCATGAGACTAGACCACGAGAGCAGTATGTTTTAAAGCGTTTTGAGTAGGGCCTACCACGTTATTAAGGAATTTAAAAAAAAACTCGCCTATAAACACAAATGTTCTCATTATCATTATCATGATCAGTGATATCATTGACATTATCACAACTATCATTAACATTTTGGTCGTCATGAATTCAAATGTATGATAATTATCATTTTCATGGTTTCATCTGTATAGCAGTTTTTCCCCCGCTCATTACTGACAGTGCTATCATGATCACCACTATGACTAGTACTGTAATCGTGACAAGTCGGAGTGTGCACAGTCCACAGATGAAACTAACTTGATAAACGCTTACGCTAAAACATGGAACCCTTCACTGACAGTAATTCACTGACATTAATGCAATAATTATCGTCTCCTTCCAGAAACCGTTAATCTGGAGAATAACAGACGTTAATGGTGTATATATAATTGATTGACCCCCGGAACAAGCAATATATGTGACACAAAATCGCACTGCATGTAAAGTATCTATGGCTCTTCAATGGGTCGCCACCTATCTTTAGACGAGGTATAAGGTTCTTCTCCAGCTGACTAACTTCTGAATTATCTGAATTCAAGGATGCGCTTATTTGCTGACATATACGATGTAGATATCAAATGGATTCACTGTGCCAACTTATTCAGCGTATCTTTAAAGTAAAAGACCAAACTCAGGAATTCATTCCTCAATAATATCGTTTATGAATAACACAACGAAAATACAAGACTTGTAGTGAAGGTAACAGAAAAAATGACTCCACGCTCTCTAAAGAATAACCAGAAATACTGGATGACTATGTAGATTAAATATATATAACAGACGAAGAGAAAGACATGGCCACGCTTTACTTGAAAGACACACCAAATGTGGTTGTGGTACATAATTATGTATCATCATTTTCAATATGATAATACCTCGTGTGTCATAACCATGCAAATGACCTCTGTCACGTGACGGAATCAGGAATATCCTTTCATTTGCAGCGAAAATAGATACTAGTAATACATGCAGAGCACGTGAGAGAGAGAGAGAGAGAGAGAGATAGAGAAGGCATGATCATAACACAGCCTTACTGCTATCGAGCAAGAGAGGGAGACGGAGAGACATAGAGAGAGAGGGCGGAAGAAGAAGTAGATAAAGGCGCGCGCACACACACTCACACAAAGACGTGTTCGGTGCAAAGTGACTCGTACTGTTGTACAATGGCTCTAATTTATCGCTCTGCTGGTCCAACAGCGATATCTGCCAAACTATGAGCAAGCAAAAGCTAATAATAAATCAAAAATCTATTACGACAGTAAATAAAGGCTAATCACAGATGAAAAAATAAAGAATACGAGTGATTTTAAGGCGTTGCTATTTCAAGATACAGCTCAATATTACGTCGGAAGGTAATAATTTTGGAGGAAATGACGTCATTGCCCCCGACTACGTTTTGAAAGAAATTGTTTTCTTTGGGGACGCATTGATGAACTTGTAACGTGTTTGGATTTATGCTGTACCATTTAATGATATGAAAGTAGAGATGAGGAGAAAAAGAATGGATGAAGCTGTATGAGTGTCCACCGACAATGTCTTTGGGTGTTTTTTTTTCTCAGATTTTTGTGTGCTTAATCTGTGAAGATGGGGCTGCAGTGATATTTTTCTTGAAATTCATCGTTTACAGATACACCGAATTCCTCCAATATTGATACTCAAATTCCGTTTAAGGAAAAAATGGTTGGTTGGAGCTCCAAAGAATAACGTACTGCATATTATACAGGTACAATTCTACACTCATCTCAAGACAAACGATTAATGTACGGCATCCACGAAGGACTTCGATCACTTAAACATAAAACAACATTTATTTTTTGTATTGTTTGCATGTGTTGTTTCAGAATTCAATACTCAGGATTTTACTAGTAAATCACAAAGAAATCGAGAAATTGAATGTGTAAAATTGTTGAAAGAATCAGTACATGAACATGTAAAATATGAGGAACGTACATAAGAAGAATTTCCTTATATCTCAAGGCGTATATAGATTCAGAGAAGCTATATAGGACTAATGTATAGATAATAGGCGTATTAGTAGGCTTGCTCTAAAAGAGAAAATAAGCTGCAGGTGTTACTACATTTAGTCAAGAGTCCGTAGTCATGATGTTGTATCAAACTGTTTCATTATCACAATTTGACCTTGCTTTTAGATTTCAGTCACTTGCCTGAACGCATGGAACCGACTCTACAACAGAAAAGATATATATATATATATATATATATATATATATATATATATATATATATATGACACTACGATCAAATCAGGGTGTTGCGAAATGTTCTGTAAGTTCAAACATACCGTATCTAGCAGCATCATGCATGTGTAAGATGACAAGGATAATAACAGCAGCGGTGTTGATGAGAACAGTTTCAAGGAAAGAAAAACATGCTTCTTTGTTCGGTATGACAGTTTACGTCCATGATAATGTAGCCGAAAAAGTTTCTGCGATTATACGCATGCGCACACCTATACGTTATATATATACATCCCTGAGACAAGCGGCCAACAAGACCCACTTCAGATAAATAACACCATGTTCTCACGTGACTGACAGTCCACACTGAAATTAATAAGAGCGTCGTAGGCAAACATGAGATCCTTTTGCCAACAGACTCCGAATGCGGGGGATTAGCCGCCGATATTGACCAGCTTTTGTTCAGACAATTGGCTTAACCGCATGAAATGTCACGGCAGCGATATTTTCTCTGCTATTTGGTTTGGTTTCATACCAGATATTGGGGTTTTTAATTAGAGTGTAATATAACCCGCCTCTTCAAACCTCACGATTAGGTGTCATTTGCCTTCCACCGAGACAGCCCACCTTCATGAGGCGTCACGGCGGTCATAATTATACGGTGTCATCGGACCAATTTGGAAGGGTCAAGCTACTATTATATCACATCTATCCACACAGCACGTCATCAGTACCTAACGAAAACTTTCTGGTTACGTATTCCAAATTCACATCACGTAAGCATTATTGTTGTTGTTTTCTGCTATTGGAATCTCACATCATCCTCACCGTGACTTTAACGGATTAAATTAGACTAAAAGAATCATGGAAGTTTCAACATCATAGAATTGGATTTGAAATATAAAAAAAACCCCATAAAGTTATGGATTTTAAGATTTTGCGCGTTTCCGTCGAAGAGTGATGTCCGTGGAAATTCAGAACTATTATATCAAGCCCATTACTTTCCGTTCAAGAAAAAAAAAAACATTACGAAAACTACGTCTTGGTCGATAATCAAAACTACAACCATCAATATTCTCCTCTATATACGTCGTTGGTTTCGGCCATTGCAACGCGGCAAAATTTCAAGGGCAATATCTAAGGTTTTTTTTAACGATTTCGTGCCTCCCCACCCCGCCCCCGTAAAGAAATTAAATCAAAATTTGTATGCAGCTCAATAGGATAATTATTACGTGATTGCATCATAAAATGATATCATTTGCGCATGCGAATGCTACAGATATCATTTGTCTTGTGAAGACGATTGAATTTGAATATCTGAGAACTTTCTCTATTGAAGTATTTGTTAAAACTTATGCCGTTCTAATTGTTTGATTGTATTTCATTTCGTTGCACAGTTTATGAAATTGATTGTATTAAAATGTAATGGGTACTCAGGATGGACTCAACAGCCTTTTACTGCGCTCTGATATCTGTTGTTACGAAACTGTATATAAATCTACGCCCGATCTGATTACGTGACACAATGGTTACATCAGGAATACTTCGCTCTGATTGGACGCCCTTCTCAGTGACGACGTCGTGTTCATAGAGTCACTCACTCTTTGAGCGTAAAGTGCACAACAACATGCCTCTTGGTCACATCTTGAACCACTTCCGCTTTACAGCATGCTGTCTTCTTTTGATTATACTCGGGGAAAACAGGCAATCAGTGAAATGAAATGTTCTATCACGGTAGTGCCGAGTACTCCATTGACAGCCAAACCAGTGAATTTGATACATTAAAACTATTCATATCTGTCTTTTTACCAAGCAGAAGTCGCTGATATAACATTAGATAAGATTCACTTTTGTTATCATGGCATGTCGTGACATCGTCTCTGGTGGCATTCCGGAATCTTTTGTTAAAGTTTTCTGACCTAAACGTACGCTGCTATACGATCTGACGTGCACAGAATACTGGCATACATGAGAATACTATTCTTCCCAGTAATCATAAATCTACACAGTGACATGAAGGCAGAAAGACGCAGATAGACAGATAGATAGATAGACAGACAGACAAACAGACAGACAGTCAGGCAGACAAACACATACATATACACACATACACATTGATATGATTGTCTCAACACTCATATATACTCATTCGTTCATGTCCACATAGATGGACACTGGAATACAGTTTACACACAAACATGATTCAATATGGCTGTATAAAAAGCCTCTAAAATGTGACTAACTTCAGACACACACAATCGGACATTCAATGACAAAGTTTCGTGGTCAGCACAGAGAGTTCAAGAGCTTTCACGTTTGTTTGTTTTTTCCATGTTGTGGGATGCTTTCGATATCACAGATTTAATCTAAGGTAAACCTGCACTTAAGTCTATGTGAAAAATCAGGAATACGACTGGAGGATCTCGAAAACATCACGAAAGAAGGGAAATAATCTTAAAAATATGGAAACATATATAGGGCTCGTCATTTCCCCTTTTCAGGCTTCCTATGTCGAAAATACAAATATGAATACCTCTTAATAGTTGGAACAACGGCGGATTACAAAACACTACAGAGACCATAGAAACCCTTGATCACCAGAAATACCGGAACTGTTCTTGTTCACACGAAAATAAGGTTCAAGCTTATAGAGTTCATATAGCACAGTTAAGAATTGGGCAAGATTTAGATATTATACATCGCCCCCTCCACGAGCTCCCTCGTGGAGACTTAATGAGCTCCCATGTGGAGACGGTATGAGCTCCCTCGTGGAGACTTGGTATATATTTTATATTCTTGTTTATATCTCTCCAAAATTTATAATGTTTGTTTTATGTTAAGTGCGGTCTGGGGCAAATTATTTGTATAGGACCCCATTTTTCTCTCTCTCTTCTTTCGTTCTTTAAAACAACAACAATAACATCGCCCCTTACAAGAGACGATATGCAAGTCTCTTCTATTACGACGCGTACATGGTTCAATAAGTGAAACGATAGCCAAGATTAGTTGTCTCTGAGAAGACTTCCGGGGACACATCGGGGGAAGAAAGAATGACTTTTCATCACAACAGTGCATTTGGATAGCAAAGGAAAATAGGTATGAAAACTAGTGGTACTTCACGTGGAGTCTGCAGATTACGACCCTATGCCAACTTAATACACAGGGAGCTTATAGTGAGAAGGAAGGCATTTGGGTTCTTTGGGTTTTTGTTTCGTTTTGTTTTACATTGTTTTGTTTTGTTTTGTTTAGTTTTACTTTGCCTGATCTCACATTTAATCTCTTCCCATGGGGTCAGCGGCGGGCACGACAGTTTTTTTTTTTCTTCTTTTTTTTTTGAAATCGGAAGCTGCGTCTTTCCCTTCTGTATTTACATTTATAGAAATTTTAGTCTGTCTTAATGAATATAGAGAATGAGGATACGTTAGCCAAAGAGTATGACTTTACCGTGTTACATCAGGAAAGTATGATGTATACAATTACTGCAAGCACATTGGTCGCATGTGAATGCTTTGTGCACACAGCCCTTTAATGGTTATGTGCTAAGCTGTGACCGAATGGCCTTAGCAAATGTAATTCATCGCCACAATAATTACACGAACAGACACGAAATTGGCAGTGAATAAAGTGCACGTATTTTTATGGGAAAATGCATGAATAGTGGTATATGAAAAATCAAAAAATTTTGACGTAATAGTTATTGGTTTGGCTCTATGTACACGCACGATCCATTGCCTATACTGAAAGACTGGAAGTTGAGATATATCGACCATTCCACCCACTCTTTTCCCGGCTGTCCGCCATTCGAATTGAACGTATATCTATTATTCCTTGCAACAATCAGTGGTTTAATCAGCCATTTCCCATACGCCAAGTCTATAAATACACGTGCACGCTATTCCCTACGGGACCCGACAGTCGAAATAAAGCCCACGACGCATCAGTTTCAAGACAATCATCATCATCACGAGTATCGTTTTCCTTAATTTCTGCCAGTCCCCCTCTTCCCCCCCCCCCCCCAACATCCAATACCACCACCACCACAACCACGACATACACACACAGTATATACACAAAATTCCAATATGGTATGGAGAACCAATTTTGGAGCGAGGTAATTTGCAAGGAAGGCAACCACTCCACAGTAGAACCACCCAGCCAACTTGAATGATTGCTAAGCGGAGCACTGGTGAAGGAACCTGACTTCGACAAAGTGTTTTGCGGTGTTCGATACTCTATGTCTTTTCTAATCTAATTTCATAACCATTGCAGAACATGACGGTTTTAGAGACGACCATAATGGAATTCCCTGCAGTGAACACAGTAGTGAAATAACACAATTTAGCAAATCTCTTTATGGATGTAAAAATCCATTTTTTCCACTGATCTTGTCAGCTACATGCAAACTCGCAAACAAAAACTCCCGAGGTATGTGTTAAGATAACATCTTAAAAATCTTGCACATAGCGGTGTAAATGATCACCCAGTTCAATTTGGATTATTTCACCCTTCAATGAAATATTGTCACTGGGAAATGAAAACAAGTTGATATCATAAACATAGTTTTATACCGCTCATGTGCAATATTTCACCAGACTCCACATTGAAACCATATAATGTACGCACACTAATTAGATACTTATCTTTTATCACTGTTTCTGCGTCCAAAAACTATGGCTTTTCTTTCTTATGGCTAACAAATTTAAACATAAAGCAAGTTTTTTTATTTAGTTTTGATTTGTCGAATTCATAAAGACAATCAACAACGTCTCATATAAATGTGGATGAGACATGTGTGTGACATCTTATGCCACAATACCGTGACAACGGCGGCCAAATTGTTACTGGTAGCCAGATGTCGAAAATGATCATATTTTGTGCAATTCGTTCCCATGATCGCTATGGTACTGTGGTTTGACTGTTATGACTTCTCTTTATGAAAATGATTTGATATAATCCTATCATGGTTGCTGGACCGCTTAGTTATATTTCATGTTGTTTGTCTTTTAGTATTCATCAGTGGAAATGCAGCATTGCAGATTTTGACCAATTTTATTCGGTGAAGAAATGGTGGATCTAATAATAACTGTAGAGTTTACATGTTCACATTGGATCTACTGGTGAGAATCACATGTAGGACAGTCAATCCTTGAGTCACTAGGTTTTCTGGCGCTTCTATTTGAGAGTCGAATTGTGCTTGTGTCAACTCCACTGACATTTACCGATCGATTTAAATCGAAGTTGACGGTCGAACGCTCCTGTACTCGAGCAGAGAATTAAGGTTTCTTCTAATGTTGCAAATAGATGGAGAACTTTACTTGGAAAAACATGGCCAAAATAATTGTACACAGTCACGGTTATGGCTTGATGAATGAGGCCCGTAAATATCCTTGGGTATGCCTTGTCCACAAGATTTCCATAATTCTATGTACATTGTATTTACAAAGAAAAACGAGTTGTGGTGTGACCATGTTTTGCTCAGCCTTTCTGAGCCAAGTTTGGGCCGAAAACATGTCGCGAAAGACATTGATTTTCTGAGGTCATTAATGAGAACATGACAAACTATGGCTCACTATACTGACATGTACTATTGTATTGGTGACATGACATTTGCTCCTGCGAAAATTGCTCCGGTCTTTCTCCAAGGACTTAGGGTTAGGGTTGTGATAGGGCTTTAGGTTTAGTTTGATGTAAGGATTAGGGTTAGGGTTATATTTGTGGGAATATAGAATTTATATTTGGCTTAGCGTGCAGATATTCAATAAGAGCGATTGTCACAGGAGCAAATGTCACGGAATCCGTTATAATACAGCACTATCGTGTTGCCAAGTTCATCATGACCGTATAGCGTACGTACCATGATGAAAATGATTATGACGATAACAACATGGTGACTATGATGATAATAACATTAATAATGACAATAACAATCATGATAATCATCATAGCCTTCGACGTTGTCGTTAACTTCGTAATTGTACTCTTGTGATAACCCCTTCTGCTGTCTAAATCGGCTCCGTTATCATTGTTACCCTTATAACGACCCATATATCCACCACATACATCTCTGTCGATAGGACTAACTTAAGTAAAAGTCTTGCTTAACGAAGTATACACGCTGCATACTATGATCGAACCAAGGACTTTCTGGTTACATGTTCATGGTCTTATCCACTCTAACACAATGATTTCACACAGTAACTGAATGATGGTGTATGTTTCCTTGCCATATCATGATCACTACTATTCCACATTTCTAAAGCTATTGTGAAGCCATTTATGGAGCTGTCACTTTTTTTTTGTCTGTCATGGCCATCTTCTAATTTTCCCTAGACATCACATAGAACAGAATGGCAATGAATCAGAAGCTGGTCATTGATAAGAATCGCCTACAATTAACTGTATCATCTTGGTCTCTACTTCTCCCTCTGTCTCTGCATGCCTCCATCCCTCTTGAAAGGATGAGGGGCAATTTCGAGTCTGTTCGTCTGCAGTAACAACCCCAAAACCACATGGACGCTGCCGATTTGTTTTCAAGACAAATAATAGCTCCCTTATCAATCAAACACACGCCTCTTGCAGTCCAAGAGCGGGTTGCCAGGACATTGCAGAGAGAAAGTGGTGGCGGAGCATACTCATGTTTTCTCCATCACTCCTTCTTCTTTTTTCTGTCTTTTTATTTAGGGAAATCACTTGTTCTCTATTGACAATGTAAACTGAAAACGAGCGGACCAAATAAGCCGAAATTCACGAACTTGTGCTAAGACGTCGCTCATACATCGTGACACTGCTTGTACAGCGCGCGGTGCCGCTGAGCGGCGGTCTCCGGCTGCGAAGGCGGCATGATATTGGCTGGTGCCAAGCTAATCATTCCGTCATCGCCCCATTCCACTTTGTTGAGTGATGGGCCGCGATATCGAAAGCAAACGTGGAAATAAGAGAAATATTTTCCTGGGTCGCAGCGACGGGTAATTTAGAGTAATGCCCTATCAATCCCTGATTAGCTTATGATTCACAAATGGGCGGAATCCATTGCCGATGTCACGCCGAAATCATATTCTCATACTTCAACGCAGCCGCTGGCTTCATTTTCACTGTAATGACCCGTGATGGAAGTGATATGAATGGAATTGCATCCCCAGTGAAAAGGTTCAAGGAGTCTTTGACATTGTGGATTCTATTTCCTTTGAGTGTCTCCGCGATTTCGTGGTCTGTTTCATCTTTGTTTAACTCGTCTGGACGTTCGTGGGCCCTCCCAATTTTTTTTTTGTATTGATGTTTTGTCGTATATTTTGTTGTATTATGTTGTATCTTTCCATCTCACAGTCACAATTTCATGATAGGATTATTTGGAAAGCTTGCGATGATACAAAAGTCTCGTAAAAGGGTTAAACCAACGATTGTCCATATGTCTCCACAAAGAAATACAAGGGTCACTGATCCTATGTACTCTACAAATTATGAGTCCATGTGGTGGAGGTCTTTCAAGCACCCACCCCCCCCCCCCCATCAACAATGTGCAAAATAACGGTATTATGCCTTTAATAGTCACCTATTTTTACTGGCTTACCATAGAAGTTTCAGAGACATTGATTGTGCAGGCATATGAGGAACATGATCTCTGTTGAAACATGACTAGCGTCCCAAAGTTCATACTTGTCGTAGGTGCATTCACTTTTGTGCGCTTCAAGTAGGACCTACAAATTACCTTACAGACCAGAAAAGAATTTTCTTTGGCTCGGAAAATAATAATGTTCAGCTGATTCTCAACGTATCCCATTTACGACCTTTCCCTTTGAATTTGCATAATGATTATGCATTCATATCAATTAGAATTAGGTATATATATATTAGATATACAAATTTTGTTCAGTAGTACATTAGAAGTAACCGCCTTTTAACGGGATGGAAAACACGACAGAGTTTTAAAAACATTTCTAGTTATAAAGAAAGAGCTATGACAGTCACTTGGTGTAATATTTCAAACTTTGAAAACAATAACTTTAACGCACTGCTTAATACTGAAATGATCGAGACACATTTTAAAGATTTATGCGGCTATGACAACACAATGTGAACGTCAGTAATGGGAAATGCAATGACTGTGACACTTAAACTGTGATAGTTCATCATTGTTAAGCTCTGGCTCTTGCGCGCCAGAGAATTACATTATGTACATTGTACATAGATGTTGCGATTTAAAAGTTCGTATTATCATCATTATTATAGAGCAACGTTTGTGACGAACTTGGGGCTGGAAATCAATCTAATCCAATTTAATTCAAATTAGTTTCATTCTTCTTCAACAGAACATAAAATAAGGAAATTCCAAATGGCGTTGGTTATACATAGGTTGACTGCTATATTAGAATTAGTGATAATTAACAATAAATTAACAGCATGTATCCAGAGTTTTAAACCAAAATTATTGTATCAGCTATGTTCTGGGGAGAAAAATTTATAGGTCCCGTAAAAAGCGGGGCCTGTGTATTTTGGACTAGTCTGTCGATGTAATTAGTGGCTGTTCCCTTAAATTTGCTATTTAGGTTGCAAAAATGTAATAAGCCATTTACCAATGTTCTAGATCATATACTACCAGGCGGTAATTCTCCTCGACAATCCTTCGCATTGGAAATGCACGAATATAGACGAGAGGCAAATATGCTCAAACAATCTCTTGCACTGCCTCCATGCGCCTCCTTGACGGGGCAGCCAGTTCCTGGCAAAACGAACGAAAGAGGCATTTAAACGTGTTTAGCGGACGGTGTTGCATTTCCGAATAACGGCACGAGTACAAACACCATTGTCCAAATACAGCGAGTGCCCCCCAAATATACAACACGCATAAAAGAGGTGCATTGATTATTATCACTACAGATTTATCGCAATCTCCGTCCTCGCACACAGCCATACGTGCACACTTGACTATCCACACCACAGAAAATAACGATCAATATTTTTGCCCCTCTGTCTTCTTTCCCTATCATTTCTGTCAAGCAGACGACGGCTCCTATCTCTCTATCTTCTCCTTCTTCCTCCTCCTCTCCCTCCCTTCTCTCTATCCTCTTTCTTTCTCATTTTCTCTTCTCTCTTTTTTAAGTCTTCTCTTCTTCCACTCTCTTCTCTTAGCGTCTGTCACTCCTTTTCTGTCTATCGTGTTTAAGACACGATTTCTTTTTTTCTGTGTGCTGTATTTGCTCTTGAAGGAAACGGCTGAAAGGAGACAACGAGGGAGGAAAAGAAGTTCTCTCGTCACCGCTTATGAAATTTATGTGAAGATGAGAGGAAAATCGAAGTGATGTGAAGGAGAGTCGAGGAGAAATCGATGGGAGCTTTCTTCATCTGTGACCACCATCCACACAGACACAAGGGATGCAAATTGGTAACATCAGCAAACCTTGGTCGACGTTGACCGAGAATAAGTACCCCCCTCCTTCCCCTCCCGCTCGCCCTTCATCTCCCCTCCCTTCCCCCTCTCCTCTCCGTCACTCTTTACTGTCAACTGGCAATACTGGAGACCTGGCGTACACTGGTTACCACCCGAAGTACCCTATATTGGTATAAGAGGTGGTGGTATCCATACAGTTTCATTTTTTACGTTTCACATTCAGGTTTGACTTTCTATGATTCATACATCAAATATGTGAAATATATGATTATAAGATAAATAGGATGAATTCATGCCAATTTGTAAATTAAAAGATAACGAGTAAGAATATAGTAAAATATAGGAATATAGGAATGCCAGGAATATAGTTTTAAACGAAGGCAACAACATGATAGAAGTAGGGGGTACCTGTGGTAACGTAACCGTATAATACAGTGGGTGACAATTTAGCAGTTACATCAGGTTTTCGCTATAACTTGGCATTAGCCATTAAAACAAATATGATGTGTATGCTGTTCAATTGAATATTTGTGTGTGTGTGTGTGTACATGTGTATGTGAGAAAGAGAGTCTGTTTGATTCTTTACTGATGAAAGTGTTAAAAAAAAACGAACTGAAATCATTTGCTGGCTTTGCTGCAAAATGATGAATTTGAGCACCAAAAAAAAAAAAAAAAATACGTCAGCGACCTTGGACTGATGTACGTAGACAAAAATGATGAATAGCTGTGAACACGCTACAAAAACATTACTAACTGTGATCAAACCAACGCAATCCTGTTGATTCTTTCTGCAAAATTTTGCTTCTGCACTCTTGATGTCAACAAAATTGATTTGATGTTTCCGACTCTGGTGGAGGGAATACAATTCAAAACAAGGTCGGTTCACGTTCATACACTACGAATTACTTAGCTTAGACTTAGGCTAGCTCAGAAGAGTACTTTATTTTGTGGCTCTCTATCTCAATCTTGAGGCAATTGCCAAATACACTACAAACACACACACAGCTCTATCGAAATGGTTAACATGCAAGTAGATATGGAGTATAACAGCTTGGTGTGCGATGGATGCACTGAGCGTTGGGTTCAACGGTTGCACGTGGGCAAACTCTGCAAACTTGACTCTCTCTCTCTCTCTCTACGAAACGTGTCTGATCTGGAGCAATTGGTACCATTTGCCGTATCAATCCCGCTGAGTTTGCCTACGTCCGACACAATGCTTCGCCATCATTCGTCAATTTTGGCGCCAGTGATTGGACACAGTGCAGGACGTAACCCTGCATTTGTTCTTTTTAAGACGCCATGTAATGCTCTCGTCGAGGGTTATCATGAAAGACGCGAAGCGCATGCGCAACTGATGACGTGGAGGAACCTACGGAAGGAAGCCACCTGGGAACAAATCATTTCCACCTAAAAAAAAAGAAGGAATACTTATACATGGAAATCACAAGGTTCGTTATTCCTAAGGTTCGCTAAACCTTAACACACAAATTTCCCAAACCTAAATGTTCGTTAATCCGAATATTTGTCGCGTTATTCCGAAGATTTGTTAATCTGAAAATGAAAAGTTCACTATTCCGAAGGTTCGTTTATCCAAAACTGAAATAGGTTGGTTTAATCCAAAAACGAAAAAAGAAGGTGCGTAATGACGAATATTCGGTATTACGAACCTTATTTCGTTTTCGGATTAACGAATCTCCGGAATAACGAACTTTTTTTTTTCTTTATGGATTAACTAACCCTTGGGATTACGAACCCTATTTCAGTTTCGAATTAACTAACCTCCGGAATATTCGAAAAACAACCCTTCGGAATAGCGAACCTTTGGAATAAATCACAGTGATAATCCATTATAGGCAATAAGTTCAGTGCTTACTTGATGGTTCCTTTTGTCAGGTATTAGGCCTATATTATCACTACTATCCAAATATTTTAGAAGGATAAAGACCTTCGTATTGATGGCGATGGTGATGATATTGACAATCAAAATGATTACCCCAAGAATTACAGAACTGATTTTTTTTTTTAAGATAAACAGTAACAGAGCTGCCTCAGAAAATACGCATAAAGCTTATTTAGTTCCAGTTTCGTTTTTTTTTTATAGTTGGATAAAAATATGATTTTTGAGTAGTGCGCTCCTTTACGTTGAGCATTAACTCTATATGTAAAAGGGATCGTATAGTTTTGGTTGAGACCTAACTTAAGGTTTCTTACATTTTTTTGGTGAGATGATGAGAAATCTCTTATGAAATATGAAAGAGTATGTAATTTCAAGAGAAATTCAACGCTTAGTTGATAAAAAAATGGTTTCGGAATGGCTGAGATATTCAAAAGAGAGCAATTCCAATAAAAGGTGGGACCCACCTTTTATCAGGATAGCCTTGTTTTACCCTGTTTTTGGATGTCTCAGCCATTCCAAAACCGATTTCCGTCCAATACAGTTTGAATTCCTCTTAAAATGGTATGCCCTGTATTATTTCATAATTTTAATGTTGTTTTTTGGTATCACGCAAAAAGTGAAAAACCCAATCTTCATCTCCGCCAATACAATGTATACCACCCTTAAGACTGACACACACCGTGTATATACCCTATCAGTCAAAATACAGTTTGTACCCAATGAACCTTATTCAAATGCATTCATAGGACTGGCTTTAGGAACAAGCTGCAATTCCTATGTATCTAAACAATGTGTTTTTCTCTCATGGAGTATCAGAAATAGACATCCTGGATGTCTGTCTACAGCTTCCGCACTAGAGAAGAACACTTGTTTGTACGTTTTGTCCTGCTTTGTCGTTCATGTCAATGGAAACACTTCTCTACAGTACCATTCAGACTTCTTCGGGCTGTCATCATCATTCTTCGTCATCATCACGGCAATCACCATCGTCATCATCCTCGTTATCGTTCGTGCTCAGTGAATATCATCGTGACAGTGTGTGGTTAGTGCATCCCCGACGTCACAGAAATATGTTACCTTCCCACCGTCCCCCCCCCCCGCTCCCCCGACACTTCTAAAGCCAAGTTACTAGCCAATCTTCAAACACAGCCACTACCCAGATGACTCCCGAAAAAGTCAAAAGTACAGGCGAATCAGACCAGGCATTTCGACACATCGAAATTGGCAGTCTCCTATCTGGGCGAATTTCCGCTCCCGCCAATAATCATGAAGCCTCATCCTACTGACTTGTAATACCCCCTCCCCTTACTGAAAAAAAGAACCAACAACAACCGCAACAGCAATGAAAATATCTCCGAGAAACAAGGGCGAGAAGCCATATCAATCTCTCAGTTCAAAAGCAAGAATTACACTTGGACACGAAGTAATATGAAGCAGAGTCAGATACATCAGTACACATCCAAAGGTATTTACCCGTCGCATTCATCGCAGTCCAGGAACACACAGATACTTTGAGTGGCTTTGTGTGGCTCTACATAAAAACCATGCATTTCCCTGATAACGTGAAGGTAAACTGATCAGTTCGCTGTAATTTGCCACCAAAACTTCAATGAAATCTATTCAACCCATCAGGAAAATAGCATGCATGTTATTATGTACTGTGGCTCTTGCAGACTAAGAATCCAGAAGTGCTTTCATATCTAACGAAGACATGCAGGAACTAATAGTCAAAGGTACTATCATTTGATTGTATACGATATACTGATCAACCATATTTATGTCCTCATTAAAATAAATCGTGATATTTTAAAAAACACATTGTACTGCCCATTTCGTTTTATTGTTGTTGTTGTTTACTGCTAAAGAACGTCGCAGTGGTCCATTACATCAATTGAGTGGAAGAGTAAGGGGGATGAGTTGTGCTGTAGGATCACATCAACATGTATAGCTTATGATTTGTATTGGTATTTTGCGTACGGATTGACAATAATAGTTGTATGTGCAAATAGTCGGATCCCACGGAAGAAACAACAACCAAGATCTGTTGTATCTATAGATCTGATGAAGGCTACCGTCAGACGCCTCTGTTGTTGTAATGGTAAATGCTTGCACTTTACATTAATCTTTTGAATTTCAATTTATCTATTTTTGATACATGTATGATCTTATGTTTTTGTAGATAAATACTATCAAATTAGCATTCTATTGACATGTATAGCTTACTTTGCTGTATATCTTTTTTTTGTATTTACATATAAACCCTTTTTCAGACAGTGTAGTCACTTCAATAAGTGTTACCAAGTCATCGAAGTGAGCATGCTATTTTAGCTATTACAAACCTAAACGTGAGGCAAGAGGTATATCCACGAGAGAATGTTTACCATAAACAAATTAATCTCATTTGTAATTGTTCATAAAATTACAAACACATTCAAACACAAACACAGTCAATTAAAAAAGGGTACTTCATATCGCTACAAAAGAGTATGTAATTCAAACAATTCGAATATCAGTAGGTACTATTGTTAATTTCAATATTTCAATCTGTGTGTGTCTGTGTATCTGAGAGTGTACTTGCTCAGTTGTACTTTGAATCAAAGGTCTAATAATAGTTTTCATGACCAATGCATGGTCAGCCCTTGTTGGTGCAGAGAATTACAATATAGGAGTACAAACTGTAATACCCCCATCAATCGGTCCTGTTATCCGCCACAAGATTTTTTTTTTCCCATCGCCAAATCATCATGAACCACCAAAACAACGAAGAATTTAACTCAACTGTTTTGCATTGGCGAGAGACAGTTAGAGTTGCAATTGAATACATACCTCTGGCGATCCGGAACCGTTACATTCCGGCGTCTGTTAACGAACAGGTCAGAGCAAACGGCTTTCGCCTAGTTTAATTTTCGCCCTACTTAACCTCATAATCACATCAAAAAGACGGGGAAAGCATACCATAAACGCAATTAGTTTCCACAGAATGGCTGTGGGACAGAAGTAATTTTTGAGATATAATTAGATTTTCATTTCTTTGTTTTCTTGAGCGGCCTTCGGAGGGGAGTTAATGAGCGAGCTGCCCATGAACGAATGCCTTTTCGAAAATGAAGAGATAAGGAGGGGGTAGGGTGCAGGAGCAGCATTGCACTGAAATGCAATGCACTGCAGTGGCGTGGAGCTTTTTGAAGGGAAGATTCAGCTAATTCAGGTTGTGTAAACTTTGATTGTTTGGCAACTACCGGAAAATCTGAGGTCCAGTTTATCTGATGAAGGCCGGACTCAAGTGTCAGGTCGATGCACTATTTCGAAGCTGCTCTTGCAAGGCTAAAAGTATCATATAGATTAAACCCACCCCTCCCCCGAACTCCCCCTTTACCTTTTTCTGTTTCCATGAGTCGAGACAAGTCAGTGTCCTTTGAAAATAATGGATGTTCTCACAGATCACTTTGTGCCGGGATTTCAACTCCATTATGACTTCGGCAGATAGAAACAGACAAACACACACACACACACACATTCGAACTAACTATAGATACTTGTGGGAGTACCCCGTTATTTTCTCCCACAGATAATACTCCCACAATGTCATTTTACCCCCATAGTGCATAACTAAATAAAGCGAAACATAAAAGTTGGAACCCCCACAATGTACCTGTTGCTCGTCCAAACACACGCTCACTATACCCAGGTTGAAATGTGGTATACGTAGAATTTTCTTCTAAACTTATTAATGAATATCAGATCAGATCAGATGAGATCAGCAACAACAACTTCAACAACAGAATAAAGGTATCAAAAACACCCCAACTAATAGATAGTCAAGACCTGTAGTGTCAGAAGTTAATGACAATGTCTCGGAGGCTTGATGTCTACTTTAAAGTAAGTAACGAAAAAAAAAAAAGAATTACAAGGACAACAACCTTTCACCGGTTTAAACAATAGCAAAGGACATGACAAGCAATCTAAGAAGATTAAGGGTTTTTTTTTTTTTGCTTTTTTTTTCAGGGAACGCAATTCTCAATTAGTTTTCTTTTTCATTCTGACAGGAGATAAACAAATTCTGATAGTGTGTCAGTGCTGGAAATTGTTGCATGTGTAACGCGTAATATCTAACGGTGCGGAATGCCCTTTAAACAAATTGTCAGTGAAACAAAAGAAAACAAAACAAACAAACAAACAAGCGAAGAACAGTAAGTGTTACATCGAGCCTCGTCCAGATCAATTGTTTTCAGGGTAAGATAACCCATATCACTTTCAGATGAGTAATGATGAGTAAACCTAACGCCATCCGCGCAAAGGGTGATATGGAAGGGGGGAGGAGGGACCATGGCCTGCCGTGGCTCAGTGGTTGAGATTACGGATACTCGATCTTAGAGTTCCCGCTTCAAGTATGTCAAGAGTCACTCTTAATGTCCTCCATGCAAAGCATATTTTGCTGATTCCCTTTCTGAGTATTTTTTGTTTTAGAACAATAGAACAGGAAGTGACGACATGAAATGCTTTAATTTCACGTTTGTGTTTTTTTCCGTATTTGTGTTTTTAGCCCATTCTGTGTCAATGACTTAAATGTTCACAAATTTTTTCACACGATACCAATGGACAAGATATTCAACATGGCATGCAGAGTTTAATTCCTGTCTTTGTATTGGACAGACGTGTTAGCGATGTGTACGTACATCTCGACACATTCAACTTATGATATGCGCCTAACATTACCAAGTATGCTGTGTGAAGTTATAACACATCACACTGATGCATTTCCTTTCCTTAAAAAAAGGTGTTACAGTAATCACAGAATGCATATCTCACTTTATTGATCTCTAGTGAAAGAAAATATCCCCCGATGCACTCGCACGGCAGTTATACAAACGCATATCTCTGTTCATCATCGGATCAAAATTCCCTGGGAATCCAATCGTAACTTGCGATCTCCTCGCGGCCGGGCTCTCGGGGGACGCGGTGCAGCGGCGTTTCGCAAAAATGGTGGGGCAATTCAAAATGATAATGACCATATGGATTAGCATACTGTACTCAGTTCATTTGGCCAGGGCTTGTATCAGCCAGATTAATTGAGAGACAGAAGCCAAGTCAACTGTGTAGAGAATTAATAAAACAAAATCTTCAGATATTTTCAATAATGGAACTGCAGAGAGATTAGATGAGACAAATCTAATGGTTTCATGATGCAACTCTAAAGGAATATTTGAAAGACTCTTCGTTTTGGCATAAAATCATCCCTAAAATATTTCTCAAATTTTACGTTTCGCCCTTTAATCGAGTAATAACTCAGTCTGGTTTATTAGTATTTAACACAAAATAAAAGTTAAAAGCCTAAAAAAAAAACTACCATCTGCAGAAACAGTATATTTCCACTATATCTATACATAGGCATAACTAACGCATTCAGATTAGCTCATATAACGATCTCAGTAAGATATCAGCATTTCGATATGATCAATAAAAGTAGCGCACTCCATTGCACTCCGTGCAAAATGGTTCAATCAGTTTTGATTGATAAACAACCACCCTTTTTCCGGAAGTGTGAGCAATTATATACAAGAGGGAGGAGAGAACAAACAGCAATTTTGTTGTTACCACTATGAAATCAGACAACTATTGCTTTATTTGGGGATTACACGCGCTAGGCAGCCTTGTAACCAACTCTGGTTGAAAAAATAGCGAAATTATGATTGTTTTTAACGTGCTGTCACGTGACAGTTATTCATTCTTCAGTGATCTTTATTTTCCTTAATGCCTTATACGTAATTGTGAACGAGTTAAGATATACAAATAATAACAAGTTTTATCTTTGACTCTTTTTCAAATGAATATACTTCCTCCGTTTCAAAATGATGTAAAAAGAAATTATTATGTCGCGTATATAACAGGGATTATATTACACTTTGAGCTCGTAACAATTAACTTCACAACCGCAATGAACCCCTCTCCCTTAAAACACTCGCAGCATTGCACACACACACACACACACACACACACACACACACACACACACACACACACACACACACACACACACACACACACACACACACACATCCCGTCGGAAGATCCACATTCATCTTCCACCACCAAAAAGCCCAGAGTCAGTGCACTAAAGTCAAAAGTGGTCCTCTTGAATGCTTGTCTCCCATCACCTGATTTCTATTAGCCCAGCTTCCCGTCTCTCCGTGCCCGACATACCACGCTTGAACCCGATCAATCTAAATGGTTTCAGGTACTCGCAAACGTTTGCGCAGAAAATGTGATTGGGACCGATTTGCCAGCGGAAAAGCAAGCAAGTTTTTTGTTTTCGCTTTTCTCTTTGCTAGTGTTGTTGTTTAAATGGACGGAAGGGGATGGACGTCTATTTAAAAACCTTCGTTGATTACCTTCCTCTGGATTTTTCTGTGGGAGGATGCCAATCTTAATAAAAATCAAATGCCGCATGCATGTTCGATGGTGCAAAGGCAGAAAATAAACATGACGAAACATCAAGCTCAGATGGATGCACTTTCCCTGGAATCAGTTTTGTCAGGCAAATTAATGGCAGGCCGTGAGAGCTACCCCGTCATATTCCTCGTAGATTTGACTCCTAAAGCCGTCTTTGCAATCCACAGTAGGCAGAATGGTATAGAAATTGATATGAAAACAAAATATGTATCGTAAAATGAGGAAACTTTATACCATCGATACAGGACGTTTTATTCGAATAGCAGCTAGCTAGATTTTTCGACACCGATTAGAGTTATCATGAATGATAATGGTTTGATTCAAAGCGTCCATATTTGTTTTTATCACACCATGTTGCGGACACTCCTTCTGTGTGGGACGCATTTATCAGTGATGTGCACTCACCGCATTAGATTCAATGGTTTCTGCTGTGTTGAGAGCAGCCCCCTCTGTTATAACTCACCAACTTTTACGTACACGTTTACGTTTGTAGGAGGGAGAGCAGGAAATGGTCCTACAGAGCTCAGCTGATTGACAGACTTGCCTTGCGTATTTCATTGTTTCACTATAGGCTCGAACAATGACAATCAGGAGCACAGTTTAACGCAGCATGGGACTCTTGGCTTGCTATGATTATACATTGTATAATAAATGCCAGAGATTCGGGTTCGATTCCAGGTGGAGACCCATTTTTCAACTCGTGCACTTCCCTTCCTTCCCCCCCCCCCCAAAAAAAAAGGAAGGTAACAGTATTAACAGTATAAAACATAATTTCAAAGCTACGCACAATTTTCTTTCCTAATATCTCATAAATATATGCATAAATATATATATAAATAAATAAATATATATGTATACATGTACATATACATACATATATATATATATATACACATATATGTATATACACACACACACATATATATATATATATATATATATATATACATATATATATATATATATATATGTTGAGTATTAAAGTTGTCCACGTGTTGGTGTGATAATATCATAAAAAACAAAACTGAAACCAAGTTCATGCTGTTCATCGCTCGAAAATTTGTGTGCCGAAATAAACTGTTGATGAATACAGCATGACCTTTGTTTCAGTTTTGTTTTTGATGATATAATATACATACATATATATAGACACACACATTCACAATTCATACCGGAGTCTCTATAGTTTCCTTTATATAGCATCAGCCTCTGTTGTTTTAATTCGTCTAGTTTCTTGTTTTGTTTTCTGCTGGCTTTGATGAATTTATAGGCACCTACATTATACTAGACAATCAGAGTTCAGACACTCATGATTAAAAAAAAAATGTGTCCATAATGTATGATAAAACATTATGTATGCTGGAATCATAGCAAGTCTTGAACGCAATCAATAGAACTTTCTTTATAAAATATTCCAATCTCTAGTCGAATGGATTTCTTTGAAAAACTAACACTCGAGTTGATAGGAGGCTTTCAGCTCTTTTGTGTTTTAAATCCTAAAACAAAACATTTTCCACAAGAAAATTGTTATCATACCAAATTAGCAAGATGATTTTCATTTGTCTATACGAGTCAGAAGAGCGTATAGTTTGACCATTATGCTTCGTCAATTATGATGCTTTGTTGTTTTACATTAGCATGTAATATTGCCTTTATCAATATCAACTCTGGTATAACATGGAGTATAAGACATATCATTGGTAGACAAATTTATATATACCATGTATATAATGAAGATGAAAATGATTTTTGCAAGAGAAATTCAGGTTTACACATACCGTGATGTGTTGTGGACTATGCGTTTGATGCCAATAACATTGATGCAATAAGGTAGAGTTATTTGTCAACAGTATTCCAGACAAATTTATAAGGTTGAAAGCTTTTGCGAGAAAAATTCAGACTGACATGGCGTAATGTGTGGTAGAACAGCGTTGATGCCAATAACATCGAAGCGGTATAATAACTAAAAGGTAGATTTATTTGTCAACAGTATGTCATTCACAGAGTGGAGCCGGAGGAGTACTATATTTTAGAAGCCATCTTGAAAGCGGAAGTTTCCGTTTTGGTTCAACCTCGTACTAAGTGAACCTCAAAACTGACGTCCAATCAGCGTCGATCGATAAAAAAGTGTCGGAAACATGTTAACGTCTATCTCCATTTTTTTTTTTACCTGCTGTCTCGCAGACTTATCGCATTATTGTCATTTCGTGCCCGGATGAAGGGAACCTGATGCGACAAGATAAAGAAAACTCGATATTTGCTTTTCCCGAGTATAACATGAAGTGGTAATTTTAGAAAGCTCTATCACAGCGTAGTTTTGACTGTCGCAAAAACAAGCACGTACCAAACAACAACAACAACAACAACAACAACAACAACAACAACAACAACAACAACAACAACAACAGCAACAGCAGCAGCAGCAGTAGCAGCAGCAGGAGCATCAACAACGACAGCGACATCATAACCCGAAGAAGTTACTTAACCTGTTGCGGCAACATAACCTTTTTTATTTCTACTTCACGCAGCGTCCATCGCACCTACTTGTCATGTTTGCGCAAAAGTGAATTTCCTTTATTGCCTTGGGATGGAATTAACACGAGCATAAGAAATGATTCAAACGTAATGATTGATGAGAGGAAAGAAAAATCATTTTGCTTACCTCGTTTTTGTCGTTTTACCGGTGACCTGGAATCATCAGGTATCTCAACAATCGATGAGTATTTGCCCTGGAAGAAAAAAAGGGCGGGAAAAGAGAACATCGAGTTACGCAAACATGTGGCAATTGAGAAGGAGAACTCATTAATCAAACAACATTATCATTGGGGATGATTGATTTGATAAATGCGTCGACAGGATACGGGTAGCTCTCGTCATATGCTCGTGGGAAGTGACACCGTTTTGTTAATCCAACATATGATTTCCGACATATGATTTCTCAAAGTATTCCGTGCGAACCCGGATGCCACGTACGGCACATCCGACTCATTTCAATAACATTATGAGCTGTTGGGTTCGCCCTTCGAATATAAACAACATATAATAAATTTAGACTCTCGTAACCGTGCTTGAACTGTATTGATATACCTGACACTGTCCATGCTTTAGATGTAAAGAAAGAAAAGTATGATTTTATTGTATCACATAGTCTTAACTACGTGCTTGCATGCATTGCCGTGTGGCACATTGGGATTGATAACAACTTGATGTTGGCATTTTATTTTTTTCTTTGAGGCACTGTATGAATCATAAATCATTTCCTTAGTCATTTAGTTTGAAGAAATCACTCATGTTCCATTACACAGAGATTCATTTGATATTTCATATGTTAGATATGTAAGAGAGATTTCTTTAATGGCTAACGATGTACACTATATATACACTGAAACATTTCGATATCTGGATTGTGATCAATATGATATCTTGTGAAGAGGTAAATTGTGTAATTGGACAAGAAACGATCTGATTTGAAAATGCAGGTTAAAAAAATTTGCTACAAGGGATTGTTCTGTGGACAAAAATTACACCAAATCTGACAGCGAACAGGTAATGTCACGAATTTGACGAGTAAAATTATGAGCATAAACCAAAGTAAAATTGATTTTGATTTCATGAGTGAACAGCACAATTTAAGCAAATGACAACGGCGCTCCTTTTGAAACATAATTATGTAGATGTATTACACATCCACACGTATAATTCTAAAGCGTAAAAATGCTGAATTATACTCCGCCATTATCTCATTTATTAAGCTACTAAATGCCTGTCAACAGACTCCACCTATTAAACGACATGTAGAAATTTTGAAATTTGCTAGAAAAATATTGATAGACCATGAAACCCAGTGCCATCCGTTCAATTTCTTTGCGTGCATAGATCCACAACAGACGAGAAATGGGTATGGACGCAAAAAGGGATGAAATATCGGCTTCATAAATGTCCCATAAATGAATGTATGATGACTTCGGTGTTTACACTGGGGAGTGAAAGATGACTGTTTACACGCTTCGCCCAGGTTCCCCACCTGTCTCGGTGGATATACCTCCGTTACAAGGTGGTTGCATCCACGACTACCAGTACCATCATTCCAATGTGATTTATGGGGGTTTAGCATCTCGTGTAGTCCCGTCTTGATGGACGGGCAATCAAGGAAAGCTTTTCACACTCGATGATCAGGAATACATTGTATTGCGAGGATATGCTTAATGCGAAACATTTTTTTTTCTCTTTGGTGTAATTTCAAGGAGTGTTTAGAAATGTTACATACGTTGTATGCTATTCCCTTTTAATTTCTGTCTCCAGCCTACGAAATACCTTTCAATGATGTATGCGTTTTCATTCAAAAACACTTTTGTTTGTCTGTACTGCGTGCTTATCTACATGTGTATCTCTCTATCTATCTACAATCTATCTATATATCTATACTAGTATATAGAAATGCAGATTATACCAGTGTGTATGCGTGCATGTACATTTTACGATGCACGTTAATCATTATATTCATTTTGATTGTAAAATCTTGTGTAGAGTGTAGTCAAAATATTCATTTATTCAAAAACTTGCCGTAAGATAATGAAAATATATCAAACGCAAACAGAAGGAAACTGACCAAAAATGATTATGATTTATTAGTAGAAAAATGAGCAAAGAAAATGGGACTCCATCGGGATCGATGGAATCCCATTTTCTTTGCGCATTTTTGCAATAATAAAAATATGTAAGAAGTAAAGAAAACCTTCAATCTATGATAAACAGGGCCAAGCATTTATTTAATTTTAAGCTCGTATGTCCTTGCTACTTTAGAATAATTTCTGGTAAGTACTATGTATTTGAATTTGATTTAATTTCCTGATATATATATATACATATACATATATATATATATTTTTTTGTCATAAAATTATAAATTTGGATATTTGATATGAAATTGGCAGTTTTTGGATATAGCACATGAAATTGCCTTTTTTTTTTCGAGTGATCTATACTTTTAAAGGGTTGTCTTTTAGTGGATCTTATATATCTATTTATCTTTTTGTTTTTACCGCCGCAAAGTATGCATTGCTTATGTTCATTCGTTCATCACACATTATACACAAACTTAATGATCCTTATTGCTAATAAATTGTCAAAAATACATTATTCATGAATGTACACTTTGTATTTGTATTATTTTTCTTTGGATGGAAATAAAAGCTAAATTGAATTGAATTGAATTAAAATAAATTGAAGTAAATTGAATTTACATAGACATAGACATTGACATTGACATTGATATTGATATTGATATTGATATTGATATTGATATTGATATTGACATTGTTATATTGAGAAATGCTGTGCACTGTGCGATGAACTTTCGTTCACTTCTGATCTGTAAATAATCTTTAATTGTTTGATAATATTATTTGTGTTTTAATTTTCCCTTTTCATATCCGTGAATGATAATACACTTTGTGATAGAGGTGGTGGTGGTGAAATATAAAGAGCTTTGATTGCAAGAAATCAATTTTACGAATGTTTATTTCTTAAAAAAAGAAAAGGTTGCGAACAAGAGTGTTGCGTTGGGTGTTATTTTCATGCCACATAATTAACCTTATAACATTTTTTCAATTGTTTTGCATAATCTAAATAAGGAATATAAATGAATGAACTTGATCGGAGACTTAAAGACTGTTTGTATAAATTCTCCATGCCGACGTAAATAATTTTTCAAAATATATTTGTTGCATATTCTTTGTATTCACATTCTCTGATATTTGTGGTGATGCATTTACTAACGATGTCACATATAAATTTTGTGGAATTATTTTAGTTGACATTAGTGATCATTTTCCCGTTTTCAGTGTTTTCACTGTGACAAATTCAAAGAAAATAAATACTTACATAAAAAAGACGAATTAATTAAGATAATATTCAAGACTTCCCGATGAATTGGAAAATGTGGAATGACATTTAAATTATCTTATCACAGTCGTTGTTACGGTAAAGTTTTGAATAAAAATGTGTGTCTTTACCATAGCTGTTTTCCTTTGCAAGAATTTGAAATAAATATTGTAAAAGTAAACTATGGATGAATAAGCATTTATTGAAAATGATAAAGAAAAACTGTAGATCAAACACGAAATTTGTGAATAATGCTACGTTTTGCAGGAATAAAGTTCATACACAATTTGGAGATAAAGTTACAAACGAATTAAAGATAGCGAAATGTGAAAATTGTAAAAAGAAATTTGATGGTAACAAGGTAGATAAAAAGTCAACATGAACGATTATGAACGACACATTATGGTCTGAGATCTAAACCAAAGTATAACATGTATAATATTAATAAAATTGACACTGATGGTGCAGCAGTAACAGGCATAGGAATTATATTCATATTATGTTTTGAAAAAGGAACTTTGAATTTGAGATATCTCTCTACGCCAGATGACCATAATTATTGATTGTACCCTGCACCATAAAAAAAAAAAGACCAGAGTTTGGGGAACTGACCAAAGTCCGAGTTAAATTGTCCAGCAACTACGAACGTCCAGCTCAAAATTGCTCCCTCGTCTTCTACTCTTCCAGCACTGTATTTCATTCACGTCAGCCCCTTAACTGCATTGTAAATCAGGATTCGTTTGTGCAATATCCGACCCTGCCCAACCCTTTGTTTGAGACTCACTCGAGCGCGCGTCCTCCCACTTAATTGCCGTGATTGTGCACCCCGAGTCAAGCAGCCAGCCGATACGGGGAAACGGGGGCTGGAATACTGATGGCACCTCTACTCGGCCCTGATTCTCGTCCGGGCATAGTTCTTCAAGCTTCCTGTAGTACATGGATATCCTTAAGTCTATTAAGGTCAGGAGGGTCCTCACAGTCTTTCCTGGTTGATTACTCGACCGACCTTGTTTGCGCTGTAAATGCAATATAGTCATCTCCCCTTCCGTGGAGGAGACGTTCCTGAATGCACAATTGCCCCATTACAGCGATTTTTTTTTTTGTTTCAGTGAGTGATATCACTGATAACTGAAAGTCTTCATCCTTCATCCTACACACTCGGTACATCAAACTAATTCAGAATCAAACGATTCTGAAATTCATGAATGCTTGACGTAAAAGTTAATTGTTTAATCATAATTAATCAACTGTCATAATGAAAGCAATTTCCAACATCAAATGACTAAGAAAAAAGTACAAACATATACGTCATCGCATAGTGGGTTTTGGTATTCATTGTTCCTCCCACTGCAGAGTGCAATTTGCTAAGTTGCAAAGGAAGGACAATAACCGATTACGGTATAACAGTGACAAGTCCCATGATGTATAGTTTGTTGTCTGTTTGCTCTAAATGTGCATTTTCTTTTGTTACACTCCAAGAAAAATAGGTTCAATTTTGCACCTTCACCAGTCTCACAATGGGAGCACCTTTGCTGGTGCAACTTTGCACCTTTATAGGTGCTCCCATTGTAACACTGGTCTGAAAGGTGCAAAGTTGCTCCCGTAAAGGTGCTCCCAGTGTGGCACTGGTAAAGGTGCAAAATTGAATCATTTTTCTTAGAGTGTACTGCACATCGTCAAAATGAAATAAAATATAGAATGATATTACCCCTCCCCACCCCCAAAAAAGGAAAAACCCAAAACTTGACCAAAGCAGGTTATGAAGATACGTAACGAGACACTTCGAAGCCAGCTGGTCTCCTGTTTATCAAAGCCAAACTAGTGTAATCGTGTAACACCATGCACACTCACATGACATGATGGTTAAACTCATATCGTCAAATAATTTCCAGATTGATCATACAAAGTAAGCATTATCTTCATTTGATTTGGTATTTCATTTATATGTTTTGTTTATTGTTGTTTGTAAAAAGGGAATATATACTGCTGGCATCAAAGACGAGAAATGAGGGATAGGTATCACCTTCCCTAACGTTTACAAAAAGAAAAAAAGATGTTATTGACCAAAGGTAGTCATACGTTCATGAGACTGGTGAAGACATAATCAAATACTGCACAGTTGTTGTTTTTCTGTTTATTTCTTACATGTTACCTTACTAAACGCTCTGCGATAATTGGCATGGCATCTCTGACAGTTACAACCTCACATCTAGACTGAATCAAAAATTGTCGCATCTGCAAAAGTGCAGCTGCTACCCTTCTCTGTCAAACCGAAGCTTGTGCCACACGCTGGTCACAGTCATATTAATCTCTGTTTGATGCAGACCTTGAAAATTTACAAACTATTATCCGACAATTTTGAAGTCAAAAGATAGAAAAAGAAGAAGGTATACCTACTCTCTTCTTTCCTACCGGCTGCGATCACCAGTTCTCGCGGTAGATCGTGTCCCTAATAAGTGACTCGTCACCTCACACCATTGCATGCGACAGCGAGACAACGGATCGATACCGGAGTTTGGTCGTCTGCAAGTTTTCTATATACGCGGGTTTATTTTGTTTTATGTGCGACGCCATTGGGGAGCAGTAGCGCCTGATTATGTGCCTGAAACGCCTTGATATTAGCCCTGATATTTATAGTAATTTAATCGACGGCATAAAGATATCGGAAATACCGCAATCCAAAGATACACACTGGACTAAAACATCTATATAGGCCTACATTCTTCAGATGTGTGTCCCTATGAGAGCAAGTGTAAATCCCAAAGGGAATGTACATAATGTCGAATGCTCAAATTGATAAACTTGATTTCTTCATATTTTTTTTTGGTCCCCTATCTTCACGCAAGCCGCGGCATTGTTAAAGTAAACAAAATATGATTGAAGATTAGAGTAAAGACATGAAATTCACGCTACTTATTCGAACTACTCAAAACGACATCGACTCTAAATTAATGCTTTGAGTAGGGCCGTCTTCAAAATCCTTATTTTTGTAAATGTTTGGTACAATACAAATATTCCCATCTCGTCGTAATGACTTTTTTTTATAACAAAGATTATAATGAAACAAAACAATGCGATTGTCGTGATTTGCTCACCGACTTCAAAGCATGCGTTTTAAGGATTTTAGTCCACGGGGAAAAAGCGAGTGAAAGGACTTACCGTCTATGCTCATTTTTTCCTTTTTTGTTCTCTTTAATATTTCAACAGCCGTTGCGTGCCAAGAGTGAGCAAACCTGCTGTTTCTTTAGCGAATCGCTGCGATTTGTCACGCGGGCCATCGCGGCTAGATTACTGTCCGATCAATCGGTAATTGATATAAACAAACCCAGCTTTCAGCGGGTATTAATGTAAACCGTGGCGCCCGCTCTACCTCGCTTTTATTTTCTTTTATGGATTCCAGCGGCGCGTTTCGGCGCTCTTTCTCTCTCTTTTTTACTCTTCCAATCCGTAAACAAATTTGAAATGGGTGGCTCCATACTCTTTGCCCCATATCACGGAGTTTCGCGGGAGGAAAATAAAGCTAAGTTTAGATCTGGAAAGGGCGACTTATACTTGCATCAAACAGTCAATTTTCCCAGGAATAGTGATCATGTTGGTGATGCTTGAGGTTCTTTTTGTGGGGTGTGGTGTGCGTTTTTTAAGTATGCGCGTGTGCTCTCGAGTTTAGTGTATGAGTCGCCTTTCAGTGTTTGACAAGTTCGTGATACTGATAAATGTCTTTGGATCCGATCTAGACCACGATGCAAATGAAACACCGATTCCGAGTAACAGAAGACTGGACGCCATTACTGCCCGGTGTGGCATATTATACTTCCCAGATTACAAGCGATTACAAGCGATCGTGCAATTAGGAGACAGTCTTCAGCCTCTTGACTACATGTTAACAAGTGCACTTGTACTTTATTCGACAGTACAATTTTCTTTCATGCCATTTAAGACTTCTTTCCTTATTTCTCAAAGTGACTGAGACTGGCAGATCTGAAACTTGTATTTCAAGATTTTAAACGATCTGAAATAAATTTTCAAATAGGCATACCGCAACATGCGAGTGTCATTTTTACACGTATAATTTGACTGACACGAACTCAAACTCTAAGTGAGCAAGGAAAGAATGCAATCATCATCAAATTACAAAGTGATTTAATCTTACAACGTTAAAGTGTCATGCCGATTTCACTGCCTGACGAGCCAAAGACTATATCGCATCAGAACTATAGCAGTCACACAAATCCTCATTGCCTCTATTAGTGTTTGAATGCTTTGATTATTAGAATGACTATGAAATGGAAGATGTAGAAGTAGATCAGATTCTGGTCTATTCGTTCTGCGAAAACAAAATAAAACAAAACAAAACTAAAACAGTAACGTCAAAAACCTGGACGATACAGGGGAAAGGGCCGGCAACGAATTTCACTCCACGTTGGAGCAATGAAAGAAAGGAAAGTTCTGTATGAAAATGTGCTGAACTTGTTACAAGCATAACAGATGCCACATCAGACAGATGACACAGTGAAGGAACTTGAAGGAAACAACCAGCAGACAACGGGAGGGGGTTTAACACAAACAACACAGATGAAGCGAGTTGCCATGGCAACTTGTAGCTGACCTTCACATGTAGAAATATAAACACTTGCTAGCACTGTTTTACGTAAAACATATTCCTTGATATACAACGTGTTTGCACTTTATAGTGTTTGTTTCCCGGGTAAAGGCTTAATCTGCCAGATATTTACACTTTCTCGGTACTTAAAAAGTAATGACTTCTATTGAAATGACGCTGGACCTTTGAAAAGAAGCAAATTGCAGTGTGTGACGCAAACACGGACGACTGAAATGAGCTTAATCTCCGCTCTATAAACACCAGTTTCATTGAAGGCGACTTTGCGTGTACAATTTGGAATGAAAGAATGCAAATTTGCAGTTGACCGAGATTCGGGAGTGTCATAATAGCGGCTATTTTTGGACAGAATACAGTGGTCTGTAAGGTCAAATCAACGCGTTTTGTAAGTATGACATAAAAGCAAAATCTCGCATCCCACATCACAATTCTGTCATTCCTTGAGTTCCTTGAACTTGCTTTCCAAGTCATTGCGTCCATGCGAAACTTGAGCAAAACTCTTAAACCAGTTCTTCATTTATCCACATATATACTCTCTTAGGCCAGAAATCAAGTGAAAATAACACTACAGATTATTTCCTCAAAACAATTAATGATACATATCAAGGTTAGATATAATTTCAGAGATTTCTTTTGCCATTTTGTCCAGCCCTCCACCAAAGCCTAAGTCTCCTTTGGACAGCGATTTATTCATTTTTCTTACTAACACATTTTTGATATTCAAATCAATTCTTCAATAGCTTTGTGTTTCAAGTTGCAACGGTGACTAACATGAAATTGGCAATACCCATATTCTTTCGTATCCCTTGCTATACTTGTACAATTTTTCTTGTATTATACATGTTTCGCAAAGGAAAAAAAACATAACACAAAACTTAAGTATATAACCCCAACCGCACTATGCCTTACATGCCGTACACGCTTTATATATATTTCACACGATACAAAATGCTAGTCAGAGGGTATAGTATTGCAACAAAATCAGCGTAATATTTATGAATGTAATGAAAAACGCAGAACATATGTTTTCTTGGAGAGGAAAGTAGAGAGATGAAGAGGGATAGAAAAAAGAGAGAATGTGGGGGAGGGAGATCTTATGTGCTTCGGTATAGTATGATTTTACGCAAACATGCAATTAGAAATCATAGCGTTACAATTTACTGCACTTCTGAGGGCAGTATCAGGCGTAAAGAGTCCCAGCGCCTCCCATTACAAATTTGCTTGTAGTTATTTGTTTGAAGCAAACTATCGCCCACTGTTTTCTACCGTAGAAGTTTGATAAGCTCCCCCAAGCTGCTGATACGCAACACGTCACTTGTTAAGACTTGAGGTGACTTTTTATCGAGCTGTGGCCTCGCCCACATGAATTCGTTCACATGGGCCAAAGAGATAGAGATTTTGTCCTAACATAAAAGTACTTATACATTTCATAGCTGTTAAAGAGGAAATCCAACCCCAGAATAAATTTTCTTCAAAAGAAAGAGGAAAAAGAATCCCTAAACAGAACGTTTCAAACATGACGAAAATCGGATAAAAAATAAGGAAGATATGACATTTTGACATTTCACATTTCTTGACCAGCTTTTATGAATATTATAATGAGCTAGTTGATGATGTCATGCCCTCACAATTTTTCATGAACGTATCATTTTATATGAGATTCAGGGAAAAAATGTGATATTTTTAACTAATACAGGTAAAAGCATATTCCCGTACCAAAATATATCAGAGGTAACATTTGTTCTCTTTTTTTTTCGGGTGGTTTTAAGGCAAGCTTTATTTATACAGCTGAAATATGAGATCTTTTTTCATTTCTGTATATGAAATAAATAAGAAATTGTGAGAGCGTGACAACATCAACTTGATGATTTGAATATTTATAACGACTGATCAAGAAGTGTTTTCCGAAAAAAAATTTAGGAAATTTCAGAATATCATTACTTTCTTACTTCTTATCCGATTCTGATCATTTTGCAGTGTTCTGCAGGGATTTTTTTTCTCTTTCTTATGAAATTAATAAAATTTTGGAGAGGATTTCTTCTTGAAAAAAAGATCAGGAGATGAACTGGAAAAAAGCCACACACCATAACAACACGGAATATATCGTAGGAAACACAGATGCAAAAGGTTGAGTATACTAGGAAATTAATAAACACTTTGAACTCAGTCACACTATGAACGAAATCGAGTAATACGTTGACCATCTTAATAGTCATGCTTCCAAGAGCGACACACACACACACACACACACACACACACACACGCACACACACAGACAGAAAGAAAGAGGGAGATAGATAGAGAGAGAGAGAGAGAGAGGGGGGGAGAGAGAGAGAGAGAGAGAGAGAGAGTGAGTGGCGAAAGGTTTTATGCACTGGCAAGCTTGACTCTCAAGGTGTCGCTCTTTGTTGATTTCTCCCCCAATGAAATCACGTTTAAAGTGTTACCCTGTTCAGATAATGTACGTCGGAGGGACGGAAACATCAGACTCAATTCAAAAGATTGCCTCCTACAAACACTGGAATAGAAGATAATGTCATCTTTAACAAACTAACACAAAGATTTATCAGGAATGCAAGAAGTGCTTGAAACAAGGTGTTATGTCTTTTGCTGTTAATGATGACTATAGCTAATTAAATCTGATACGGTCATCCTTATTTCAATCATTGATAGCCCCAAAACTAATGAATAACAACCTGTTTCATTTGAATTAACACGGTTGACATGGATTCCCTATCGATAGACCCCAATACCAACTGCTGTCATTTCATAGCCCTCTGTTTCCTTTGGAAGGTGTAGAGAAGATGAGAATTCAATAACAGCAGACCTATCAAATAATATTACATGCTGGTCAACAAAACCTCATAAATGCAATTTGCAAGTTAACACCATATCTTTCTCCACCAGCTTGAATAATGTTCGGAACTTTTTATTAAAAAAAAAATGGCGATAAAATACACAGAAAATCGATTTTAGCTTTCCAAGAAATGAATGTAATATACTTGCAGCTTGACAGAAGCTCGGATTATAACCATTTTTGCATTTGGAAAATGTAATGTATACATAGGGGGACTTGTTTATGTGAAGGTATGATATTATCTACGTATTTGCGCTTTTCTTCCTACTTTTCTTTTCTTCACACGGACAGTTTTTCTCTGGACTGGGGCAGTTAACCCCGCGACATCGCATCGCTCTTCACTGTGGCGTCGCCAGCGAAAGGAATTGGCGATCTCTCCCGTCCTGTCCCCCCACCTCATCAGGCCAATTGCTGACTGATACGGGGGCAGATTACCAAACGGTAAAGAGCTGGTAATGCGCAGACAAGCTGGGGAGGATGATGCGGCTATTATCAGGGAGGAGGAGAAGAACGAGATGGCTGAAGAGATGAGAGATGCGTGTAACTGAGACCAGGCCAGACGGGAAGCCGAGACGAGGCGAAGGAGCTGTGGGGGAGACGAAAGGCATCTATACCGTACCAGGGGCCTATGTTATACTAGCGGATTTCTTGGCAAGAGTTGAAAGAAGTGCAAGTGTTGGAGTTTTTGCTAATGTGCACGGGAGATTGGTGATGGCGGAATGCGCGGGAGCATCTCTCCTGGGCAAATTTTGGCAAGGAAAATCAATATTATTGCAGCCTTCAACCAGCAACCTTTCAAATAATTTCTGTCTTCAACTTGAATATTTCTTTTTCAAATTTTGCCTCGTATGTACTCCTTACATAGCAACGAGAAAGGAAAATTGCCTTCGAAATTTCATAATCTCACTGTGAAAATCTTTCAAAAGTTAAATCATAATCTATCATTGAATCACTGTTTGTCTGAAACCAAATGCTAATTACTACAGACAGAGTTGAAATCACACCAACAGTTTATCTATAACACAACAGAGTGTCAACATTTTCCTACGATATTTACCAGCAGCGCTTGCAGGTGCAAACAATTCCAGCGAGTAGTAACCGATGGAATCATAATACAGACTTAATTGTCACACGACAAAATGGAATAGAATGTCAAGGAACATAACGTAGTTGAAATAGAAGCACGTCTCACATTACGTTGTTCTATTTTCAACTTACGTTCAAGTCGAGTGGCATCATCAATATGGAAAAAAGGGAGCTTAGCTCTTTCTGTCTTTCATAAGAAGTCTTTATGTAAAGAATTCTTCATAGATAGACACTTAAAAATAATATTAAAAAAAACACTCGTTAAAAATTACTCATACAGATACAAACACAGGCACATCCAAAATAACACCTACTAACACACCAGCACTACAAAACTATACAAAAAAAGCATTATACAAACCTATTAATGAACTTTTTTTTTCTTTCATCAAGGAACATTATGACCCTCTACCAATATCTACTGTAACACATCGACTCTGCAGTTTGGACATCTAAACTATGATGACTATAATATCAGACTCATTTCGACACTTAAAACGGCATCAGTAAAAGGAAAGGAAAAAATGTACAAAAGAAAGAAAATATAGAGGAAAGAGATCAAAGACTGGGAATATGATAATGATTTTGATGATGATCTTGGGTGAGATGGATAAAAGTTTATCCTTCAAAACGACAGTGGAATCCTTCGTTGGAAAATAAAGAGGGGAGGCAAGTGTCCAAGGTGTCACTTTCTTCAAGCATCGTGTGAAGAGCGCGTGTGTATAGGTCGGGAACGAAGCCGTGAAGTACTGTGATGAGGGAGCCGGACTACACTTGAATAAACATGTCAGGAAACTGTATTGGATGCGATTGAGATGTGACTTCTTGATGATGGTTGAAGCAAGGAGGAGGGACGAGCAGTGGCGGAAAGATCGCATCATCCTAAACAAGATGTGACATACAATAAGTCAGAAGTGAATTGAAGGGCTGACTGCCGTTTGTTACGAGCATTGCTCTGCAGTGCCGTTAGCGTAGTGCCGTTTCATAGTGAATTCTGAAATTCCTATAGACTTAATACACAGACCACGAGGTTCCCGTATGAAACGGGTTAATACAGTGACTTATACCATGTGTAAAGATAAAATCAAAAGCACTATACGAGCGAAATGTTCCTCCAAACAATTGCCATCTGTGTCAAGGTAATAAACAGTTGAAAGAGATGGTAAAGCAGATGACAGACGGAAAATGGGGCAAAGTTATGCCATTCATCTTATAGTGAATGATTATTATCATATTGTTGAAATAGATAATCATTGATCATTAGACATGGTCACTCATACTGTGGAGCACAAACCCTCAACTAATTTCGCTGAGACAAATCTTGACTTTTTTGTATCATGTGTGTGTGTGTGCGTGTGTGCGTGTGTATGTGTGTGTGTGTGTGTGTGTGTGTGTGTGTGTGTGTGTGTGTGTGTGTGTGTGTGTGTGTGTATTGCCTTCCAAAAATGTTATAAAATCACCATATACGTTCTGATGCTAACTTCTTTTTAACATTTTGGTTAATAGGAAGCATGCTGTTTGCCAACAGAAAATCAAAACAAATCTCTCTCCATATTTAGCAGTCTGGAATTTACACACACGGGCTTTTATCCTATTCATTATTTGTTTCTCTGACCGGCTGCTGACCGCTTATAGTATTCATCGATCCCCAGCTAATACATTTGTGTGTATATACTTCATTCATTTATTTTGAATTGTTTGTCCACAAGGTCAAGCTGTCAACCAAAAGGAACAAAAATAACTCAATTTCTGTCTATACTCATAGACCAGACGACCAAAAATAAACCTTGATTCTAACTCACATCCTTTTGAAGTCTTCTATTGGCTATTGTGTTGTTTTTTTGAATATCAGCCAAACAGGGCTCTCGGATAAAAGCTCAGGCGAGACAAAGCGGACGCTCTACTTGCCTGTGACCTGCTTTTTCATCTCTGAATAAAAAAAAAATCTAGGTATCTCTGCATAGCAGGCAAACATCTTGTTTTCAGGAAACTGAGGTTTGATGTGATCGGTGATAAAGGCAAGTATATATGCGGTGGATGCACATCATGAAATAGCGAGCGCTGTACGACAAAACGGTTCACGGTCAAGACAGTCATGGGTAAACTCTTCCCAAAAATTCCCCTACACACTCTTTGACTTTTTAACACCTAACACAGATTTCTCCTCCTCTTTCGAAAACTTGTCGAGGTCGCGGATGAGGGAAAAGTGCAGGTGGGGGAGTTGGGCGATCACTACTTGGAGACGCATTGTCCACTGATTTTTCGGGATGAGCCGAGTTATTATCACTGCGTCGTTTACACAGGTGATCCGTCAACGAGGATTGATACCCGAGCAAATTGACACGCTGAAACTAGGACAGAGAAAGTGGTCCTCTAGCTGTGCCATGGTTTGATACGCCCTCACAGGAAAGATGGACGGACGGAATGGATGGATGAACGGATGGATGGATGAATGAATGAATGAATGCGAGGGTAGACAGGTTTATCCATCGTAGAGGAATATGTAGAAGACAAGCACTTCTTATGTTTACAAGCTTATTGAATTAACGTGGCTATTATTTGCTTACAATTCATCACTCGTTATCTATTCTGGCTTATCCGGGCTGCGGTTGATGTATCAGCAAAGGAATATAATGTAATGTTTTAACTGCAGTGCACACACAGCATGAAAACGTACACTTTATACACCAAAAACCCCAAACAATATACACACAAGAAAGGAAAAGTAGAAACAAACATTGATGAATGGTGTATAGATGTGGAAAACTGTATATTCAGGGAGATACACCCCATAAGTGTATAAAATAAACAGCTGGGGTTGTAGACCTCAATTTTGGAAAGTAGTTGTTGGTAAAAGTTTGGACAGGAACATTAATCGGCGAAAAATAAACAAGAGAGAACAGATGCACTTTCCAACTCATGTCTACATGAGATGGAAAGTACTGTTGTCACCAAAATAGTATTATACTACAGTTAATACATTACAGTATATTCCCTTTCTGACATTAGTTTACAAAATACATATGAGTGAGGCCATTACCCATACACAGGGTACCTTTTATCGGAACAGTCTAACACGCCCAAGGCAATAGCCGAAGGAGTTTGGTTTGTTTCTCGAAGGTATCGAGCGTGGGTACTATTTTTGTACAAATGCCCGAACAAAATAATGTGTATTATTTCTTTTATAAAAACAATGAATGAAGCAAGCATCATCAGTCTAAGAATTTCAAACATAGGCGTTTGAAATTCCATCGCAGTCATTTTCGTGAGAAAATAAAATTTTAAATCTCGCCCGGTCACCATCACTACGTGACAGTACTGACCGATCATTATACTTACAGGTATGACCGGTCATAAGCAAAATTCGTAAGTTATAGGAAAAAATAAATGCCTGGTCACATGCACGCTCTCAACCAATCATTTGATAAGGATCTGCTTGATCATTTTGTAATAATGGCTACATGTCAATTGCATTTGAAACAGGGCAGAAGCTAGGGAGGCGCAGAACACTGAAAGTAAACGCTTGTGGAGGCTACGCCCTTACAATTATGATAAACAATAATATTTAAAAAGAAATGAAATTCCACGAACAGGAGGGGACAAGAAAGGATCACGTGTACTCTAGTCACGTGGAGGGTGCGGTTGGTTGACGCCTGAGAAGAAGGTAAGAGAGTTCCGTGATGGAACAATAAGAAAAGAACATTACGACAGGGTGGCGTGCTGTGATATATAACTAAACATTCAAGAACGTAGAAAAAACTAGCAGACTGGTCCCAGGGAGGACCTATAGGCAAGTCACATGTTACCACATGAGTAGAAAGTGCATGCGCCTCAGGTAAATAGTGAACGCATGAGATGTTGGTTGGGATGGATCGGCTTCGGATTTGGCCTTGAATTAGATCAATGTGCCAAACAAACGAACAATGTAACAAACAAGGAAGAAATCAATAATAGCACACACACAAAAAGTGTACAAAACAAACAAAACAATAATTGCAGAGAAGGGCATAATCTGGTGAGTATTATGAAAATGAGAGTAGAAGCCTGCGAGTCTATAAAATTTGAAGTGCATGTATATGGAATGTCTTTTCGGTAAAATGTGAAATGAGAACACACAAAAAAGACTGTGTATCCCACACGTCCATACGACTTCATCGTTGTTTTTTGTCTGCACAAAATCAAATTTCACCATAAAAGGAGCGAAAAAAAAACATTGCCTGAATACATCTACTCCCAAAACGCTGAGATAAATGGCCAAACTTTACCACTAAGAAGGAACACACCGAAGCAGTCTTGACACACACCTAGTCATGACGAACATCATGACAATTGTACTGTATATTTAAGCATTGTGCGAGAATGATACAATTTAATAACACTGCAGGGTCAAATTTCGTTTTTTCACATACTAATCGATAATGTCGATATCAAATACCCGTGAAGTAGTTTGGAACTAGCGCGGCAGTACAGGCGATATTCACAGTTCAAAACATTGTTCTGTTTCGTTTGTTTTCTTTTCCAAATACAAATTTGGAGTGCCGGAAGGTTATGTTTGGATTGGACGTAAAACATTTATATAGAAATATGATATTGTGTATGGCAGTGTAATGCAATCAACCGAACCATTTTGTATAAGATATCTATATTCAATACCTCCGTCACACCTGTACAAAAGCTACATAAAAGTCAAACATTTTTTCTTTTGAAAAGTTGATACGCCTTAAACCCAATTTAAGTCAACTTTGTCCCTTCTGAAAAGTAGTTAATTTAGCTTAAGTTTAAAAAGCTTAATTAATTTGATTACAGCTATCTCTTAGATTATCGATATGGCACGAAGAAAAACGAATGAGAACGGTGTTTATCACATGTCAGCCTTATCTGGATTGTCTGAAATATTATATTGATTGGCACACTGCTTCCCTTCATACTACACTGTTACAGAAAGGGGACACACAATGAAAATTGACATCAAAAGAAAGGTAAACTTTGGCCTTATGTTCATAATGGCAAAGAGTCCTCTTATTATGCCATACTCTCCTTGGTCCATAACATCAAGTCATTACCAACACGTTCAATTACAATCACAAGTTCGGATCGGAAGAGGAAACGTTTCATTTTCATTCAATAGTCTATACCGGTTATTTTAATCAGAAGAAAGTGATTTGGTTCTGAAAGAGTGCTCAAGGAAAGAAAGAGGAAAAAGTGATAAAGCGAAAAATACGCCCTCTCGGAGAGAGTGCTAAAAGGCACGTACTTTTGAGGACGATGTAATTTTTCGCCTCGCTTTGGCATTCTTCGGGGGCATTTAGGGGAACGAAGAGTCGGACTGTTGTTAATTTCAAGAAACCATCAACTTAAATTGAGTAATCCCGAACAAACCAATTTGACCTTTTTAGACAAATGTATCAATGACGCACCGCCAAAAATCCAACGTTTGTATGCAGTCTGTCCCTTAAGGAATGAGGAAGACTTGTGGTCAGGGATTCATTTATGTCCCCCCTCCCCCTTTTTGTTTTTGACTATCAACTGCCACGAATATTTTATGGCTGAGAATTGCGCGCGTCTAACAATATGGTGGACATGTGCCCCTTTTTTTTATCCACCATAATATGTAACCTCTTGCTTGATCAAATTTCTGTTCGGGATATTACCTTTGCGGATACATATCAGAGGAGCAAAGTAGCATACATAATATGTTTTTCATGGCATGTCCTATCGCGAGCATCTGCATTTTAATTCGTCGTGGCTTTTACCCGCCGGCTCGCATTCCCGTTAAACTGTCATATTTATGTCATGATAGAACGGTCCTTCTAACGTGCGGGGCGTATTTCCCAGATTTGGGGCAACTAATAGAATATAATTCTCAATTTGCCTACATAGCCTCATGAAGACGATACAAAAACACAGAGGGAAGACGGAAGAGTTAAAATAGATTAGATTTAGAGAGTGGTGTATTATACGGATATCATAGCAAATTTTGTCCTTCACTTCAAAATGTCGGCGCACGTTCAATATTTACAATTAATATCTTCTATGTTCTTTCTATCCTTTATATATATATATATATATATATATGTATGTATATATATATATATATATATATATATATATATATATATATATATTGTAGTTGTTCCGCGTATTGGCAGTACTAGAAATAGCAATAATAAAGTCACAACAGAGGAATGCAGGGAATGCATTAATAGCCAATCTTGATTTAATGAATAATCCGAATTTTCGAGGATCCTCCCTCTTCTTCAGGGATGACAGTGCGAATATTCACAATTTTAATGCATTCCCTGCATTCCTCTGTTGTGACTTTATTATTGCTATATATATATATATATATATGTATGTATATATATATATATATATATATATATATATATATATATATATATATATATTGAAACAAGAAAGGGAAAACTGACCAGAAACAAATAATAACAAATAGTGAGAACACTGAGCAAAGAAAATGGGTTTTCATCGGGATTCGAACCAGAGACCTCCGGATTACTAGACCGGTGCTCTACCGACTGAGCTATTGAAAGCCCTAGATCGGTGTTCGTCCCAAACCCTCAACTCTCTTTGCTCGTGTGGTCAGAAGCTATAGTGTGTATGTATGCCCCACACACACACACACTATTTATTTTTATTTGTTTCTGGTCAGTTTTCCCTTTCTTGTTTCAAAATATATTACAAAAAGCTGCATCGCTTCGGCGATCCCTCGCATTTATTCCAAAGCTGATTTACATCCTTTGGGTTTATGTCAGGTTAATGTGTGTGTGTGTGGCATACATACACACACTATAGCTTCTGACCACACGAGCAAAGAGAGTTGAGGGTTTGGGACGAACACCGATCTAGGGCTTTCAATAGCTCAGTCGGTAGAGCACCGGTCTAATAATCCGGAGGTCTCGGGTTCGAATCCCGATGAAAACCCATTTTCTTTGCTCAATGTTCTCACTATATATATATATATATATATATATATATATATATATATATATATATATATATATATATAGGATATTAAGTTTTTGTGTTTTATATATATATACACTTTGTATATATTATATATACAAAGAGATAGACAGAGGGAGTTTATATAAATTATGTGTGTGCATATATATATATAGAGAGAAAGAGTTGGAGTGTCAAAGAAAATACAATGATTACAGTGAAGTGTTTTGCAACCCTAAAGTGTTTTGGAAGCTTAACAGGAAAGACTTGTACACTGACAATGACGTAGAGAACGCTGAGAGAATATGGACGCCCGAATTTAAGGGAGAAAATGGTATTGTGAGGGATGGAGAGAGAGAGAGAGAGAGAGAGAGAGAGAGAGAGAGAGAGAGGGAGAGAAAGCCAGTCCAAACACTCGGAGCCGAGGCAGAGAGCCACTGAAGCCATTACCAGACGAACGTGCCTTACGCCATCTCTCGTTTGCGTTTTACCGTGACAGAAATCACAGAGACTGCGGGCAAACTGAGTCTTAGATTCGATTTCTGATCGAACTCCTCCACTCTCGGCATTCCGTGTTATTACAAGGCCACCCCGCGGGAACAAACATGGATCCAGGCAGGCGACGCCGTTCGGTCCCGACGGAATAAACTTTGAGCTCATCGCTCGCACGGATATTTCTCGCCCGGCACGAAATGGGTTAAACCGGCCGAGTCCATCAAAGAAAATGTTATCAGTGAGAAGATGCAGCTTAACACTGAGCTGCACTTTTGGGGAGTGCATCGGGCGATCCTGCAAGTCTAATGCCAAGCTCGTGTTTTGAAAATTAAGAAATATGGAAGGAAAAAAAAATCAGGGAGATTTTTCCTTTCCTTGTCTGGCGGGCACGACAAAGTTGGAAATCGGTACAAATCAGCATTTATGTGACTCGCGTAGTTACGCAATTAGTATGGTATGCATTTTATGCTTCAAGGCTATGAGGTCGTGCGCAAAATCGTTCTTATCACGAAATCTTCACAATATTTCGGCTCTCGTCAAAATGAAGTCGCATAGTGCATTACTATCAAATCTTAATCAAACCAAGTCCAAGATAAGAGGAGATTCACAGATACATTAGCCATAGATCGCCGGGTTCACATTGATTTGAACGCTCCGAATTTATCATGTCTTGGTTTAGCCTTTTCCTCAAGGTTAGAAATGTGCAATTTTAAGTGTTTCGTACAGACCAGAATTTTTGGAGAAGTCGCCATTGAGAAACTCCGTAAACTAAAGATGGTGACATCCGATGACATAGTTTCGAGATAGATGCCTGCTAATAAGAGTGTCACGCTTTGAATATTGAAAAGGAGGGAAGGGATAGGTTTAATGCAGTTAGACAGTAGCAAAGACAGGAATCACTTTGACTGCTCTCCAACTTCCACCTGATTGGTTCTGGAAGGGGTGTGTCAAAATTGAGACGTGTAAGACAACATTATACAATTGGGATGAGTAATTTTTCTTCAAATTGCCTTCACTGAAAAAAAAAAGGAGTGTATCGTGTTGGTTATTGTAAATTAATAGTTTTTCCCCATGTTTGTACTGAGCTGTGAATTTATCGAGTTTCATACAGAACTCAGTTTTTGCACATACTTAATTGGCTACACGACTTTGTATTAGACAACTGGCTTCGGTTTAAAATGCAATTTTATGTACTTTTGTGTTTTGTTTTGCTTTTAAGTGCATACTTGAAATGGAAAATATTCCTCCGCCTTCCCTTTCCACTTTAAGGTCTAGTTACATCGTAGGTTGCATATTATCCGCTTGTTCCATGTACGATGAAGAATGGAATTCAATTAACAATACATGGATGCACGTGCGTTTTGCAACAAGGAAATGCCAGTACAAGACACAATAAAAACAAACAAAGCAAAAACATGTACACGCAGACGCGCAAGTTGCGTTGTGTATGCATTCAGACTCTCTATGTTTGTATGTTTGTAATTTGTTCACAGGAAACAACGTTGTTTATGCTAGCTCAATACATTTTAGGACGGCTTCGCGGCAAGAGATGTCCTCTTGGGTAATTATGAATCTTGTTCCATGAATAATTATTTTTGCTCAGTATTACCGCCAGTGAGATGCCTATCTCTAGGAAAGAATAAGATTACATAAATGTTAATGCAACATGTAAAAATACAAACGTGAATTCATTTCCGCATAGTCTCTTTTTCATTGTGTTTGGTTTTCTTATGATGAAATTAATTTTAAGCAACGCGTATGATTAACAGACAATTAAATTTTAAATACTTTCGCTTTTTTGTCGGGACGAAGCTGAAGTGATTTTTGACGTGCAACAGAATGAAGAAACAGAAGATAAAATATTCTACTACGAACTGAAACCAACAAGGTAAACATATATTCAAATATATAGATATGTAAATAGATAGATAGATAGATAAATAAATGAATATATACATATGTACGTATATATATATATTATATACATAATCATGTCTACATGAAAATAGGTATATACAATGAAATGTAAAAACGCTATTAAACATATAATGTAACAAAATATTATCTTATATGTATATATATGAATATATATTTATATCTCACAAAGAGAGAGAGAACGAAAGAAAGACAACTGTGCAAGACAAAAAAAATCAACAAAAAACAAACCAAAAACACACACACAAACACACACAAACGGCGCCTTTGCTCCACCGCTCTCACCCTTCATTCAGACACGTGTGCTGACCTTGGAGCAGAAAAAAGGTGACGATTGGACATGAAAGTACTACAAGAGTGGAAACATTAGGAGATCGATGTAAGAATGCTGGCGTGGCATGAATTGCTGCAGAGTTTCACACTCTAAAGCAACTCAATTCATTTGCGGCATCATTTCCATTCCCTGCATTTTTTTAAAGTAAAGTAGGGCTTTTTAGCGATTTTTGTTCCCCACACAATCTCAGTATGTTCTTATAAAACAAGCCTTTAGTTTTAGATTATAGATTACACTTTCATTTGAAACAAAGAGAGCACGCAGCATAAACTTTCTTCGTCTTCTGTTGTCTTCCAATGCCACTAGCGGTAGCTAACGAAGTAGATTAAGAAAAGAAAATGTGCTCTTTTCTGCATATCCTTTTCGGAAGGGGGTGGGATATCAACATTGGTCAAAAGGTTATCCCGTTCTCTAATGCGATGAACACAATCTGACAGTCATGTGGCTTTCCGTGGCATATTGCGTTGAGGAATTATTGCGTTGAGTTACAATGATACATGAATATTATCTGAAGGGCTGTCGATGGGGAGATGGTCTGGTGAATAACACTTCTAAACAACATTATTGATGAGGTATGTTTGTCACTTGTATCAATCCATCAGGTCCTGAAGGAATTTTTGAAAAAAAAATTATCTTGTAATCATCAAAATTACACCTCTATTTTCATTGCATGTCTTTTGTTTGAAATAGATGATATGACATTTCTGCAAGTCATCGTAAGGAATCAATTTAAGAATGTGTTATGAGTTTAGCAATTAAGAGCGATTCAAATTTCTGCCACAACAACACAAAATACACGTTGTGAGCGACAAGGCGCTATGTATGAAAGGTATGCGTATAATATGAAATATTATTTCGGTGCATATTGAAATACTAGTTGTAGCTTTGTTTTTTTCCCTATATCGATGTTCGTGCTGAAATATAGCTACTCAGATATTCATGCTAAGAGATATACAGTTCATGAAGGAGCATTGTATTGTAATTCACCACTGTAGTATGTGATAAGAAAATATGCGTTTACCATTTTCAGTAACTCCGTATACTCATGGTCGGAATGCCGATCGTTTTAATGTGCAACCACGACAGGCGCGCAAACTCCTTTTGAACAGCAGGCGACCCTTTAACCCGAGCGCGCAAACTTAGATCGGGCTTTCGTTGATTGTGTATAATTCAGTATTCTTTCGAAATATCGCTTGGAGAGCTAGCGCGGTGGAGAGTCAATATTGGACAATTGTGTTATTCACGAATCAATTCATGATCAATCTGTGCATACTGGGCACGTTAAGTGTATCAATCTATTTCGACCGCCCAACAAACTCTTGCGAAAGGCATGTTTTGCAACCATTGAAATAGCGAAGAATTCAAGGGCTTCTCTTTCTCTCTCTCTCTCTTTCTCTACTTCTCTGTTTCTCTATCTTTCCTTCACTTTTTTCTCTCTCTCTTTCTGAGAAGACCAGCTACGTGCACATTCATAAAAATTATGTTCATCATCACTCGCTGTCTTTTGCCATCAACCAGGTCACTGCATATAGAGCACGAGAGAACTGAGAACAAAGGAGAAAGACAGGTACTGAAAGAGAGGGAGAGAGATAAGGAAATAATAGGAGGATAGCTCCCGCTTATTTGAACGCCCACAGATAGATAAATTTGAATCGAAAGGAGAGAAATGCGCTCTCCTTACCTATATAGGTATAGTATACACAAAGGCGGTGAATTATTGGCCTTAATATGGCGTTGTCGATGTGTCTATCGCAATGCGCCTCACGCGACAAAGCAGTTTCGTATACAGTTTTAACGCTATATAGTTCTTCATAGTATCCCCTCACCAATTTGCGTATGAATTGAGTTACATTTGGTATATACCTCGTTTGATGATATGATGTACATTAAAGTCCAACAGGACCAATTCAAGTGTCTTTCTAGGAAAAAAATAATTGCCCAGCAGTTTGCTTGTTGTTTCTCAACTGCATCATTTACACACATGAATGTAATATGATACCCTAATGTATGAAACGAGTTAGATGATCTCCCTGTTCAACTGTAGAACGAGAGTAGATGTCATAGAATTATTTACACACGACTATATATCTACTTTTTTCAAGTTGCTATCTTATTAATCACTCTAGTAGGGCCTACTTCCCCGTATCATATTATTTACGAATTTAAAGACTTTTCAAAAAAGACCCGACAGAATACCCACGTGATAAGAATCGTTCCGAAGATTCAAGAATCCACAAAGAGACTTTGAAAAACGGGTTGCCTTCACTATATAGAGTGTAGCATCCGGTGGTGTTAGATCGCATTTTGATTTGGAACAACCGCGAGAACAAATAGTAGGGTCATTGACCTTTCCGTCTTCGAGAAAGATGACAGCAAGATAAAAAGGAGAAATTGCAACAAATAAAAGAGCCAAAATTTCTTTATTTTCCCCATATACAGTCAGCAGAGTGTTCTTATCAACTATGTCGATTTCGAGCAAGTCGCTCACGAGGAATTAAACAAAATTTGAAAAAAAGAGATAGATATTAAGATAAGAGCATCACATCGGTTAAAGGGGGAGCGAAATCCCACTAAATGAACAAAGTGGAGGTCGGTGTTTTGGTGGATGGAACTCTGAACTCGTAAAGAGTGAAATAATCTAGGTTCAAATCCTGACTGGTGAGTGTATTCTTGGACAAGATCTTTAACTAACACTATCCCTTAGGAGTATATATGAGTACATGGCTACGCTTGAGTAATAACACGGGTTATTTTTCCGTCAAGAAAGTGTTATTACCTTAAAGGAGACTCCAGATGAGTTTCAGAGTTTTACATTTGAACAAGGATACATTAGTTATACTGAGTACAGAGTTTCAGAATTCATAGTGATTGGTATGAGGAATACGAATGTATTCAAAATTAATAACAAATTGCAATGAACGAGGATGATGACATGGCAGCCTCACCATGAGAAAGCATGAGTTGGGGCTCAAGGAAACAGAACAAAAAAAAAGAAGGTATGCATACATTCTACACAGGTAAACTTATCAATGAAGCGGTATTGTAATAGAATTACACTACTACATTTCTGAAATACGTGAGGCTCCTATGTCATCAACACTGTTCAGTGTAATTTGGTGAAGATTTTTCAGAGTATCGTTTCTCTGCTCAAAGACCATAATAAATTCCAGAAATCTATACATGGAGCTGTCGATTTATGTGCTATATGATGTGACATTATGAAAATCGTCTGGAATACCCCTTTAAAAAAGCTACCCTTGGTAAACAAGACCACATAGTAATATAAGATGGTGTTGCCGAGCTAGAATGTCACAGTCTTCTAACAGGGTGTCCCGTGGGTGATTGCATGACCTTGTGCTTGGCAATCATTAAAAAAGGGCTGTTGTCGTTTCTGTAATGTGTACAAAAAGACCATCGTTTGTGTCCTTGACAATGTAAAACGTCATAATCATATTATCTTTTCACCTATCATTGTATCTGAAAGGTCATTTATCCTTGAAACGTTTTGCGCAGTCTATTAGAATACATTCTCATAGAAAATGTGGAATTAGTGACCTTTTACGTTAAATACGCACGAGACTTTACAGTCACGTACTGAGCGACCCTTGCCTATTCAATAATGTGCAAAGCGTATGGCCCACCTTGACGCAGGCAAAGATGACATAATGTCCAATATTGCTTCCTTTTGGGTTTTTGTAGGTATTCGATAGCATATACGTGAAATATTCAAATGATAAAATTATACAAGAACCCCCAATCTAAAGATCTACATTATTTTTTTTTTACGATAGTATCACGATAGTAATCACCATAGGAGTCATAGTTGTAGCAGTATAGTAATGGAGGTAGACAGTGATAATAGTAATAGTAGTAGTAGTAGTAGTAGTAGTAGTAGTAGTAGTAATAGTAGTAATAGTAGTGGTAGAAGTAGGAAGTGTACTAGCGACAGAATCAATAGTAGAAGATGTTATATATGTATATTCTTCTTCATAGTAACATGTGCTTTCTCAAACCTAAAACGAGGCGATAGTACGATTTTTTCGAGGACAGTTTAACCAAAAACTACATTCAATGTGAATATCATTGAAAATAATGACGGTCAGCACTTAAATGTCAAGGTTACTTGGAGAAGTATAGCACTTGTACGTTGCTTTCATCAGACCCACACACCAGCTGATTAATCAAATGCTCGCTATAAAAAGAGAAATGCGTCTTTACACGTGGGTGTTGGTTCCTACTGGTACAGTTTCACTTTATGGCGAACTTCCGAACATTAATGGTGAATTAATGTATATCTGTGTGGATGTGTTGTTTGCGTGTTGTGTGTATAATAATGATGCATGCTTGAAAGGATTGCTTTGAGTGTTTCTCCAAGTGCATACATGTGTGTGTATTTGTGTGTGTGCGTGTGTGTGTGTGTGTGTGTGTGTGTGTGTGTGTGTGTGTATCTGTATGTGTGTATTCTATATGAGTTGTATTCTGAGTTTGTACATTGTGTGTCCACGTTAGTAGCATCCGCACCCGTGTGCGCGCGCATAAGTGCGTCTATTCTCTGCCCCCAAAGGCATTTGGCACAATGTCAATGCCTCTGTCAAAGATCATGGCATTGCTATTTCTCGCTATTTGTGAATGCGCTGTTGGAAGTGGTTGCACATTATGATAGTCAGTAGACGCCCATGTCTTTCGCTTTTAAATTCATCATCTACTGCTGTATTGTACTGTGGGGGGGGGGGGGGGAAGGAGGAGCGGTTTGAATAGGGAGGACGGGAAGAGATCCCCTCCCTGGTTTAAATGACTTCCCCCCCCCAAAAAAAAAAATAAATAAATAATAATAATAATAATAGATAAATAAAAAAATAAATAAATAAATAAAAAAAATACAAAAATAAAGTCATCGCCACTCACCATAATCACAGTCAGAATTCGTAAACGTTTCATATTATGTACATAAACATAGATGCATGCATTCACAGTATTATGCACATACAATACGAGGACATAATTACCAAGCCAACAAGCATGCTTGACCTATGCATGTGCATAATGTAGAATCAAGGAGGTGGTAAGAGACATTACGATAAATTGTGACACTATATAAGTCTTGTTTCCGTTATTAAAAAGGAGGGGGTGTTTCTTCAAATCTATGAGAAGCCCCTACGCGGCCTTTGTGCCAACGCTTTCTCCAGGGGAAAAAAAATCTGCTCAACAATGTTGCTCCTCTTTCTCCTTCTCTCCCACTGCCCCCCTCCCTCCCTCCCTTCATCTCCTCACCCCACCCCCACCTCCCCCTCCCTCTCTCATTCTCGTCTCTCTGTCCTTCTCTGTGACTTTGAGACGAATCAGTTGGCGCATCGGGCACGGCGTGAGGGTAAAATTGTGATCAATTGACTCCCTGATCGAAGGTAATCATTACAAATTCATCCTCTTTGCCCGTCTACCTCGTGGGTGTATGGCGATCCATGGGGGAGGAGGGGGGGGGGGTGGGCTCGCCTGTGATGGACTTTACGAGCACATGAGAGCTAGGAGTGGTAGACACGACTTGTATACGATATGAGGAGTGGCGTGAAAAATTCGCAACGGAGCCATTACGGACTAAACCCACGAGCGCAAAGCACATTTCGTATCGCTGTGGTCTACAAGACAGTAGTATCTGTGCATCTGCCCCTTAATCAATAACCCTAGATAAGAAGTATGATCGTAACAAATGTCAATGGGTTCCTTCTCAGAAGCTGGCAAAATTATATGGCTCCATCTCTATACTTGCGAAATATATGACAGCTTTTGAAACCAAATTAAGTAAGGTCCGGAGCAAATCTGCCTACTTACGCGTTAGTCAACAATATAACAAAAGAAAAGAAAAAAAAAGACTTTTTAACTGCAACGACTTTTTAATACGCGACTGTCGACTTATGCGATGTCGACTTAACCGTGAATTCATTTTAGATGCAAACACGCTCAAACATAAACACAAAAAAAATTTGCATAATCCCTTTCATATCAAATAGAAAGGAATTATGGGGCAGCGATCTATTCAAGAGCATGGGCTTTCCCAATGCATAGAATAGTAAGATAAACAAGGACCAAAGACGCTGAGTTTGCGTATCACCCATTAGATCATATCCTAGCTATCCTTTGGACGGATGTCCAGTCTTCTATCGACTCTTACTCTTTCTCACCAGAGTGCTAGAAGCTCCCTGACCTTTGCCTGAATTCTACTCGGACTTCCTCGAGGCCTCTTGACGAAAGTGGTCCTCAGAGGAGAGAAGGAACAACTTTGCAACAATCTGCGATCAATCTGCCAACAATTTGGTTTACACAGAGAGTTTGGTTAGCAATGGACAACATTCAGTTACACCAGTCATGCGTGGTACCACGCATTTGCATTGTTATGATTATATTCCCCTTGTACAGCTTTATTACGTCGCTTTTCGCGTTCATGACAAAGTATTAAAGAACATATATTTTTCTACGGCTTCGTATTTCAGTTTTACATTTAATCATCCAGGATTCAAAGACTTTCAACAACACTAATCACTTTCAAAGACCATTAATTCTGCAGATGAGAAGCGTGAAATTTTGCCTAAATAGCAGTCAACTTTTGAAACGCGGCCATTCCGTTAAGTCCTTAACTATTTATACACCGAATTCATGGTCTCCTCCCATTGACCAACACGTCTATTATTTGAAGTGTGTTGAAATGGTCTAATTAGGGTACTGAAACAAAGTGGGACTCGATGATTCCATTGTCTTCGTGCGCGTATCATTTTTTCCGTTGGTAACAATAGCATAAGTATTAACAACACAGACAGTACACTGCAAGATAATCACCGTTCTGTACGTGTAGCTACCTGCCCGATGCCGACACACGGTTGACAGACGAGGATGTCCCCTCAATACTAGAAGCGGAGTCTACTTACGACGGGATCATCCCACGAGACCGACACCCACGAGTTCGACATTGAATAAAGGTTCATGAGTCTTACAGCCAACGAGTTCGACACTGTTATAGGCAAATAAAGCCCATGAGTGAATTTGACACTAGGTAAAAACAGACCAAGAGTTCGACAGATACAACGCGGGGTGTAATGTGTCGGTCTCGTGGGCCTTGTTTGCTTAATGTCGAACCCATGGCCTGTATGACTCGTGGGCTGTATGACTCGTGGGTGTCAGTCTCGTGACGTGCACCCCTTACGACGTTCGATAACAGTCTTCTGACTACTTCCCTACTTATCTAAGCCCCAAGAAAACATAATTATGTCTGATGAAATCGATGACATTTTGCCTTTCCTTTAAACATTTTACCATGCCTTTGAAGTTTTGTCATTCCGTTGAACATTTTGCAATGAAATTTCTACCAATCTGAACGAAATTTTAGACCACATTATATGCTAAATCCCACAAACAACTATCGAGTGTGATCGATTGTGACAATTTGACTTTAAATGCCATTTCCTCGGCTGCATGGTTTTCGACTTTGGCTCCTTTTGCCGTGACTAGTGACACATTGCCCCCCCCCCCCAAAAAAAAAAAAAAAAAATAGTGCCGGTGTCATTCTGCTAGTTTACTAAGTAGGTGTAATACCATCCTATTCTTACATGCCATCCGAATCAAGCGTCTAATATACATTGAGGAAGAGTTAAAGCTTTTGGTGTTCACGTGAACTTTGAAAGGTCGACGTAGTTTCGTGGCCTTTGCATTTATTTCCCCGAGGCTGTGGGGCACCTGCTCTTAATCTTTTATCACCACTTAGATGATCATTTCTTTGTATCACTAATTACTCGATTGTGCTCGATTTTTCACTGATCACATCCTTTTGTCTTGCCGCCTTCAAGCAAAGACAAATTTCTTTCCGGATACATTCTTCTTTATCCTAAAAGACGACGCAAGGATGTCGAGACAATATTTTCTGCATAGGTAAGCTTCAATACGAAATCAGTGGGAGAAAAAAGAGTAATTTCTTAGAAGGAACATTAAGAAGGCCACAGACAGGTTATCAAGCAAAGATCCCAAGTTGACTGATTGTCGAGGTAAATACTAATCTGACCAAATGGGTATCCAGGCGTACTTCGTGTTCGGAAACTGGCAAATGTGTTGGGAGTATGTCGGACACAATCCAGGGTATTTCCCGGGTGCCCTGTGTTCGGGGCTCCGGCAACCTGTGTGGATGCACAAGTCTTTGTATAGGACAAAAGTATAGTACCATTAGATAGAAAAAAAAGGAAAATACATTCGGGGGGCTCACTCTATAGATGACTTAAAAGTCTTGCAGACGCAGTGATGTAGCCGTGATCCAGACAATTTGAAATGTTTGCTACGTAATAGTCAGAGTCATTTTATTTCGCGCAAGACCTTCCTACTCTGCAATGCTAATTGATTCATTACCAACATCTTTGATTTCTTCTTAGATTGTCATAATTAAAACAGATGACAAGAAGAGGTAGTATGATCATAACTGAGCTCCTCTGGAAAACAGCCTTTCCACGTCGTCATCGCTAAGAACCATCGATCCGTATTTTACGCAACTATAAAATTTGTTGATTTATTTGAAATTAATTACCATACCATAACAACATGCAAGGCAGACATGAAGAGGGGTAAAGGAAAACAAAAGTACAGAATGGATGGAAAGCTGAAAGAAACACATATCACCAGTGAGAGTTAAGAGTGCGATATATCGACAGCGTGTTCCCTATTTCCAACAATCTGCCATATTGATCGAGTTGATGTGGACGAATCAATGGATGAATGGCGCCGCACAGAATGTCTTTTAGCGCCAGATTATGAGTCGTTTCTCATATATATCTCAACTGCCTCAATTTGTGTGTGTGCGCGCGCGCGTGTGTGTGTGTGTGTGTGTGTGTGCGTGTGTCTGTGACTGTGGTGGTGGTGGTGGTGGTGGTGGTGTATGTGTGTGGGTGTGTCTATGTCTGTGTCTGTGTATCTGTGGTGGTGGTGATGGTGGTGGTGGTGTGTGTGTGTGTGTGTGTTTGTGTGTATATGTGTATGATAATATGGAAATGTGTGAAATTATTTCCATATCATTAATAATGTAATACTGAATGTCACGATGACCGCGACTCAATTTCGGAAAACATTATCTCGTTACAAAACTTTCAACCTGGTTTATTCTGTCTAAGCTATTATGTGTCGTCAAAAATGTCTGGTCTCATGTTGTTATTCTCGCAGGACAAATCAAGAGTTTTCTGACTTAAGACGAGATCTTCCTCAATCAACTGATGTTAAATTACACTCACACCCGCAACTAATGAAAAGAGGAATAGAAGATAAGACTTCGAATAAGTTTGTACAAGTCAAGTGAGTTTGTATACGTCCAAGTATTGATAACCAGCAACACAACTCAGGGACTTGGGGAAAGGCAAAAATTGAGACGGAGACAAAATAATGGCAATAATAGAAGAATAAGGAAAATACAAATATTCTAATTACCTCATGAAGGCACTTTTTATCATTCCACTATGCGCGTGTGTTCGCTGGTGTGCGAATTGAAATTTTGATGTATTATGATACGTACAAACAAGAGAGTATACAATACACCTTTTATACATTTATTATTAGAATTATTCTGCTCGTATTCATATTGTGTTTTTAGGAGTTTCGTGCTGGACGGCTGTAAACTGAAATTGATCTTTGCAGAACTACGTGGAAGTTTTGTTTTCCCCCGGATTAAGATAGCACACGAGCTTTGGAGTTGGCGACATTGAGCTTGCTTACGTTACCTAAATGCAAATCAAGGGCTCCAATCAAAACGCCATAGTCCTACTGTAAAGAGTTCAATATCAATCTTATGTCAATCACTTCTTTTGTGGGTCGTATTAGCGTGCTCTCATCTATCATCGGAAATGTAACCGATTTCAGTCCCGAAGGACCGGGGGGAATTGAACAATATCGCCAGGGCTTAGTGGGGATGCGTCAGTCACCTGTAGGAAAAATGTTACGAAAAACGTGCCAGTCCGGGTTTCAATGTCAGCCCGAGCACAAGGGGGACATTTGTCTTTGATAGACTGTAGGGAAGATTATGTCAATTGTTGATAACTGGAGTAACACAGCAGAAAGAGAGGGAGAGAGGGGGGGGGGGGAGGGAGAGACATCCAGACAGAGATAGACAAAGACAGACAGAGAAAGACAGAGAAAGACGAGAAAGGATAAAGGCACACTGACAGAGAGAGGGAGAGAAAAGGAGAAAAAAAAGAAAGATAGAGAAAGGGAGAGCGAGAGGATACAGACACACTGACTGTAAAACAGGAAGAGATGGAGAGAGAGAGGGAAGAGAAAAGAGAAGGAGAGAGTATCTACAGACACTGACTGAAAAGAAAAAATAGAAAGAGACCGAAGAGAGAGAAGACCGAGAGAAAGAAATAAAGACAGAAAGTCAGAGAGGAAACAGACGCAGTGACCAGCTGGTGGCTGAAAGAGAAAGAAAGGAAGGTAGAGAGATATAGAGGTAGAGAGTGAAGGAAATAATAGACGTCTGATATCAGAGAGGGAAGCGTACACGTACCTGCATTCCAAACCACACCCCCTTCATTAATTTTGCTTCTCTTCATTCTCGTCCATACCAAGTTGACAGGGACCAATCCCATTCTTACCTTCCCAAGACATCCTTGGAATATCATTTGAGGTAATTTGAGGCATGCGCCTTAAGTCGTGAATAATACGAGCACGAAGGTGTCGAAATCGTCTAGCGCTTTGGAATTAGAGCGACAAGTCTTTCACACTCCAGAAATCTCTTGAAGAGAAACATTAAAGACCAATTCCACTGTAATTCATTCGTGTTTGATTGCAAGGATACAAGGTTTGTACTGGTGCATGCAAAGATTTCAATTGAAAATTGTATGAAAAATTATTTCATAGAGAAAATAGCTAATACCACTTGTCTCCCTTTGTGCAAATGTATTTGTAAGATCGCAACTGCTGATCTATGATTTAACAAACAACATGTCGGAAAAAAGGAACCAGCGGGAGTCGAACCTGTCATCTACTCCTTTCGGGCAGCGACACTACCACCAGGCTATCGCTACTTGTTGTCGGCAATGACAAGATGACCTTGTACCTAAAACAAAATACCCAAGCTCTTCATTACCGACATTTTAAGTAGTCCAAGCGGACAAGGCATATTTAAATAAAGCGAGAGATTATTAAAACTGTTTGAACAAACTTCTGCTTCAAAAATGAATGAGTGAACACTTGATGATTGTTCAGATTACCCCTATCTATTTTCTTTATTTTCTAAAAAAAAGCCAACAAACAAACAAACAAACAAACAAACATATCATCCACTTGAAGCATCTCTCCCCTTTATCCCCCTGCCTACCACATATTAGGTTAGCCAAAAAGATTGTAATTAGCAAGGTAAGGGTCAGACTTTGTTGGTCAAAACTTTTATAAACTTGATAACAGCCTGTTTTAAAGTGAGGATAGTTTTACTGTTACGATTTCCACTTTCACAAAGAAAAATGGAACCGACATAATCAAGCTTGGAAGCATGCGTTCTAAGTTTGGGCATTCCATTCCATTCCATTCCATTCCATTCCATTCAACTCAAATCAATTTCATTTCCAATAGCACATTTTTGTTGTCGATACAAATTCAAGGAAGCAAAAACGTGCAATGTATTACCACATGTTTATGTAAACATATACATATGAAATTTCCCATATTCCCATGACTTATCAAACTATGACAGAAACCAAAGATGGCATACTCAGGTCGAAATAGTTTAAGCTTTTAAACAAAATATTTATTCTGATACTATTGAGGATTAGAACCATAAACGCGTGCAATATCGTCATAATGTTGCACGGTCACTGGTGATGACAAGGACCACGGCATGTTTTTAAAGTGTGTGAGTGTGTGTGTGTGGGGGGGGGGGGGTGAGTGAAGATATTGGTTATTAATAAACATAAGAGTAGCCTTTACCTCTTATATCACAATCATAAATGGTCTGAAAAGCTGCCAAAGGCAAACATACCTGCAGAATTACCACCATACGTAAATTTTGCTGGACATGTTTCTATATGTAGGGCTACGCCGGGGTACTTGACATGTTTCAAAAGGGAGCTTGGCGGATCGAGGACAATCTCTGTAACCTAGGTTGATGCTTCTCACACTGTTTCTTTTTACAAGCAAGCCTTTAACGTAATTCAATCGATAATTAAAAAAAAACATGCTCAATGCAAGCACTGCATGAAGCAGACAAATTTCGACCAAATATGCATCGAAAGTATGTACGTAGGTCTATTTTTTCAATAAATATCAGAGTGATTTGATGCAAATGCTCACAAGAATCCATGCTAATGAACAGAACACATGAACGCACATACACACACACACAATCACACACACAAACACACACACGTACATACACATGCACGTAATTAGAAAGCATAACGTTTCACCTCTATTTCAAATGCCAAGGACACACTCCGTTACAATTAAACTGTCAAAGACTTTGGCAACACGCAGCCAAAGGTTGGTTTCTCTTGATCTCACTTCATGTTTTGAAGTATAATCCTCTTCAATACTCTACATACTGCAACAATACTACTGAGTCTGCTTAATGGAGCTCAGAGAGCACGGGATATGGCGTGAAAAGCCGCTTTCAGAATGGAAATCGCGGTTATCAATAGTGTCAAAATAATCCACGGATGCTGAAACGTCGCATACATGAGCTATACGATATTCAAACTGTCCATTTAGAGTGAAAAGTGGCTGTCATTCTTTCGAGATCGATGACTAAAACTCCTTTTTATCCTGTTCCACTTTGCAAATTGAATTGTCATGTTTTCCTCTAAATTGATCATGCCGGGTGAGCGTTGGTTAAAATCCAACTTTTTTTTTGTATCAGACTCGTTGTTAGGAGCAACATTTCTTTGGTTGTTTCGCTGCAAATAAAACATAATCCGGCCTCTTCCGCATTCATCTACGAGGTCAAATGTTTTCAGGTAAATAAAGAATAAAGTCAAACCGTTGACAGTTTCATATACATCGTAATCTCTATAATGGAAAGAAGAGATGTATATCGACTAAATCTCTAGGATGCTTCCGGAAGGGGATATTAAGGCTACATTAATTAGAAGTATGGTTATCTTGGAAAGCTAAAGCGTAACTGGTAACTAGGTTGGGGGGGGGGGGGGACCAATGTGCATTAATAGGCTCCGTTATAATTCATCTCATATGAAGGTATGCTAACATCTACAATCAGCCGATAACATTAATAGGAAGCACATAAAAAGCGAAAACTCGGGGAGGGGTTACTTGGAGTGGTAAATTATGAAAAGCGTTTGTTTTTATAAGGTATATCTATGAACTCTCATCTCATTTCGTTCATTCACAGATAAAATTATGACTCATACACACATGGTTTTAGAATTTAATAGGGAAAAGTAGGTTAGCAGAACAAAATGCTTTATAGGGTAAATGCTTGATGTAATTATTATTGACAGTAAGTAAATAAATCGTGTAACAAGTCCACTGACGCCGGATGATAGAAAATGTGATTGCCAATGTGGACAAGAGACTGTCGTAAAATTTGCAACCTCAGACAGTCACTAGTTAGCACCCATGGCTGTTTCTCGCTCGTCACTACCAACTTCAAAGTGAGTACCGTAAGGTCTGTAATCAGGCCCAAATCCTCTCGGATTTGGTTGACCGAGGAGCGAAAATTAAATTTTGATCGCCAGCAGTCTTTGTACAGAAGGAGAAGAAACAACAACGACAACACGTTTTGTGCAACCCGGCCGAATGTGATACAGACAGCACTTCTCTGTTATAATATTGGGAAATGCTATCAAAGCATCGCACATTGGAATTGCTATTGTCTTGCAGCAAACAAGCACGGCTATTTTTTGCTTCCTTTTCTTAAACCAGCCATGCATTGGAACTATTAGAGGAAACACTTTAAACGAGAAAGTGCACAAAGTAAACAAATATTTTGTTTGTGTCTTCCATGCGGGAGCAGCGAATTTATTCTCCTTTCTTTTTTTTCTGTAACTTCTTCTCATTTTTTTTTCTACTTAATCTACTGCTTTGTCTATCTTCTTCATTGACTTCTAGTACTAGTACTTTTCCTATCCTTCTGCTACTACTTCTGTCATCATTACTGCTGCTAACACTTCGTGTATTTTTTCTCCTTCTTGTTCTTTGCATCTATTCTTCTTATCATTATCATTATTCTCTTGATTCTCTCCGGCCTAATTACTTTATTTGCAACATTTCTGTTTGCATAATATCACAATTTATTGGTAGTATGAGTGCTGCTGCAGGGATTACTTGCACTCGGACTGGTGGGGACGCTGTTGTTTGTGGAATCAACCAATCACATCCGAGTGTTTGCACTGCACATGGGGCTGTTTACGTCATAGTAAAGCCGAGCTTAACAGCGCGAGCAATTGTGGTTTGTAGAGGGAATACATGACGTCGGGGTTTTGATCGATGCGTATTGTTAATCCTGATATCCCAAACATCGATATACACACTTCTTTCTCGACGATATATTAGGTGAAAACAGGAACCATTCTTCTTCCCCCCTTCCCATGATAATTCCAGAATCTATTTCCATATCGTCGCGCCAGTTATTAATAGCATGGTTTTATCAATCAATAAATAAATATTTACAACGCAACGATGTTTTCGGTAAAGATGTCACCTGTTAAGCTGCTACTATTTGCAGTTTTTAGTGTATTACAGAAATGTAGTCGTGACGTACAAGTTTTATATTTTCTGTTAAGGTCACTGATTTAGCTAAATCCACAAGTACTAGCATTTACATGAACTTTCTGACAAATAAGTCAATAATATTCAATATTAAACTAAAAATGATCCCACATGTCCACATCCGTTTATCTATATTTACCCTTACACAAATGGTTACTATACCAACAAGTTTGTTTGAGTCCTCAAGCTTAATTTTTCATGGGGGAAAAACAGACATGACGCAGTATTTTGCACTCAGGCCAGGAGTATTGACCAAAATAATTACTCTGTACAGTCGTAGTTATTGACCAGCCAATCGTACCACAGACGTGTCATAAAGTCAATAAAGGAAGCGTTTTTGGCGACGTTTTGTCTAGATGGTTCAGACCATTCGCAAGTTTCCAGAAAACTGTACACTCACACGACTCTGTCATGTAAGATGGAATGTAAAATGATTTGATGGGTAAAGTTCTTCTCATACTTCTTGATTTTAAGTCAAGTGTTTGTTGCGGTTGTAAGCGACTTATACTGGTAAAAACATTAAAAAATGTGTTTAAGTTGCAAAAATATGTTGAAAAAGTATTTATCATGGACATGAGAAAAATGTTAATTGAATAGAACATGCAATCGGTTTGCTTGTGGAAATCAGCGGTTTTATATTGCCGTAAAAGAAGATAAGATGCGTGATTTGATTTGTGAGTTAAGGAAATTTGACCAACAGAGGCAATAAGTATTTACCATCCATATTTGAGCTTAAATGTGTTTTTTGTTTTAATTGATATAATTATGGTTTCATTAGAAACACCAGTGACCAATAATGAACATTAAACACTACCCCCGAATATTGTATACGCTTAGACGCTTTGTTTAGTATCTGTTTTAAAATTGGTCTGACTTTATGCGTTTGAATAATTCCATTGCTCTGTATTCTGACGCATGAGAGCGTCGGTAATTCGGCGAATGTTAAGATGACAGTTTATTGAATGAAGGGAGATTCGCACCAAACTAAATGTCGCAAAACGTGCGCAAGATAAAGTGATTATTTCACGCTAGAACTGACCACTGCATTGACCTTTACCCGCCGCTCTGCTTTGTCCGGTGCCTTGAGATGTTTTAGAGGTCACGTGCATTTACAGTGTGTGCTGTGCTATTTAGCTGTTGTGTTGCACCTGGATTAGAATCAATTGTGCTTGGGCAAAACATCTATAAAACAGGTTTGATGTAATTCCAGAGCCCACATGTTAAAAGCAAAAGTTAACGTAGATGAATTCTATACATACATAATATGCATACCATGTACGTTAATTATATAGTACATTTTAACTTCATTTCGAATTTCTTTTACTCTGCTTATAGATTTGTCATATTTATAATATCCAGTTGATTTACTAATGACATGCTTGGTATTTGAACAAAGCAAACGAAAAAAAAAAAACACACGAAAAAATGCTCAGAAGGCGTTGGGAGCAACTGGAATAATGTGTGATCAAATACAAACGATGAAATCTTTTGAAAACATGAATTCAATATCTCTCGTGCTGGCAATATGTATCATAATGATTGTGTAAAAAGCAATTAACATCCAGGGTTGCAAGAACAATAACCATTCTCCTATACTCATTAATATGCCAACACAGCCTGGCATTAAGCATCTTCGCATGGGTGATTAAACGCACACACATACAAATACAAACACACACACACACGCACTCACACACATTATACATATGAATAATTATACACTCACACACGCAATCACGTTATTATAAATACAGACATGGACAGATGTACTCGTATAATTCCATAGATAACATCATAATGAAATAAAGCTATTGAGAACGTGCATGCCTCGCTGAAAAGCCTTATCTCTTGAAACATCCAATAATTCTAATATATCTTAATATCCAAAAAGATAGGATGAAGACAATACCTTTCTCACTGAGCACCAGGTGTTCCTAGAACTGCTTGGATCCATTCGAAAGACGAAAAAAACGACAACTTGTATTCCTCTGCCTCGGAAAGTCAGCTAAGTCTGCATTTAAACGCTCAAAGAAATTCTCAGACACCAAGAAAGATGTCAATCCCACGAAAATCCTCACCCGCGATTCAGACTTTCTGAAGTTCACCCTGCAGGTCCTAAGGTTTATTAATTAACGGGATGGATGTGGCGTCCACAACCACCGAACGTTACGTAAGAATTCCACACGCGCACTTGTCTTCCGTGCGCCTCTTCGCTGGTGACTACAGTTCGATCACACGAAACTGTTGGGAGAGGACTAGTATCGAATCTGACGAGATATTATCTGCACTACCATGAGTTCTGCTAATCTGTTGGTATCTGTCTATCCCCGTCTCTCCCTCGATCTCTCTCTCCTCTTTTTCTCTCCGTGTCTCCCGCAGTGATGGAGAAGCATCAATGAGGTCGGTTGCCTACCAACGTGTAAGCAGTGAGGTGCACCTCCCTGGTGTAAGAGAGTGAATTGCCGGTAAGCCGTGCGCTGGCGGACTTGCAAGGATCTCTCCTCCTCTCTCTCTTTCCATCTCTCCCTCTCTATCTCTCCATCTCTTTCTCTCTGTGACTATTACTCGTTTCAGAGCGCGATGTTTGTCGTGCTGTGAAATGAAAAGTGGGCGGGAACTATTGGTATTTTTTTCTGTTGAACTGTGGTATCTATACCAACCATACACTGAATGTTATTCTCTCCTTGGTGGGCATCATTTTTTAGTGTGTCTATCTCTCAACGACCCTGGTCCTCTCATTGTTAAACCCTGAAGGACTGAAGTATGACACTGATATGATGAGGCAGCGGAGCAAAGTATGTGAACATATTATGAAGGACAAAAAATAGAAAAGGTGGAGCATATTACGTATGTGTTCTTATATACAGTGTATATGTACATGTATGAATAGATATCTGTAATAAGATGTAATATATATATATATATATATATATATATATATATATTGCGAGATAGTTCCCTTCCCAAACGTACGCGGTGCCTCATTGTAGGTAGCATATACTGAAAGAAACTGTGTGTGTGTGTATGTGTGTGTTTGTGTGTTTGTGGGTGTGTGAATATCTTTGTGTGTATATATATGTGGGTTTGTGAACATGTGTGTGTATGTATACATATATATGCAATGCAAATAGACATATGAACATAATAACATATTATCTATACATGTATATGTCTATATTTGTAATGCTATTTTGTTTGTAATCATTATGCTTAGAATGATGATAAAACATGGTTATTATATTTTAGCAGTTTGATATAAGAAACTATTAATATATATATATTTTTTGATTAATGATATATTTTGTTGATGAGATGATGTCAGATTGGATTTTTGTACTGAATTCAATGATTGATTTGTGTAAATAAAGGTAATATTTCAGAAGATTGGCATTATATGATATTGCATTATATAATTATGACACATCAGGTTAAACAGACAATAACTATTCTGTTGGTAGATCCTGATGAAGGCCTGATGACAAGTCCAATTTTATATATATATATATATATATATATATATATATATATATATATATATACATATATTCATATATATATTCATATCATACGTGTATGTATGCACAAACAAACATTGAAATCCAAGCACAAACATGTATACGTATGCAGGTATTATGTGGTGTTTGTTATAATTTTTATTTGCTTACATAGTAATGATTGTGATGCAAAGCAAATGAGATTTCCAAAAAGTGCATCATCAATCTTGATGATTATTATCATTATTTTATTGTGCATCCATGCTGGATATCACGCATTATTCATTTTATATATATTTGTATTTACATATATATTAGATCTGGAGTATCTTTTTTATTGAGGAATATGAAAATAAATTGAAATGAAATCAATAATCTTTTTCATAATGAAGATTATTGTGCATGTCAGTGGAATGTTTGGGAAGCCATTATTTCATCAGCTCAATTATTAACAAGGGATTACCAGTGATATGATATATGATGGAACGCTTGTGTCCAGTTTCAATAAACTTCTACCCAACCACTTGTTTGATTTCCTCCGCATATATAATATAACTTCAACACGGAGAGGGCTCCATGCTTGAGTTATACGCATTATGTGCTTATCTTAAACACCAGAATACAGAACGTAGGCAAGCAATGGTTATATGGCCCAACGTCCACTCAGCAAAAGCACTGCTTGCACGCGACGAAATGAAGGAGAGATGTCTAAAAAAGACAAATCTGACGATTAGTAATGCAAAATAGAAGCAATCAGTATTGATTTTCGAGTGGAAACTTATTGGCAAGATGGTTGAAATGAAGTGGTCAGAATGAAAGCAATAGGCTTGATTAAATCGTTGCCTTCGGGACACAGAAAGAATATCTTCTTGCAAATTATTTATACGCGAACGGAACATTCCAGACAAGCCACGAGCAGTATAGTCTGGGCGTATTGAGCTGAAAGGACAATAATGATATGTAATCAGTTAAATCAATCAATATACAATAACAGCTATTTTTAGGAATGTCTTTATTACAGCATGTCCCTCCATCAACGTCGCAGCTATAATTACAATCACGTGACAAGAACTGTAAAAAAAAAAGAGAAGTGAATGGTGATTATTTTTTCCCTTCTTGATTTGTTCAATGATTTATAAACTGGCTTACACTTCTATGCAATCGCATTAATTACTGACAGGGACTAACAAGATGGATTGATAAGAAATAAAGCCTTTCTTTCTTAGTAAAAAAAAAGAAAAGAAAAGGAAATTATCGTTTTATCTGCACTTACCTGCAAATTTAGGCCACGGAGTTCTGAGGGCTTGTTTATGTAAAAAAAAAATTATAAATTTATAGCCACACGACCTTTGCGTAAGCAAACCGCTAGAAAGAATAAGATTTCTACTGAGTTTGATTTTGTCCTTTTACATACACTATCCCAATTGATTAAGGCAGTTAAAAGCATCTCTCGTTGTGATACATTCAATCTTTTTTCTTGTCCATTCTCAGATCTGGCTTCATTTCCCTTTCATTCCTTCAGTCATGTTCGTTCCTTTGTATTTATCTTCCTTTTCAAGCAGTTTAAACGTATCATACAATTCCTATACGACTATACCGTGAAAAGAATGTATGATTTGACAGGAATGGCTTGTTAAAACCCAAACTTTTTACATGACATTTAACATTCAACATAATCCACAGAATCACAATCAGATGGGAGAAAACATGACGATTTTGATGTTCACCCATGAAAGATAAAAGATACACCAATATGTAAGTCAAGGTCTGCGTAGTTTGCTTTATACCATTTCTAACCGTTAACCATGACGCTAATGTAGCTCCATGCTTTAACCATACATGCAGGAAAACCTGAGGCGGGAAAGAGACAATTCCCACCTTCCTGCTTACACCATGACTGGACTGCCTCCTCCGACACTCAAAAAAAAAAACGACATGGAAGTTTCCCAGATGCCGACGTTTTAGCAAGCGATGTGCGAAGAATGTGATTCCAAGTGGCATTTGATGGCATTAGTGCGGCAGGTGCAGCGAGAGTGACACACGGATGACTGCCTCCAATAGCCAGGGATTTTTCGGCCCCGTCCATAGAGGAGGATTTTCTGATGAATGGGCTGGACGGTACTTTCGAGGAATAGACGAAGACGAATTTTTATGAAAACTGTCTTACCTTTAAAATCTTTCTATAAAGAGTAATGAAAAAAAAAATCAATGTCGCGGTAGGCCTTATCTCCAAAGTCTCAACCTCTATATTTTTGGATGCAGAAATTCAAATGATATGAAGACACTTTCTATTTCTAACCAACCGTTCTATACGTGAGCACCATAAACTTGATTCTCCAGTCTCATCAAAATGAAGAAATATGACACTTTGGCGATACGACTATGAATAGCTACGTGTGTGCTGTAAAAAAAAAAAAAATCAATGGATTTACAAAAGTTCTGTGAATCAAGACGGAACATATGCAAAGATAAGTACTTATATTGTCCAGGATAAGTTTTGATACAATGATGACTTTAATAGATATGCACAAGCAAGGGCCGCGGAATACACATTTTCGGCTCTTACAAAGAAAACAACAACAACAACAACAACAACAACAACAACAACAACAACAACAACAACAACAACAACAACAACAAGTATATCACATGACTTTACGACGGTTCCTTTCAGACTTTTTTTTAACCTCAAAGGGAATGGGGGGGGGGTACTATCGACCCTTGAGTGAACTACGAACACTACTCTTGACCCCTTCCCCGGCAATTAATGTAAAATATAGTAACGATCAATTCCACTGTTGGTTGGTCATCTATATAGCCAACATTCAAGTAGCGCCTTGTCAGATCGGTCTTGTTCATGTGACTCTTTCGAAATTCTCCTTGGGAAACCGCTTTGATGTCTTCGTTAAAACGAAAACAAATGTTGCTCTAACTCAAATTCTAGATTTATTTGAAGTTCCTTGTTTTTTTCATCTCAACATCAAACGTGAAGATGGTGACTCGACGGCGTTATCGATTCCTCTTGGAGAAACTCGGGCACGATTGTTACAAGAAAGCCGTATAAAGTCAGGAAGAAAAAAATTATATTCTTTTTATCGCAGCAAAAGTAGTCATGGAACGATGATTCACAGAACAAAAATCAATGACATCCTCACGATATGGTCAGATGCATGTTCCTTATTGCATTCATATACTTTGGTCAACCACTGTTTCGTAAGAGAAGCCTGTGTCCAAACTTTTGATATCGCTTTGTTGCTGTTACTGGCTTTCTTATAAGAACGGTGTCCCATCTGACTTTGCCTGCTTGTTTCTTTAATCTATCTGTCTACCTGCATGCCCTGCCCTCCTGTTATCAATCTCTCTTCATTTTCTTCATTGCTGTATCAGCCAGCAATCATTTTACGGCCATCGTTGTTTACCGAAGCATCCATCATTACGGGAAGCGTTTTCCATTTGAACCCCGGCGATTCGGCCCGGCTAGGGTGACTGTAATCACCCTCAAACGGGAGCAAAGATCCAGATTCGCAGGGGTTCAGTGATAAACCACCTGGAATGCGACACGACTTGAAGAGAAAAGTGAGAGAGAAAGAGAGGGCAAATAGAAAAAAAATGGAAAAGAGAGAAAGAAAGAGAAAAATAAAGGATGGAAGTGAAAGGATGTGGCCACCCCTCCCCCATCCCCCCCCCCAAAGAAAAAGGAAGTGGAAGGGAATATTAAGAAAAATTTGGCGGCCACATAAGCGATGATTTTTTGATTAGGAATGATAACGAATCGCGTGTCACCTACCGCATGTGGGGTTTATTTCCGGGATGGTAATCATCGGCTAGCGATTGTGTGGATGCATCACGCGCCGGGCTAAGCCCGAAAAGCCATCATGGGGCTTGATAGAGGCAAACAAGCGCGACATATTATTTCAAATCAGAGAGAAAGACGAGATAGGCGGGGGGGGGGGGAGGGAGGGAGAGAAGAACATACCTCACATATCCTTCAACACAAATAAACGCCTCCCCCCACAAATAAACGAATCTAACTCAAATAACAAAGCATACACACATTACACATAAACACACAGAGCAACAAGGATTGCATTTGACGACTTTATGAATTTGAACTATTTCCTTCATATTACTCTTTATTTCTAAACTAAAATTATTGTCTCTGATGTCTCAGGTCCTATTCTCAGGGACGCTCGCACAGAAAAGTGAAAGTTTGCTCGTAAGATTTACAGGAATGAAACTTGTTTAATTCATTTTTCTGCTCAGATTTTATTAGTGAAACCATCCTTAAGAGACTGACTGTCCCTAAGAAAATGCCATTGTCATAACTGCAAAAGCTCCGCAGAGATTTTCCTAATTAGTGATATTTACTGAACTAAGACTTCTGTCAACAAAGATTACCATTATCTCTGTTCGTGAATGACGCGTATTGTAAAAGCTAGCATTCCCTAGCCAGGAACAAGTCACTGAGGAGCTGCGACTGGTCAGGAGAATTAAGTATTCAAACTTATGATACTTGCTTTAATCTGATCTGCGGATCGGTAGCTTACAGGTGTGGCTATTACACCCTTCATTGCTCTCATGGCTTATTTGGATTGCTTTCTGTAGACATTGCTTGATTAAAAACATCAGCACACGTCTGGAAATGCACAATTATTCTGTTTCTTTTGCAGTTTTGCTTTTGTTTCTCATATGATGTGAATGCATATACCTATGATATTACACATGTCTCTATGATAGATTATAACTATATATAAGATGATATAAGACTTTTGTTGCTAGATGGCATCGGGATGATAACAAACGCACGTCTACCACAAAGTAATGTTTGGTGCATATGATACACGTGGTTGTGCAACGCTCTTTGTGAAAACGCCATGCAAGATGTTGTGCCACGACGCGGGCAGTCGCTGGGATGCGCTCTCCACTCCCCCTACTACGATACCTGCGAAGATCTCGTCATTGCGAATGGCGCCCGTCCGACTGCTCTCCGCCCAACTTCATGCAGCACGTCCTTAATACTCATCGCGAAGATCGATTCGCATCCTATTTATTGCACCTGCTCTCTTTTTCTCAACCCATATTCCTGCATGTTTCGTGAAGTCACGGCCTCCCACCCCATATGCGCTTCAGCGTTAGATCACCATCATCTGATAGTCATTGCGAAAAAGAAGTGAATCTTAATTTCGTTCCACCCGAGCTATAGTTGGCGGCGACCTCCGCTCAGACAATCCTTGCGCAAGACATTATTGTGAACTAATCGATACTCATTACTGAAGACAGTTGATAGAAGAAGAGAGTAACTTTGTCAATTTTCTTTCATCCCGTCTTCTTCGGGTTTTTTTTTACAGTCCTTGTCCTGTGTTATTTTCCCTCCCCTCTCCCCTCTTCCCCCTCTTCTCTCTCTGTATCTCTTTTGTCTCTCCATGAAATAAACGGCCTCGGTGTTGTTGCACTCTGATGCAAGACGATTTTTAGAAACAGAGACATTCAAAATGTCCCACGTGACTTCGTAGGGGGAACCAGGTGCAACCACACTTTTCGTTGGTTTTGATCTCGAAAGCCCGCCATACAAGCAGGCATGAGAATGAACAACCCTCGTACACACACACACACACACACACACACACACACACCAAAAAGAGAAAAAAAATAATATTCATGGAGTAAGGTATAAAGAAATGCCCAAATTCTTTCCACTTCATCTGCGGAAATACACCAGATAAACTTCCTTGAGTATCAAAGATAACTAAAGAAGAAATCGAATACAGTCAATAAAGTGGCGAACAAGAAAGATTGAATGAAATATTTCAGCGAGGCATTTTTAACAGATATAGTTGTATTCATGTGCTGTGACTCATTACTTAGTTTGATATTGCCGGGGATGACGTGTTAGGCCGGCAATTTCATTGACTCGTCATCGAAGTAATTGTCTTGTTCTGGATTCGATAATTAAACTAATGAAACTCATTCCATCTGATGAACAAAAAAGTCAGTGATTGTTTGCAATATTGAATAAAAGAGTCATTGCATGACGTTCGAGGTACGTTATATTTAAGCGCTGGATGATTCCAAACTTTCATATTTCAAAATTTGGCCATGAGTACATATTCGAGAAATGGATTACACAACTTCAACACATGCTCAACTCAACGATAAAAACACATACACATACACATACACATACAGGCACACACACACACACACACACACACACACACACACACACACACACACACACACACACACACACTTACAAACAGTCAGTCTAACTGGGTTGCAAATGGACTCATGCCTGATATCTATGAATAGATATGTCAGATCTTAGCGTCCATAGGTCAGTGTATAGGTAATAGAAACTTGTGAGCAGCCATTAATCTAGTACAATTCAGTTATCATTCGGTACTGGTATATTATTGTCATATCATGTGTTACTGTCCGAAACTGAACTTTTGGCATATGGACTATACGTGCAAACATCGTTCTATACACCCCTCCCCCCCAAAAAAAAAGAAAAAAAAGAAAAAAAAAGGGGGCGGTTACATTTTCTGCTCTACGAAGAGACACTGACATAGATTGATATTGTTGTACATGGGTGATGAAAAAAATACATAATGTTCTCGTTGAATGTTGTAGCATATAGGTGAAACTTCACACACGTGGTATATAACAATGGTCAATTCCGATATCGAGCTGTTTGACTTTGAATGAGTTTGTGAAGCCATCCAGGGCACAGTGGTTCGCTCATTAATTTGGTCATCGATATTAGCTGGGCCAATTAATCTGTGCTGTTCGCGAATTTGCGTCAGCGTAGATTCAATTTTGGGAAATTCGAGCGATGAAAAAGGGTGGATTAGTTGTCGATGTTGGTTTGCAAATTAAAGTGCGATGCATCAGGGAATTCCTCTGTGTTTATTGGGCGACTCAAGCATAATAGGCATACTTAAGTTATCTGGGTGTGAAATAATTAACAAAAAATCATTCAGAACCCTCATCAGACATTTCAGCGGGCATTTCCTGTTCATGTATTTGCCTGTTTGCTTCCGTTTTGATATAATAAAATTCCCCAATGAATATTAGAGATGAAATATAATAAGATCATGAGGTCGGGGGTTCACTCACCTAAGAAGACGCGGTTTAAACAATATCCGGTATCGAAACAACTCATTTGTAATATCCAAAATTGAATACAATGATTGCGTTAGAGGCATTAATAATTTTGGAGAAACTACTTACTTATTGAAATAACACTAATGTTAAACGTATAATTTAGTCATATTGCCAGCACTTGGTCATATCTAAATGTTAACAGCAACTTGCTGTTGAAATAACCACGTCAATCAACATTTATTTCTTCATTACACTTTGGGTTGGCGTTTGATATTTTTTTTTAACTGCATCCTTCCACCGCGGGTTCGAAAGTATCCTATGAGCTCTCCGATTAAAAATAGTTCCAAATCATAATAACGAGTGATATTGAAGACGGAATAGTGGTATGTCACATCTATATTTCGAGTTCTTTGAAGACATACGAAAAATAAAGACAGACATTAGCAAGAATTACAGGAATGTTTTTTTTTTCCTTGGGAGTCTATATTCTATACAGTCGATATAAACGCTGTGAGCTGCATATCCAAAACATCCTCATAAATCATCCACGAACGCTTGTACTGCGATTTAGCAAATTAAAAAAAAAGGACAAAAATGTATAGGTAACATCACCGTACAATCTCTGTTCATACTGTAGTAGAATGAATGATAATCTACAAGTATACACCTGTAGGAGCCAAAGCTGCGCTGGTTGAGCCTGTCCTGCTGGTTGAGCCTGTCCTGCTGGTTGAGCCTGTCCTGCTGGTTGAGCCTGTCCTACAGATTGTCATACAGGTGATACATATAAGATCATCTTACAACTGAATGATCTTGGCCTTCACGCAAGATGAACTTTCCCTTATTCTTGAAGTATTTTGCGCGGTAACAAGAACTGGTACCATTCCCCTGTTCCCTGCAGCTCAGAGACCTCAGCTGATGTTTTAGAAGGGGACAAAATGTTTTACATCATCGTATATATTAGAGTCTTAAACGACCAAACCGGATATATCGGTGAGTATTCCGGGACTTATTTCACTTTTTGTTTTAATTGGTCACAGAAAATATTGACTATGGAAAAAAAGATTGTAGAGACTGTGTTATCGAAGTGATTTTGTTGTTGTTGTTGTTGCCATAAACAGGAGATAACGTCAGCCGCATCAACTTCAAGGACTCATTACAGCCAAGACATACAAATTGCTTACCTCGCTTTGACTCCTAATCTTTATTTTCGGTAATTTTTCTTACATCACGCCTCACTTGCGAAGACAATGCTCTGGAAGTTTTTACTTATGCAGACGAAGATGTGTGTTCTTTTTTCGGGTGCATTTTTCAATTATTCTGAGTCCTTGTCCGCGATTAAGGAAACAGCCATCAACAAAATCCAGACTATTTTTCGATTCATTAAAACTGAGATGTACCAGCAGTCGGGGGCCTGGTTTAATGCGAACCCTATGTCGTTTGACGTAGGTGGGCGATATGCACTGCATGTTGAAAAGAAACTGGTGGGGGGGGGGGGTGAGGTAAAGGAACAGAAAGACTTATTGATAAACATGTGTAACCTTGAACAACATTACACTGCATGCGATTTTCACTGCTCAGCAAGAAAGGGGAAAAATTCAATTACCGTTTGATAGCTGACTCTACCGGTGACGTAAAACATTTTGCCGCAAATGGGTAGATGGCTTTTTACCACATATCAATCAGTGCCGAACTGTCGCTACGTCATTCAACGCCGGCGCCATGTACGTGTGCACGAGACTTAGAGCAATGCCGTTTTTTTTCATTTGCAGTACTATTTTTGTGAAGCATTTTTGTATCTCCCTTTCTCTCTCTCTCTCTCTCTCTCTCTCTCTGTCCTCTTTTGTTTACCTAAAATAGCTAATCCGCACATGTCGTTTACAATAGAGTTGCAATGTTATGGGAATAGTGGTTGGGACCTTCTAACAGAACAGAGTGAACATCGTCAACAGGGAGAAGACGGGGGGGGGGGTTGGGGACTCAGTCACTTACCCCTTTATGTGGAAATATCAATATAGATATAAATATACATGTAAACATAGATATATGAATTTGTAAACATATACATATATATAAGTATTAAAGTATATGTATGTATATCTAAATATATTTTCAAATATTCATTTCCTATTACAAGAAGTAAACTCATCCCTTCAAAAATGTCTGCTGTGGAATGGTCAACATGGACACGGTAGCTGGAATCAAGGCAATCCGCGTCTCTTCAAGTGCACTGTTAATATCATGTGATTCGCGGAAATATGTACGTCGTATTGAAATGTACCTTCATTGCTTCCGAATGAGTAAAGACGAAAATGTTTCATGTCTTTCTCTTTTGTGAAAATTGCTTTTTCTTTAGATTTTTTTTCTATTAGTTCCGTTAAACAGTTTAGCTACACCCGTAACCATACAGGCGCCTTAGCCATATCAATTAGAGGCGAACAATAAATGCATAATAAAGTTATTCTGCTTATTAGAGAGTTAGGCATATTAGGCATATATCATATCTCCTGCCGTCATAGTGTGGTTGCATACTAACATTTATGCTATCCCTTTGCGCGATATACCGTTAGAAGAATGAAACTAACATATTGTCAACGTGATAAATTCTTGCTCCTTCTCTCTCCCTCTCTCTCTCTCTCTCTCTCTCTCTCTCTCTCATTCCCTGTTGATTCAGTTTGTTTTATTTCTCCACATGTACAAGTGTTGTAAAAACCATAGTAGTCCTCAAGTCCAGACCTCCACGCTTTGTGATTAGGCCTTACGTAGGAATAAGAGGATGAAAAAAAAGTAAATCAAAGGTCATCGATCTTATGCCACTTGAATCATTTGCGCATCTTGACCACTAAACAATAACATGATTAAAATCTTACCCACGACCTCCATAGGTTAAATAGTCATGACACCTTTCGGCGTGTATTAATCAAATTTATGTAATAATTTGCATCGATGAAAAAAAAAAATGTATGGTGTCATTCGGTAAAAAGGCTGACAAGGACAATTATTTCATAGCGTGACGTGTGCAGATGCGCCCATAGTTGGAGAAATGGCGATACTTTTCTGTCTTTCCGTCCGTATGTCTGTCTGACTGTCCATCATTCTCTCTCTTTCTCCATTCCTATTGCGCATGGAATGTCAGCGTCATTTTGCATTCTGTGTCTTAGATATGTCTTCGTTGTTTGTTTTTTTCAAAAGCAGGAGATGACTATAGTCTTGTAGTATGTCCATAAAGAAACGTTTCTTAATCTCGTAAGGAGCTATGATATGTCACTACCATTTTTTGATCGTACGTATCCTTTCATTAACAACAATTGGAAAAAAAAACCACAAAAACTTAAGGACCATAATTATATATCGTCCCAAGTATGAGCATACATCACGTAACGCCAGAAACGTAAAGAGCCACAGATGTGAATGCCACGAAATATGGTATAGCGTTACTTTATTGCAGACTACGTATCATACAGACCATAACACAAGCAACGACATCAGGGCTCAATAAAAAAGTTAGGGGCGTCAAATTATATTATGCATATAAAGTATTTTTAATCTGACTTGATTTCTTTATAGTGTAGATTTGGCAATGTGATTTTTATGTAATTTGCACAAAATATTTCTTTACTAACCAAATGCAAAAATAAGTGATAAGGTGATGCGGGTTTGATGCTCGAGTCATAACGTCCGGGGTTGATTATTGCTCAGTGAGATCAAAAGAAGTGAATTTGATTACGGTTATTTGCCTTTTTGATTAAGCGCCTTAACTGTTTTAGCCCACCAGTGTCTTCCAGTTGATCAAACACCAATCCAAAGAGGCAAATCTTAATAAGCCTGACGGTACTTCGCGTGCTGATTGTCTGGCCGCACTGGTGAAATGGTTGCAGACTTGCAGATACGCGTGTGGTTTCAAAAAGGAATGATCCGTGTATTGCAACCCGTGTTCTACTTCTATTTCCTTGGATAACTACTAAGGTGTCGTTCAGGTACACGTAACTTTAATATAAAGGGACTCTCTTATATGTCAATTTGTAAATGCGTTATTTCATATTTCATAAGCAGGTCTCCATTCATCGGTTTATGGCAACAGCAACAAATTAATACCACAGTGTAAAATATGATATCGCATTATTCAACTTTCAATTCATTGGTTACCTTAAAAATTTGATGGTTTAAGTGCTTATAAATGAAGAGCTTGCTTCCAAAACGCGCTAAATCCATTGAAAATGATGGATTTAGCGCCTTTTGGAAGCAATCTCTTCAAATATCTGATGATAGTACCTTTCTGAAGATTAAGACTTGCGAACGGACGTAAGAGAAGTAATTACTCTCAAGACGTTACTGACAATTTTTGAAAGTAAAAGTACACCAAGGTACAAGTAAGAGTTTATCCAAGCTTTCTATTTACTTTTACTATATTTCTTTTGTTTCCAGAACATTGCAATGAATTGTCGAGGATGCACGTATTTGATTTCTCCACCAATAGAATTATCAGAATGAAAAAAAAAAATGCTTGAACGTGAAATGATGAATTACACTGTCTATGATAATGCTGTCAGTAGAAGATATGAACATAGTGTACAGATTAGCAACCAAAGAAACAACAGGTGGGAGACCACGTGGGTGCGCCCTCAACGGAAATAATTGTAATCACTTCTCAAAGACCCTTCTTAAGCTCTCTTAATAGAGAGGAATAATAGTAGAGAATAAAAGTAGGACAGATGATGTGTCCCTAAGCATTCTACGCACTTGCAGAGGTTAACAAGAATTTGATAGATTACAGCCCAAGAGGTGTAAGGTATATAGGTGAAGGTATAAGTAGAAGTAATTTGTGATCCTTCCTGAGGCAGGCACAAATGGCACGAAAAGACGCATTATTACCAGTGCCATTAAGATTACGTGAAAAGTGTAAAGGGAATTGATAGCTCTCTTTAAAAGGAATTTATTTATATTGTTGTTTTTTTAATAAAATAATTGATTCATTTTTCCTCTTAGTCTTGAGTCAGCAATAAACTTGTTTCTGAAATATAGGTCAATGAATTCGTGAAATTATTTGCTACCAATTTGAAGAAAAGGACACTCTAACCTAGTTCTAGTTTGTTTGTGTGTTGTTGTTTTTTAATGGAAGCGTGTGAACGCTTTCAAAATCGAGCTCAAGATCTCAAAGTAAGCGTACTTGTTTGAAAGAAATCTCAACAATTCCACAGTCTATGTCATGATTGCCTCTTCATGTGCATGGAAACGATTTTGTGATTCTGGCTTATCTGCATTCAAGATCTGTGTCTCGAGTTGAAAAAAAAGACACGTGTCCCAGTTTACACGATGAATCCGATATCAAACACAAGTATGAAAGGTGACTAGCCGCCGTGCAAAGGGGAGTGAAGGAGATACGATCTTCATGAGATTGCTGTGGTGCTTAAAATATGCCTGTATAATTCAATTCAATAGGTCAGTACCTGTTTATATAGCACTTATGTGTGTGTGTGTGTGTGTGTGTGTGTGTGTGTGTGTGTGTGTGTGTGTGTGTTCGTGTTTGTGTATGTGTCTATAGTGTGTGAAATATGCAAGGACAAATCTAAAATTTCAATTTTCATTTTCTGTTCAGCATGCGCGAGCACACAGATACAAACACAAATAAAACTCACACTGTCTCTAATTCTCCCTCACTCTCATTCTCTGTAATCATATCATTCTTTCAGGCACATAGCTTCATATTTGTGTACATAACAAATATTCATTTCTAAATTAGCTGAAAATACATCCGGAAAATGTAAAATAATTTGCCGGAGAGGTATTTTGCCAGATTGTGACGCTATTCATTCACCGTGTCAAATAATGTGCGTAAATGCCGGGCGGTTGATGACATAACAATGCCTAAGGCCAACGTTTGCTTGTTCTAAACGTCACCGACAAGCTGCACACCGCGGTGGTATACATTCGTGAGTTTGAGATGATTCAGTCTGCAAGCGACAGCTGTACACACTCTCAATTTCCCGTAAATATTGATTTAAAGGAGGGCAATTTCAGAGCAAGGACATTGAAACTTCAAATAAGTCGACTCAGCGCTTTAATCACCTCAAACATCACTGCCAGCATTCAGATATGCAACACAAACACCCCCGAGAGAAGGCACTATTCAACTAAAATTACTGCAAAGTCACCTGTGGGATGAAATTCAATACCTAGTAATACGGATTGGTAATTTGGAACTTATTTCCAAGATTACGTGCACTCTTCATGATGAAAGGTGAAATGGAGGGCGTTGAAAGCATGGAAACATATTTGGCATCGACGTGATGGAGTACACATTCTTCTTTAGTATAGTACTTGCACCCACTAAAACACTATTGGCTTGATTGTCTAGTGACGTCACGGCTGCTTGTCCAAACATTTTGCTCCAAATGCATGGAATGTGAGAAGATCGTGTATACACAGAGGTCAAAATATCACAGGAAAGTCCAACTGGGTTCAACAGTGAATGTGTCGATTCCCATTTCAAAACGCTACGTCTTTCTTATCTCTTTCTTTTTCTGCTGCAACGAAAGATAATAAACAGAATAAAAGATCCGACAGTAAAAGTCGACAAGCTCTTCTTCTCTGGTTTTCGTTGTGATATAATTTCATTTGGAGAAAAAAAATGATGCAGTGCCTTGGCCTTTCTTTCTAATTAGGGGTAGTGGCAATGTCAACTGTGTTTCTCCTTTTCCAGATAGCATCTTATCGCGCGTATCCCCCCGTATTGATGGAGTGTCTGTGAGTACGGCTCATTAGGGGTGTAACGCGCATGCTGATGGGAGGACAGACCTCGCACTGCACGACAACAGACAGGAACGAGGAGGGAATAAATTTGCTTGCGGATTTTCCCGACGAAGAACAATGACGGCTGTCCTTTTTCAACCAATTTGACTTACATGCTGAACCCGCCACACAACTGATAGGAAGATGATCAAAGGGGGATTTACCTCAAATATGAAAGCAAATTCAAGAATCCACAATTATTTGTAGTACATGTACTATATTCAGCGAAGTTAATGGAAACTCGAACGATCCGTTCAAAAGTTATGAATTGTTAAAATTTTTTGGTTTAGTGCCGCCTATGCTGGATAAGAAGACTACACCGACGGAATTTGATATATTGCCTTATGCACCGATTCAAAGAAAATAAAATGAGAATTCAATATGTTTTATTTTTTCTAGTATAACGAAAGTACAACTAACGTAGCTCCTTCTGAAGATACGGGAGATATTCCCAATTATAGAACTCGCTTAAAATGGCGTCTAGTATTGCTTTTAACAGAAGCCAAGTTACAATGCTTCGATGATCTACTGTTTCGACAAAACTTAGATCAATTCGCTGGCGTGGACACTGACTTTCGCACCTAGACCATTTTGAGAGATACGCCATCCCTATTACTTGTATCGCCTTCTAACTTTTCGATTGCAAAGAATCAAAAGAAATACAAGGCTAGCTGCGGTCCATCAGCTGGTACCAATCAGCGGTCATAATTCTGAATTACGATTGAACCTTGGTCCCTGATTGTCACAGAGTAAAAGAGGAAACGAATCTTTCTCAAAGCTCTGGACATAGCTAGCTGAGATAAGTATAAATGTGAGTTCTTGTGTGGTGTCAGATCATCATTTCATGAATTCTTGTTTAGATATTCAAACCATCATTTGAATAATTTTAATCATTATCATTAAATATAATGTTTTAATAGTTCCCTTTTCCCCTCATTTCGTTTTCTTTCTTTCCTAGTATTCCATTTCCGCATAACAGCAGATTTACTATAATATATTTTTTGATTTAGAATTTTTTTTTTTCTGGGTGGAGATGATGTTTTCCCAAATTCATCGAAGTGATTTTACCTATTCAACCGATTCAACTGCTGATAAGTAAACAAAAAAGAAAAATCTGTATCTATTTTTAAGAATCCCCCTCGCAAAGTACTGATGATAGCAGTAATGATATACAAAAGGCCAGACGTGAAGTGGGCACGACATGGTATTGACGTAACCATGGTAACGGGATCCAGTGGCGGTCCCGTCAAGGCGCTGTCCTTGCAATGAACAACGCCCTAAGTCGCGTCACGCAACGGAACCGGCATAACGTTCTGCTTGATTGGGATTTTATGGGTTCCAGAATAAGACAACAAATATAAAAGCATTGAAACTCTAACTTACACAACAAAAACAACAACAACAAAAGTTGACCCGCATTTCCACATAGAGTGCAGTTAAGAGTATACTAACTTTGTAGGAATATGACTTCGATGAAGTCATAGTTTTTTGTTGTTTTGAAAATTTACTGTGTATTTGCATGAATGCCGTTGCGTTTGCTTTTTTATACCAAAAATGATCATGGTCGGCAAATATGGCTATTTCTGGCTTTCTCCTTCTTTACACAACAACCAGAACAGTAACTCCAAAGACACGTCATAGAAATATATTTCGTGCCCGTTTAAGATTACGGAGAATACCCAGGGGTCCTTGAAAGCTGCACATACTGCAAATTTATTTATGATCTTCGGTAGATGTCACATATATTTGGCAATGAAGAATATATAGGCACAACATCGTGAATAACAGCCAAACAAAGATATTAACGGAAAACAGTTATGGGCCTTTAGCCCTGATATGCGTACACTGCTCTTCATGAAATGCCACTTAATTACTAGTATATGTATATGCGACCCTGCGTCACAAAACCACCAAAAATATACTTTCAAAAATAAAGACTGACTAGGTTGACCAAATTCATCTATACATAGTTTTCGTTCTCACATGAAATGGGGTCATGCGAGTTTTTGTTGGTTTTGTGATGCACAGTCACATTATGCATTTTTTTTAATGTGTTTGGTCGTCTTTGTGTAAAATGTCACCGAATGAGCACCTTACGCGTTAACTCGTTATAATACCTATTTTTAATAGTGGTATAATCTTTACAGGGAGCTTTTTCATTTCCTCATTTCTTCATGGGAATAACTCTTATCGAAAAAAAAAAGGGGGGGGGGGGGTCGTAGCCCCATTCTTATCTCAACATCGTTAGGTAGCCATTCACATAACTGAGTCAAGAGGGACATAGCATAAGAGATATATCTTCGCCCAAGGGGAGATAGCACAGAAATCGACCACAAGACTTATACTGTTCACAGATGCTAGAGCCGTATTCTTGATGCCAGACTGCTCCTACTCATTGATAAGATATTGAGTTAACAATTCAGGGAGTAATTCCTAACACGGATTGCGGAGTGACTCAAGATCAATTCGGTAACACTCTTTAGTGACCGCCAAGGTCGTAATCGTCAGAAAGTGATGTCAGGCGATGGTCTGACATTCTCAGCCATGCTTCCCCTCATTCACATCCCGAGATCCTCTCGCTCTAGGCGCTTTATGTGCATTTGGATCGAGTCATCAGCCATTCATGAATGGAATCAATCGATAGGTGAGTGGGCATTTCGCGGGTTTAAAAGAGAAAAATCGATGCAACCTGCCAAAATTATGCGTGACTTCATCTAGCTCATCTTGGGTTTAAAGTCTCAGTTCAAGTTTTATGGAGAAGATATGCTTCTATTCCCCTATGTGTTTTACTATACTTTACTTTTGTCCAGCGATGATTTAGGACAATGCCTGTTCATGGGTCAAAACTTCAAGCTCAATGTTTATACACTTTCTGGGGACTTGCCAAGTAAGGTTGAATGTGTGATGTGAAAGGACAGAATTGTTCGAGAAAAACATACAGCCACAGGGGCGGATCCAGGAATTCCGTAAAGAGGGGGCGTGTTTACAAAATTAAAGGGGGGGGGGCGCACGCACCCTCCCCCATTTTTTCTTTTTATTTCTTTTGTTTCAACAAAAAATAAGGGGGGGGGGCGTGCGCCGGTTGAGGTCCTCCCTGGATCCGCCTCTGCAGCCAATACTGGTTCGTAAACAATATCATCGTTTTGTGAGGATAGTAACGCAGCTTCACTTAGCATCGGTGATAAGAGGCATAGCAATAAACTATTATAACGAACATGTAAATGCCTGCGGAAGGTCATTCATCAATACCCAGCATAATAATGTTTTATTTCCGTTAAAATGTGATACTTAACCGAACATTACATCAACGATACGCCACACATGCTACTGCCACTAAGGGTGGCAATATTATAATAGCGGTCATTTTTATGAATTGGTGGAAGTGGGTGACGTTTTGATTAAATCAGTTCTATACATGGAACAATAATAGTTTGTTCATCCCAGATATGCGCTGGAAACCAATCGTCTCAAGCATTCACTCTAAAAACATCCGGGTCAGAACTGACCCGGAAAGGGTCCGTTAGGGTCACATTCCGTTCCGGGTCAGAAATGATTAGGAATGGGGTCAGATATGACCTCATTCAGAGTCATGATTTGTGTCAGGGTGACCCCATTCCGGGTCTTCATGACCAAATTCCAAGTCTTTTTTTTGACCCGGAACGGAGTGTGACCCCAACGAACCCTTTCCGGGTCAGTTCTGACCCGGATGTTCTTAGAGTGTTGGTTATTCTGTTTGGAAGTCATTTTGATGATAGCAGAAAACCAACATCCATCCAGAACACACGCCGGAACCCTCTGAATATCTTTTGAGAGTGTAATCAATCACGATTTTCTTGCAATGATTTTGTTAAAGCCTTTAAATTATTCTGTCGACAGCTGATTGATATTCAGAATATTGTACATTTCCTCATTCATAGCTTTCATCGTCAGCGGCTAATTCGCTTAGGGAGTTGTCGCCCGAAAGCCGGTCTTGCTATCCTTTCCTCCCGGGGCTCGGAGGTCCCCATCTGGGTCGAGTACTTGACTCCGCTCGGTGCAGAAAGGAACATAACCATGATTTGAGTATAAACGTGATTGTGATTGGAAACAGGTGAAACGTCGGTCGAGCATCAAAAAGGCACTATAGGATAAGCTTTGATTGCATTTAAAGTGTTTTTTTTTTATCCGTGTCATGTTACTTACTGATTCATAATAACATCAAAAACAAAACAACAAATGTCCTAGGTCGTAACTGTACGTCGTATCTCCCTCCTGTTTCAATCATGGCCAGTAATAGTCCTCTTCTGTCTAAATATCGCGTCTTTTTTGTGTTTAAATTCTTTGACTTCTGATTTCTGTCAAATCAACTGTCAATTTAAAGAGAGACTTGTCATATACAGGAGACTGACATCTGCCAGAGTAAAACAAATAGCGTCGTTTTACCTCTCAAGCGACAAAAGGAGCCTGTCACATCAACTGTGTCCTCCCATCATTACTGATAATGTAGTCCGTGTCACGTCCAACACATTTCATACCCAGGCATCTCAATCAAACGCCTTGATAGTTATGACAGCCTTCGACGTGCTCGCGAATGCGTGTGCGCTGATTCGCACGACGTGGCAACAAAGTAGCAAGAATAAAAGTGAAGTGTGTCAAGGATGGAGGGGGCGCCCTCTAGCTAATCATGGTCTGTCGTCTGCGATTCTGGTAGAGTTTTAAAGCCAAAGGTTTTACAAGATATTTAGATGCACCGCACCCATCTCAGGGGAAATATTGGGAAAATAACCACTGCAATGGTAACTGAGTCATGTTAAGAAGCGCGAAATGTGTGTAGGGTCACCGAGAAATCCACCAAGAGTGCGTGGAATAGATAAAACATATAGATGGACATCACAAATGAGGTTGAACAAATGAAGCGGCGCAATTAAAGCTGGACCCGCGTTTGGCAGAAGTTTGAAGTGATCCAAACACTTCTTTGCATTCATTTTACAACTAATTCACAGTAACGTTGTCTAGGCATGATAATGGAGTATGCCTTTTGAGTGCCGATGTATTCATGTATACAAGTGTTAGTTTAGTCTTCCCAGTCCGCTGTCTATACAAAATACGACACAAAGAAACTAATTTAGACTCTTCATAAAAGTCTTCTAATCAAATTGCCTGTGTCTCATCTGTCAAAATTAGATTTGATTCTTCAGGTCCATTCTAGAAAGTAGAATGGAGGTAAGTTAATTTTCTATGCACTTTAACGCTCCCATATACTTCCGTACCTCCAGTCTATTGCAGATGGTTTCATTTCTTAGCGGTTGTGAGCTTACGGATTGGAATATATATATTACTTGCTGAGTCCAGCTTTATACACTTGAAACAGCACTAGCAGAAAAAAAAAGATTTGTCGTGGAGCCCTTAATTACTCCACGGTCCCAGAGGAACACGACCCGACTATGAAGGACAAATAGAGACAATCAGAAATGGCCGCAGAACTGGCGCCATTTTTCTGACCACTATAATCCAAGCTATATCTATGCTTTGTATCGGCTGGTTTTATGGCATGCTAACAGACCCCAGCTCCCCTTCCCTCCTTCCCAACGCACACTCACACGCACGCATACACACACACACACACACACACACACACACACACACACACACACACACACACACACACACACACACACACACATTCACACACACACACACACACAAAATAAATAAACATCTTTTTTTTTTCGACAATCATAAGTCAAATACTGCTACTCTTTCCCGACCCATGGCTTTATGTTACCAAACCAAATTTTGAAAATTCGTCTCAATACTAATGTATACTTATCGATGTACAACACGGTTTGCCCATTAGAACACTGCAATTGTTTCATTGATGTAGAACTGTAGTGGTGGTTGGTATTTTGCTATCAAAATGCAAACGGTTTTCCATTATGATAGAAGACTAATGGAGAGGCAGCGAGTTACCCAGAACCATTAAATTTCACAAACGTTTTTGTCACGTGGATTCCGGAAGCTGATGTACGTTTGCAAGAGAGTCTGCAGCTTAACCTACGAATAACATGATTACATGGGGACGCTTACAGTTCTTGAAAACAATAGTATGTATCAGTACTTTTATTCGTTTTTTGATCTGATTGTTTTAAGTTTGGTGGCTTAGCCATATTTTCCCCTGGGCTCTTGCATAAATTATGTGGATATTCCGCTGATGCCTAAATGTCTGGAGGTATGATCGTGGATTGTACAATTCATGATAAACAAAGCATTCCTTCGCACTTGACATGGAGACGTCTTGCTCATCAAGGGAAACAAATTGTCATGTCTACACATGGATATTCTTATCAGCACAGAAAAGAGGTAGATAAGTAGAAAACAATTCTGATCTATGCGCCTTGGTGGTTTTAAAAAGGAAGTTTGAAGAAAATAGGACAGTCCTTCACAATCAGTTATGAAGTTTTTTGTTTTGTTTTGTTTTGTTTTTTGTTTTTTTGTTTCCAGTTCATATGTCCTCATCGCTTGACAACAAGAACGCAAACAAACATAAAGAATACGTTTTTTGTCGATTGTTTCCTTTTGCCAAGGAAGAGCAGTAGGTTTTGCACACACAGACAGACACACACACACAGACGCACACACACACACAGACACACACACGCACACGCACACACACACACTCACACACACACATAAACACAAACACACATACACAAACACATTAAAGATATCCCAGAAGTCACCACTAACCTTGTGGATTCATAGATGGTGACACACCTTGAATGACCCTCGTCTCATCGGGTTATCCAGATTGAAGGGTTTGCGAACACGTGTAAGAATGGTTACATCTCTCTTAGTACAGTACTCTCCTTCTCCTTGGATACCATTCCTTTTCAGTTGATAGTAGTCTTAGGCTCTGCGGTTGACTCTCCTTATCGTTATCGTCCGATGGGGAAAAAGGCTGTCCTCCAAAAACTTTGATTTTCCACTTTTAGTTCACCTAAAAAAAGAGAGATTGAGAGAGCGGAAGAGAGAAGACACAGTGTAAGTGAAAAGTCTGTTAATTACTCGCAAGAAAACTACAAAAACGTTATTAGTTATTTCGATAGTTTGAGTAACATTCCACTTCCTCTGAAGTCAAGAAAGAGGGCGCTGTAGAACAAAGTGGTAGAGAAAAAGGTTACTATATTATATATATTCAATATACACACATATGCATCTGAATAATATATGATTATATTACATAGAAAGACACATAAATTATGTGTGTGCGTGATAGAAGAGAGAAAGAGATATATAGACAGAAAACAGAAGTAAATCGAAACGTCAGTGCGCTTACCAGCAAATACGCAATGCAATAAAACGAGTACGCGGAGACATGGTAAGCAAAATGTACATATACATTCCTGAAGAAGTGGACAACGTGTTTGGACACCTTTTTTTAGTTTTGGCGGGAGTGAAAACACGAAGACGAAAAAAGCCCCTCCGGCGCCACGAAGACCTGACACAAATTTTAGACGCCAACAGAAAAGCCTTGCGGACTCGCTGTACTTTTGTTGCATACGTTATTATAGTAACTTCATTTCTTGTCTCACCGCGGAGTATGGTATTAGCAAGTGGAAGAAAGCGATGGGGGGGGGGGGGAGGGGTGTAGAGAGAAGGGATTCTATTTTCGACTTCTTATAGTCACCTCTGTGGCATTCGCCATTTTTCAGCCAGCTATACCTGTATTTTGATGGTGTTCTGCATTTACTGTAGGATGAAACCTGAGGTGACTTGATTTGGTTCTGCGTCATCGTATATTGACGTCGCCGTGTAAAAAAAAAATGGTGTTAGGAATGGCAAAAGAAATGAATAATCATATCTCCGTGAAAGAGAGAGCGAGAGGTGGGGGGGGGGGGGGGAGGACTGAGACATTTTGACACAAATTCCTAACAAAATTTCAGATGAAGTGTCTCTGTTGAAGTGACGATGCATATGATATACAAGGCCGTCATACAAATCATGTGAGTGTTGATAAATGGTTAGCATAGGCCTAGTAACTACAGTTTTCGCCGCCTAACACCCATTTCTTGCTTTTCTTATGTTTTTTTTTTAAATGTCACGCAGGATATGATTTGTAGACTAATAGGATATAATTGACAGGACTATGTATGCTACGTGATGTAATAATGTGTTATTATATTATCATCACACATTTATGATTCAGTAGCTCTCTGTGTACGTGTGCAATGCATTCATCATCAATCATTCGTTCCTAGTCATTTTATGGACACAACTGCCTAATTCGGGTAGTTGACCGATTTGCTAAGTCCACATTATTTTATCATTCTTATTTCCTTTGCATCATGCATGCTCAAATACACATTTTGAAGAAGCCTATTATGACTCTGCTATGAGCCGACCGTACAATATTGGTAACAAAACATATGCTTTCTATTTTCAATGACAGAGCTGTTGATCCAAAATGATTGTTCAACGTGAATATGTAAGTAATGCGTCAGAAATAACACGAATTTTTATCAGCATGAATGGAGTACGTGTTTGTAGTCCTACCTCTATACACTGATGACTAAAATCACGCTTTTATCATTCCCCCAACCAATTCTGATTTAATTCCTCTCCTTCTCTGCCTGCCTGTCTGTTTGTCTGTCTTTCTGTCTATTATCCTTTTGAACTCTCTCTCTCTTTATATCATTTAAACATACATACATACATACATACACACACACACACAAGCAAAAACTTGCCTATACATAGCACAAAAACACAACTGCAATTACATCTGACATTACACAAGCTTCTTTTTTTTTCTTTGTATCTTTTTAGCACAATTGGCATGAGTGTATTAATGCTATACACACGGCAATCCATGGGATGTTTGATTGTATCAATAATGAGTATAAAATGTACAATGAGATCTAAGGCATATGATTATCAATCGTTATCATCTTTTATTTCATACAACTATTGCGACTTAGAGGGATGATATAGTATTGGTTGAGGCGAGGATTCAGCCTTTAACTTTTTGCAAGATATCTAGAAACCACTTCATGAAATGTTAAAGAGCATAACATTCTAAGAGGACTTTGAAGTTCATTTGATGAAAATCGGTTTTGAAATGGCTGAGATATTAAAAAACAAAGTAAAAAAACGATCCTGATAAAAGGTGGGTCCCACCTTTTCTTAGGATTGCTTTGTTTTGGATTTCTCAGCCATTTCAAAACTAATTTTCATCAAATAAACTTTTAATTCTTCTTAGACTTATATGTTCTTTCATATTCAATATGAGGTTTCTCATTATCTCAAAAAATCATCATCAAAAAACGTTGGAAACTTGTAGCCCCATCTCAACCGAAACTGTACCATACCTTTAAAACATCTAACCTCTAAATGTCAAGACCGACGGTTAAACAATCACTTTATAAGGATTTTCTTTTAATTTAAGCACATTTTGTGTGGACTTTGAAAGGCATTAACAGAGACGCTGCCATAGATTTATGTGCCCAGCTTTGCAACATGCATTAATAATATAGATATTATTTGGGATAGACGAATAATCATACCTACAAACAAATGACAAAGTTTGGCAGTAATTCCATTCCATTGTGTTTGTGATTTTAAGAAAAGGTAGCTAATCATCTCATTCGCAATCATCGTATATAGACAAAATAATCAGTTCTATTTTATACGATACAGTGGATACGATGACAAATATCAAAATGAGACCTTTTTACCGAGGGAAGAGTATTGGGAATGATCAATTGGGTTCTATTGCAATTACCATTCCCAAAAGTATTTCATTAAAAGCCAATGAACATTAATCTTCAAAATCTCCACGGGTGCATGGGAGGGGCATTGTTTCGCTGGATATTAATCACACTGCAATTTTCCAGTGAGCCCTTCACTAATTGAGGAGGGCAATTTATGAAGTTCATATAATGTTTCCTCCATTTCAATATGATCGCATTGGTGGCAAGCAATCAAGTTAGTGAGGATCGCATTCAGGTTCATAACCTTCGGCTGGCTGGCTCCCATTGCATAGCGGCTCATTGCCAAGGGAAACTGAGTCCATCATGTGGGGAGTAATCATACCACGAAAATAACGGATCAACGCAAATGTCCTTCTCGTTTGGTTCTTGTTTTTGCAACGGATTCATCTTTTACAGCATAAGAGAACAACAGCAAAATCAATCAAAAACAAAACAACAAATCATCAGAATATGTGGTAATGAATGTACTGACCATAAATAGCAGTGAACAATTTCTTAGTTATTTTATGCTGGTAGGAATGACAATGAGTGAAATTTATGACAGCAAATTTGCCACATCGTCAGCACATATTGACAACATTATCATTTTCTGCAATTAATGATTTGTTAAAGACGAAGTTTTTTTTAACATTATTATTCCGCGTTGCATTAACCTTTTTTTCATTTTCTCATATGACAAGCAACTATTAATGGAACTCAGTATTCATTGAAAGGTTGCTCTTAGTTTCATAGCACATTCATGTCGTGTTTTTTTTTCTTTAAACGTACTTACCTTACAAGGATCAGACAAGCTCCCTTTAGTGCTTCATTGCCTCGTCATATTTCATCGTGACATTTGTGATAATCAGATATAGATTATGGTCGTACATTTAACATTCTTGTTATAATTGAAATGGCAGGAAAAAACCCCCAATAACAGTTACTATTTCTGCCCATGACTACATAAGCAATATACGTGTATGTAATACTATTGTTCAGTCTCAACGTAATGGGAAGCATCCCATGTCTGCCTCAAGTTCTCGATCAGCTTGAGATATGAACACATTACAGCCCTTTAGAATTGAGTCTGCAGCTACTTGAGACTATTCACAAATACATCGAATGGTTCCATGATATTTACTACGGCGACAATTACTCCCATCAAATAACTTCACGCCAAGCCAAACATAAGTTCTACCCACAAATATAACCTTAACCTTAATTCTAATCCTCACATCAAACTAAACCTAAAACCCGATCACAACCATAACCCTAACCGCAAGTCCTTGGAGAAAATAACACTCTGTTAAAAGGTACCATATTTGATCAGCAGCAGCAGCAACATAACCAGTGTCCAAGTGTTCGTGATACGCTTTGACTACAAGGACAAATGTTTTGTTTGCATGTGTGTTTGTTTGAAGCGAAATGTTATATAAAGATATGGCATGATGGTAAAACAGGCAAGTTTTGATGAAGGGAAAAGCTAATACGAATACCAGCATACTTACACAAAAATCATGTGGCTCTGGTGTTTGATAAAAGAGGGTAAGAATCAAAGAACAGACATTGGCGTGCAACTTGAGATATTTTGTGACAGGGGACTTTAAAAGAACACTCAAAATAATCATGGACCATAAGTCCGACTAACAAGGCCTTCCTCCACCATCTGTCTCGCCAGGATGTTCCCGGTAGGCAGGCAGGCAGGGAGATGGAGAGAGACGGATTGGCGCGGCGACAGAGGAGAAGCGAATGTTTATTATTGCACGCTAAAAGCTGGATAGGGCCCAGTCCTACCTGCCGGGAAACAGATCGACTGAGGGGGGGGGGGGGGGGCTGAGAAGGAGGGGTAGGTTTTGGAAGGGGGTTGGGTAAAGGAGGAGGAGGAGGGGGAAGAGAAGGTGAAGGAATAGACACGGCTACGGTTTCGGCCGGGGGTGGGAATGGGAGGCACAGTGGGGTAAGAGGGGGAGTGGAGGGAGTGAATAGATAAATGTTGAAGCATTCGGCGGACAGGAGGCACGGGTGACAGCCTCTTCTCTCTATCCAAATATTTGGCCTTGTGCATTTTTTTGATTGACATGTCTCCTTCCATGTAATTCTGTTTTGAAATCAAGGATGCTCAAGGTATTTCCTCTTTATTTTCGTTTAGTTTCAAGTATGATGTGAAATATATTATTTTGAAAATGTATCCAAATCAAAGTGATTATCAGTCTCCTGGACCTCCTCTTAACTAGTGTAGAAAAAAAAGCATTATGGAAATATAAAAGCAAAACACCGGTTTCCATTTCCACAGAATATTGTGAATATTCGAATGCATTAGTCAGTGTTATTGTTATTCTCATAAAAAGCAGATATCATACATAAGGCACGTTTAGTTATTCTATCGTATGTATTCGCTTTTTTAGTTGTTGTCTTTCTCTTTGTTCATCTTTATACATTCTTTTAATTTGTAAAATCATCTTGTAGTATTCTTGTTTGATGTATATGCACTGAATCCTCCCTTCCCCTAGCATATTGGTGGAAAACGCTATACTGACCTTCGGTGACGAATTACTAATATCGTTGTAGGCGTTTCTATTCGTATCAAGAGGGTAAAGTAAAATACAGAATAGCAAACGTTTTTTTTTTTCAAATATTCTCTCTCCGCAATGCTACCTCAAAAAAAAAAAAATACAATTTGTATTTCCAAAAGGTTTCCGGGAATTAGAGACCTCTTGCATTGGATCAAACGAAGACCACCCCTCCCCCCGTACAGAGCCCCACCCTTCTTCTCTCCCCCCCCCCCCCCCCCGCACACACACACAATAAAAACAGCAGCAACAAAAAACTAGCAAACCAATTCCTGCTCTCCCACTATAAAATCACCTATCTCTCTGCGTCATAGGAGGGCGCGAGTGTATGTTGAGGGAAGTCGATCCGAATGATGAATAACCGCACTCACTTCTATAATGGATGCGTGGAGCGTCCACCGACAGCATTTTCAAACATTCATATTCAACTTGACGGATCTGTAGGATAGTGAAAGAGAAAAAAAAGGGGGGGGGGAAGGGGGTGGAGCAGTTGACTTTTGCCAATGCATTGGAATGGGCCAGTTTACTAGTGCACTAGATTTTCAAGCATACATTTATATCTTTATACCTTTAGCTCCTGATGACCGCCAGAATGCGTGAATGTGGTTGCCCAGCGTAGCAACAAATAATGCAGACAAACCTGACAGGGTTTATGTGAGTGAAGTAATGATAGTTTAAGAGTTTTCTTATTGGAATCGTGACTTTAGACGCCTTCTCCTTTTCTCATCCTTTTTATCATTACATTGGAAAGATAGCAGGAGTTAACTCTACCTAATTCATCCATGTTAGACGATGGTCAATTCAAAACGTCACCCTAGCAAGCATCTTTAATGTTTTACCTATCCTCTCACCGACTCTGTTTAGTTTTACATATTGCTTATCATGTTGAAAATTCCACCATCAAGCATACTATTATATGCTCATATTGAAATAACGATTGCACCTTATTGTCTCACTGAATATTAAAGGTCCTGTTTTACTTTGAGAGCAGTGATTAAAACAATGTTCAAGATATCACATTTGATGCATATGTATATGTCAGTTGTATCACAAAACATCTTACCATATAGAATTTTGCAATAAAGCCTAGAATATAAGAAGATATCACTATTTTTCTCATTAAACCATAACTGTAGACGGTTTAGTCTAGAAACTTTTTTATTATAGTTATTGTTCGCATTTTGCATATTTAACAATACTTAACATCGATTATACTGGTTCAAATTTTTACATTGGTTGTTTCTACCCCTAACTCACATGTTAGAACTATTTTGAAGCACTAATGCTGGATTTTTGTTTCATCTGAAAACGGCAAATTATGACTTTCATTGGTCAGTTCATGAATGCGTATTCAAATTTTCTTTTTTCCCCGACACTCAAGTTACAAGCTATTTCATTCACATGCACATACTTGAAGCATTTCAGTACTTATAATCAAGTTTGCATGTATAAAATCGGTTACAGTTCGTTATTCCGAAGGTTCGTTTGTCCGAAGGTTCGTTATTCCGAAGATTTGTTATTCCGAAGGTTCCATTAATCCGAAAATGAAATAAAGCTCGTTATTCCGAAGGTTCGTTACGAACCCTATTTCATTGTCGGATCAACGAACTTTCGGAATAACGAACCCAATTTCATTTTCGGATTAACGAACCTACGGAATAGCGAACCCTATTTCATTTTCGGATTAACGAACCTTCGGAATAACGCCACAAATGTTCGGATTAACGAACCCTTTTTCATTTCGGATTAACGAACCTCTAGGTATAGGAAATTTGTGTGTTTCGGATCAACGAACCTTCTGAATAACGAACCTTTGGAATAACGAACAGCACCCATAAAATCTTGCACCGTCAGAAAAACCTCAGACCAAGTTAAAGAAGATTTTGATTGCTAGGCAACAGGTTTAATATAAAGGTATACCCACAAAGTTGAAAATGTTTTTTTTTTCTCCATTTGATATATCATTTTTTTCATTGAGTTTTTATTGATCAAATTAACAGGATTACAAATACATCACATCAAAATTCGAGAAAATAAAAATACTTCACTGTACATGTACTAATAATAAATGTACCTGAATCTGTTTTGAATAAGCTACCATGCTCTCAATTGTCTGACTCTATTACAACTTGGTATTTTTTCAGGGGGAAAGCAATAAATAGGTAGTTATGTTAGTAAACAAGTTCCTTTTCAGAAAGCCAACTACTACAAGATAGCACAGAAAGCATTCCAACGCAAGGAAAAAAAAAAACATCTGTAGGACGAAAATAGAGCAACTGCAGCTATGCATTTTAATTGATACAAAATTAAAACTTAAAGAATTATGCGCCCATGGCTGTCCGCACGCTTCATTTACACGGGGCAAGCGGTTACATTCCCCTGTATCAGTCTAGTAGTCTGCAACGATAATGTAATAAGCCATTTGTCGAAATTTACCCTTTACAAGCAAAAACACACTAGACATACAAGTACAGTGCAGTATAACATAACACTTCACGTTATTCGATGAAGCTCGTGCTAGTATACAAGATAGGTCAAGTAGACAAGAGGCATGTTATCATCTATTGGGGGCTTTCTCCCTCTCAGAAGCTATCAATTCTAAATCCATTACCACGTCAAATTATTTATCAAAGGCTCGGCGAAAACTCAAATTGTGCGTTCGGAAAGGAAAGAGGGAGAGAGCGTACAGACGGGATGTGTTTACACGTCATGTCAATTCTCGTTCGTCGCATATTGCATGACAGAACAGCTTCTAGCCTTTACCTCTCTCGATCTGACTTTACGTGAGGACGTGCAAGCCGATGCTGTGCTAAATCTATTGATTTGAAAACATGATTGAACATACTTTGTTTGGGGGGTTGGGATATAAATCTCCCAATACATCACTCTTCCCCGAATCACCCACAAATGATTGCATTTGTAAATGACGTACGTGCGATCGTCGAGAGTTGAAGGATTTGATCGCGACGTATAGCCACATCTGATTTATGGCAGATGATCTCGGGTTTAGCTCGTCCCTGATCTTTGATATCGCATGGACACGCAGCCATGTGACTTTCGTTAGGGATCGCTTATTGATTACAATCACATGACGCTCTGGAATTTAAACAAAAAGACAGAAAGGAGCTTGTTCTTCATCATTTTCATTCATTACTGCCTCCATTTATACCTCGGATCTTATGTCTAGACGATTCGTTTCAATATTGATCGACTTTTATTCGTTTCAGCCATTTTTTTTTTTTTTTACTTAAACATGATCACTGCGCTGGCATGGCACATAAATGGACGTAATTCACAGTCGCTCATGCACTATGTGATGGAAAATGACCGGTTTTGATTACAGAATATTACAAATATGGCTGTAAACATCATTGTCATCAAAGTCGCCATTTTCATTTCAAACAACACTTATAAAATATGAATCAATGCCAATTAATGTGTCGATAGTCATATTCGGATATGAAAAGTAGCTAATGTTATATAATTCAATTAATAACCCTTCTAGATACGACAGTAACCAACACATTCATTGTTACCACTGTTCCGATTATAAAAAAAAGATTATGTATATCTATCTTATATTTCGAAAAAAGAATTGTTATTATAGCACATCTGCCTCTTCGTCCAAAAATGGCCAACAGTTGACTTGTTAGTGTCAATGCAAAACAAACAAACAAACAAACAAACAAACAAACAAACAAACAACTTTCCATGAATATAATCAGACCAAACTCACCTAGGGCTAAATGTTTACAGGATGTGTATTCATATTTCATATTGCTTATTATTATTCAGGATGGATGAGGCAAATAGCATATCTCCCTGTGAGGTAGAAAGTAACTTTAAAATATTACTTACCTACTTGGTCAAATAATCACGATAAAACACCTCCAGCTGTCTGTCAAACGCTATTGTTCATTTGATTGTGGAGAAAATATGTTCCTAATCTAATGCGAATAACGCTGATTTAGCAGCTAAAAAAAATGTATCGAATGTGACATAGTAGTGACAACAAGAACAAAACGACAGAACGCCTATAAACCTTTCATTGAATGAACCCAGGAGGTGTAATTGAACTGAGTATACGCACAAATCGAAGCCTCGACGAAACGTCCGTCAGGATTTGATGGCAATTAAATATCAATAAGACATACGTCCGCACATCGACAGATAACCTCACTCTCTCTCTCTCTCTCCCTCTCTCTCTCACTATACCCCTCCCTCTCTCTCTATCTATATATCCCTCTCTCTCTATATATATATATATCCCCCCTCTCTCTCTCACTATCTATAAATCCCTATATATCTCTCTCTCTCTCTCTATCTATATATCCTCTATCTCTCTTATAGATGTATATATATATATATATATATATATATGTATATAAACATTTCTCTCTCTCTCTCTCTCTCTCTCTCTCTCTCTCTCTCTCTCTCTCTCTCTATCTATCTATCTATCTATGTATCCCTATCCCTGCCTCTATATCTATTCATTTTCTCCCTCTCTATGTCAAACAAAGGAGTTGATGGTGAGTTCAAAATGAAATTGGCTCGCCTAAGCCATGGAGTCAATGTCCACGCAATGCTGACCTCTGAGAAGATTGAAAGTTAATCGGAATCTCCACCAGAACAACGTTTTCTCATACTTGATGAGGAAAGGTAAGTTCTCCACTCCAGGGAAAACAAAACAAAACAAAAACTCTCTGGATCACATGTTTTCTCTTTGTTTCCAGTTCTTCTTTTCAGTTGTGCTTTTTCTTGCTGAATAAATGAATTCATAAAAAAGAGAAGTTTTATGCAATATGAATAGTCACAAAGAATAGTTGTCTTCTTATACAAATAGAACACATGCATATAAATAGCTGATATTTTGAATTGATTTCAATGACATTCATTTTTACGAATATTCCTTACCCCCCCCCCCCTTTCTCATAAAAAATCTGAAGTCATTCTTAAAAACACGATTTAACAAACATTGATATGATAAAAATAAATGTCGTTTTTCTTGATGGCAGTGTTGGCTACAGAAAGTTAAAATGATAGCAACCTGTTGATAAAATTATTATCAAGTCACGTTTAACTTATCTTCTGAATTTTGTCTAAACAGTGATTACAGATTCACTGCTACGGAAATTCAACAATACCCACTCACCGCAGTTGGCAATATATTTTCATCAATGCTATATGTTTTCATAGACACCCACGTGTCGTATATATCATGCGTATCGTATATATCATGCGTCACAGATACAACTTCCATACTGACTTAAATCTTATGAGTCGAATCGCTCCGTAAACTGACTCTCAAGGGGTAGACACGCCCAAATCCCCGGTTATCGATTAATCAGGCCCTTACATCCCCTGGGTCTCACACATGCATACATTCGCTGCTAAAAGCTACTATCGATCATCTCCAATAGTTGCATAATCAGCCCCAAATCAGAAATAGTCTGTGTGGATATGGAGTGAGTGCTTGAGCGAGAGTCTGAGGTTGACAAGTACTTTGCAGACTGATAAATCGACTCGCCTCGCCCTGTTGATGAGTTCATAATCACGGCAAACGCATTTCTCATAAGAAGGTTATGTCTGTTTGCGAATGTTTGAGACCGTGGAGCTATTGATTTCATGCAGATACTCCGCGGACCGCGTGGGAGTCGTAAAAGGTGTGAAGATCTGATCGCATTAGGAGCAAAGTGTCGGGGTATAGGTCTAGAGGTGAAATATGGAGACGTCAATAACCAAAATGAGTTTTCGATTTCACGTTCACGGTAGGAATTGTTTAATGATGATTTACTATCAGTTTTCTAAAACACTCACCCACACACCACTCCCCCGCTACACACACACACACACACACACACACGCACGCACATGCACACACCTATAAATGAACTCCCGTTTTGTCGTAGTACACATTAAACATTGTACAAAAAACACTTGCGGAAGAGAGTATTGCCGTGACAGAGAGTACAGGATGCAGATTCAACGTAAGAGAATGACATGAAATGCAACGAAGCGACACAGTTATTACGATAATATATACGGTACACGAACAAATCTAGAGGGGCAATTGTGGCACCGATGGATCTCCACGCAACCAGACTAACGTTTGGAGAAATGCCAGGATTTCAGCTTAAGTCTTTCATCGCCAGTGGCAACGCGCTCGCGAATAATTTCAGTGGCATTTTCAGGTTGAGCTTTTCAAAGGGTTTAATGATATACCTTAACGAATGCTCTCCACTGAGCGATCGTACCGCTACATCACTTCCCTCATGGCCCGCGGGCTCGTAATGCCTCACCGCCTTGAAGCAGCGCCGCCCTGTAGGGTTCATGGGAGTCATCAAAATTCAATCAAATACCAAATCATATCTATATGATCCTGAGAGTGTTTCAATCATAAAAATAATGATCTTGAGTTCTGAGGTCGTTTTCGAAATACAGTGTATGCGAGCAGTATATAATGATCTCACCGAGTGATATAAGAGACAAAGCATTATCTCTTGTTGTTTCTTGTTTTGTGCTTCATTCAGAACATAGTTTCATTCTGACTGGATTGATATGACTGACTTTGGAAGATTCTTGGAGTTGCTGTCAGATGTGATGTAGCTATGACAACACATATCATGTTGTGGCGTGTCCTTCATATAAATCGTTCCATCACGGCTAACTTTTGGGCGACAGTGCGTCTATAAAGAAAAGTTGTCATCGTTCGACATCGTTGTGGCTTTACACCGTGTGCTGAACCCCCCCCCCCTGTCCCTGTTTGTAAAAAAATCAGAAGTACAGAAAAAATGGTAACGGTTCTAGTGTTTCATTATTAACAAATAGTAAAAAAAATTCTAAATGTACTATAATTCATAGATTATAAAAGCTCCTAGGTATTCCATACGGACCACAGACGTAGGAAGAAAATATTCTACACAGAGGGGATAAACTAAACTTGATCGAAAAACCATGAACAGTTCAAGCAGTGTGATGACCCTCATTTCCGTTTTAACGTGGGTCCCTGTATAATGTATCATCCTATTTGATAAGCACCAAGGAAGCCAAACAACAACAACAACAACAACAACAACAACAACAACAACAACAACAACAAACAAGACAAAACAAAACAACAACAACAACAACAACAACAAGAATAAACGCAAAACCAAAGGACTTACATTGTCATTGACGGTGGAAAAGGCAATAACAAGATGACGTTTTAAGACTGAAATAACCTTTGGAAAAGGTCACTGCTAGTGGAAGCAATGCAAATTTTCATGGTCTCATTTTCTACGATGATCGTCGTAATTCACCTCTCTCTATCCCTCTCTTCACTCACCCCCCTCCTATTTTAGTCTCTCTCTCTCTCTCTCTCTCTCTCTCTCTCTCTCTCTCTCTCTCCTTCTCTCTCTCTCTGCCTCTCTCTTTCTAAGATTATACGAACTGCTTGCATCGCCGGATATCATTACAATCCTACGGTCCGAGTTTGATGTAGAAGCGTTACGCCGCCGTAACATCATTGTTCACCGGTTGTGGAAGACAGTTTCTATGCTAATATTATATATATGTATGTTCATCTATTTATTCATATTTGTGGATTCTGTTTATAACTGAGAGTAATTATGTTACCGTAATTTACAGGAGAAAAAGACGTATAAAATGAAATTGTAACCAGTCGTCATATTCAAGATTTGTCACGGCGTTCAATATTGCTGTTTCTCGCTAAGAAAAAAAAACACACGAAAAAACAATCATTTTTCTGTAAGCATAGTATACCTTGTCCTCCTTTCTTATTGGTTTGTTGTCTTTCTTCAGCAACGACAAGAAAGAAGACAATTGGACTGCCCCCCATCCTTTTTCCGAGCAGATAACTATATTGTAAGCACGAAACCTGCCATTATGATCATAACCGCGCCACCTCGTGTCCTCGATAAAGAGGATATTCAGCTTTTTGTCTTGTCTCAACTTTCTTACCACACACCATCTCTCCTCCCTACTGTCTCTCTCACTATCTCCCTATCTCTCAGACGTTTCATCTTTTCCCTTGTTTTTTTTCTCTTTCTTTACTATCACTTTTTATTCAAAGATGTCCCCGATTTCAGATGTGCAGTTCAAAGAGAAATGAATGAACATAATACAAATTGAGAGTGACCAGCACAGATAAACCAGAAACGACGCGTCGCGATGGTGCGACATAATGTTTGTAGCCTTTCTGAGTAAACCAGTGGTATCGTAAACGTTTTCAGTGAGAAAAGATGATAATGACGATTATGATTAACGTACATTTTCATCATTGAATTATTTTCACGGTAAAAACAGCAAATAAAGAGGTGTTCTCATACCGTCATAAGATTCTTCATTTGCATTGTTGTTCTTTTTCGTCATAAGTTGGAAGCATTCCTAGAATCGCACAATGGGTAGGTCTGATTGCCTCTCTGGTGCACTGCAATCTCTTTTGTTTACCCCTCCTATTAAACAACGAAGAGGACCTATAGCTCTTGCAATTACCACCACTGGAGGGCCGCGAGTAAAGTGCATTGTCCTGTCATCTGGAATGTTATCAAACTCACCGCGACTTCTTGGCCGAATGATTTGAGCCCATCAATGCTCTCAACCGTGCTTTGAATAGCAAAATAGGTGCATAGCAGCATTTGTTTTTCATTTTGCGTAGATTGCATACATATTTTAATTGCCAAGCATTTAAGACATATCTTGTAAAAGTATACCAACAAAAAGAAAAAGAGAGAAAAAAAATTGTCACAAATACGTGATAGCATGCCAGCATCACGACAGTATCATAGTTCTAATGCTAAGAACAAGTACTCTATATGTGTTAACCCTCTTTCGCCCAGCACTTCAAAATAGCGTACACATTGTGTACAGACTGACTCCTGTTGAGAATGACAGGGTTAGAATTTGTAACGATTATAACTCAGGCAATTAGGAGAAGAGGTATGAGGAGGAGGCAGGATTACGTTGTTTGCTAAGAGACGAGAGACGGCGACGCCTATCGGGCAATGTCAGCTTATATTTGACGAAGATTTCTTCTTCCAACAATGGTTCATCAGCAGTCTAGCCACTTCATTTTGTGCACTGCTTTTTTTTTTTTGGCCTTAAGTGTGGGTCTATCTTAATGACAATCCCCTCTAAATCTAGGCAAAACAAAGCTGGCTAGGTAGGCGTCTGGGCCTGATGGGAAAACACGCCTCCGTTCCTCCTCCATCCATCGACCATCCCTTCTCAACCAATAAGTGTTTGCCGATAGTGTCCGAGAACTTAGGGACCCCAAAAAAAAAATACCAAGACCTTTTTCTTCGTCTGCATCCCACTTCTTCTTTTCCTTCTTCTAAAAGCCAGCTCTCTCGGTCACCAATCCATTCTCGAAAGTACTTCCCGACCAGGATAAACACTTATCATTCGTCCGTATATAGGTAGTACGCCCAGGCGCAAGAGCAACAATTATTTCACACTTCCTCTCATTACAGACTGAGCGGAAAAAAAAGAGAGAAAGAAATTATGAAGTAAGAGAGAAGAGAAAGTGTAAAAGGGGAGAAAAGCTGTGCGCGGGAAAGCTCGCCAAATACCGACAGACGGCATGCTCCACATTATTTTCTGCTATATCCCTCTCGTTCAGTGCCCAGATATCCGCAAAGGCTGGCGAACCAGCTAAGAGAGCTGCGGATGCGCATTGCCCGCGGGTAATTTATCTCCAACATTTGATCCCCTCTCGAAATTTCCGCACGAACCACTCTCGCCCAACTACCCTGTATTTTTTTCTTCACTTTTTTTTGTGGTTGCACTTTTTTTTTGTGGTGTCTCTCTACCTCCCCTTGAAGATATCATCTCACAGACGACGGACAATCTGTGATTGATAGGGCTTATTCACCAGCCCATACTTTGTGCACCAATCATTTGCCGATGGGGCGAAACGGGAAGAAATAATGGTAAATTTCATTAGGTGGCGAACATCTTTGCAGGAGAGGTGATGGCAATGAAACGAGTGGGATAAAGTCTCCCTCTAAGAAGTCTCCTTACGGCCCGGCGATCCACTCATGAAATGTGCTTCAAAGTGAGGTTATTTGTACTTTTTGCCAGCGCCCAGCACTCATCACCGCGAATGGATTTGGATGCAGCTTATACGTCGGTTTAATTATCATTTGTCGTTTAATTATGAATATATTTTTGAAGTTAAGAATGTAGTATTTTAAGAGGCAATGAAAGTCATAAAACAATAATGATGAAATAAAACTTAATGGAGAAGACACGGTAATGTTCTTCCTAAACTTTGTAGCATTTCCAACTGGTTTGTTTATATATCAAGCAAACTGCAACAATAAAACGATAACCAGTTTCCCTTTCTCTCTACTAATGTATTACAAGCAGAATGCAATGTCTGCACAAGGATAGGGATGTGATATACCCTTATAGCATATATTTCACAGTTCCCTGCAAAACAACTGGTTAGACATGGCACTCATGGAGTGCCCTAAACCGATGTAATTTGCTCGAAAACATCGCTTTCAACACTTCTTCCACTAATGAGCATTGATGTTTCTGAAAAAAATGAATGCATGTGCATTTATATGACATATTATGCATATTCGATTCTTACTTTTAGAGAATATATCTCATAGCAGTTGAGGATTCCAGTTCGAACTGCATAGTATGCGTGTGAGTATAGGCATATACATATTAAGAATGCTCCATTACTAACCCTTGCAGCCTGTAATGTATGATTAAATCAACACCAAGCGATTTTTCGATTCATGTCGACCACAAGTCTCGGCTAGGGCTGGAGCGCAAATTAAGACCTGTCATGGCTCAACTAAAGTGGCTGTAAATCTGACGTGAGATGGTTTATGACGCGGAAGCTGTTAATTGAAGTGTTTAATTAACAACATGCGCTGAGATATTTACTACATTTACTTACTCACCTTTCTCCCGGCCCCTCTCTCTCCGTCTCTTTCCATCTCTCCCTCTATCTTTGTCTACATTCAGTTTAAAACATTTTCCATGACAATCCGCAGTGAGTAATTCATCGGCAATAGAAGGCACGTATGCCGCAAATGTGCTTGTCTAGTAAGCTCGTGCTATGGTTGGGTTCATCTTCCTCCTCCCCCTCCCCCTCCAACAATAGATACTTTGCAATCAAGGACTATTGATAAATGACAATTATTTCACCTTTTATCAAAATAGGAGTATGGGTAGTCAAATAAAGATTGGCGTTTTATGGTGTGTCTGCGATTTTTCTTCTGGACATACAATGTGATGCAGGCTGTTAACTGATGTAAATTTGAATCATTATGCTTTGACCAAACATCCGGTCTGATCCAAAATCAATCTGTAGTATTTCTTTGACGTTCTCTGAGGCTAAAATTCAACGCATCATGTGTAATTAAACTAAACTGAATAGGAGATGGTTCCCCGGCTGACTAAACGTATTGATCAGGTCTACACCTATTCATCCCTCACAAGATCATAAAGTCGTTCTTGACTCATGATAGGGCACAACGATTTTTCAGTTTGAAAGTACATAAACAGCGTTTGGACGTTTGTCCTAGTTTGCACTAAACGGCTTGTAATAATGATCAACCTATTTCTAGTCGTTCTGCAAAGATACAAAACAACGAGGTATATGGGAGTTTCTATTTGATAAACGGGAACAAAAGATTAATATCAACATCCCCTGTCACTTCCCATCGTCCCGTCTGTCTAGTAGGCCAATGGAAGAGTATCATGCTATCGAATCATGTTCTGATTTGCTTTAGATGAAACTAACATAACAATGTTCTGACATCCTTCAGTTTCTGCAAAATGGCACAAGTTTGCAGATACATTCGGGCTCATGCGAGACAATCTGGGACAGCCGTTGTCAACCAGAAGCGGGAAGGGATCAAACTCGGCCAAGGATGAAGTTTGTCGGTCCTCGGACGCGGGCTTGTGCTGTTTGGATTTTGGTTTTTGACGCCGCGCGTCCCATCTCCGATTGTCATATATATGTATATACATTTGAGGGGGAAAAAGTTTGCGACACGCTTTTGTTTTTTTGTTGGTCAAACGAATGACCTGCTTTACAATTGGGGGAAACATGACCAAAATGTCCTGGTTATCGTGTCCTCATTTCGAGCCCTCTATTGAAAGGACACGTTCTTTGGGATCCCGGAGTTTCTCGTCTAATGGATCGAAGTGCACGACAACTGAAATTGACGACTCTGAGACTGTTTATTGTAAATGTCACATTTAACTCCTGAGTCCAGCCGTTGACCTTTTGGGTGCGGAGGACTTCTGAGGAGGATCCCAAACTTTACGGAGGACGGCATCGAATGCATCGCAACATCTGTGCATCTTGTGATAACGAGCGTGTATACGGGAAAAGATTGCAACCTAAATTTCTGATCGATGGGGCGGAAATGGTACTAGCAGCGCTCTTTGTTCTCTTCCACTTTTCTTCTCTTCAATTTTGTTTTAAGAAACGCACACGGGTATATAAATGGCAATTCAAATTTCGAACGATGTCAGTGTACGGTATTTTGAATTATTTGTACCTTGGCACTATTTCTTAAACCGAGGAGCACCATATAGAATGAGATTACAAGGCACGTGAACTGGGTTTGTCGGTTATTCATCGGGAACTGTATAAAATCACAAAGTTTACGATTCACCTCTGAAGTTAATCTTAGTACGCTTTTACTTTTCTAATAAGCTGTGCCGATAACATTGTGTTTAATCAGCACCTTCATGGCACGATATATATAGCACTGTATAAGGTCAGGATAAAATCGGTTTACCACGCCCAGGCAAGCATTAGAGAAGTATATTTTCTAATTAAAAACCATACTGGGGTTTTCTCAGAAAGCTGTAAAACAGCAGTACACATTGACGAGGTGCTCCACAAGCCCAGTGTGGGTATGAGAGAAAATGGAATTGTGGAAAAGCTTCTTTCTCTTATTATCTTCCGCACGGACAATTCCTTCTACTTTATTGCAACAAAAGCAAAGCTCGGTCATTGGGTCGACCGGGATTTAACGAGGCAAACACGTTAATGAAATCAAGATCTATTTGATGCTCACTCTCTAGCTTAAACCTCGAATTCTAATTTGAAATCAAACGCCGAGTCGGTCCATTATTCGGGCCTCATAATGACGTGGGTTAACCTTTCATGTGATCTTGCGGTCAGGTTCTGGATTTTTCTCCACTCTTTATTCGATTTTGATGAAGACCTCTTTTTATTCAATTCAGCTCTCTCTCCCTCCCCCTCTCTATGTGCCCTTCTCTCTCATTTGATCCCTTTTGCCCCCACCCCCCTCCTTCCCTCTATTATATCTATCTATGTATATGTATCTATCTTCTCTATATATCCTTATATTATCTCTCTAACAACACAGAAAACTATTGTCCATGTTATCTCTTTCCTCACATATCTGTTCACCTTCTCTCTCCTATTCCGTCCCTCGAAATGCAAGCGATTTAAAGTACAAGACGTCTCCGCGTTTGTATGACTTCTTGAATCGAGTGTTATCTGAAATATGATTGTAGAAGTTGCACTAAAGTTTAACAAAACCTTAAGAAATTGAGACTTTTCGCAAAGCATGAGGCAAATCTCTTCGGTGATGATGTAACCACCTGACTAGTCTCCCATTGACATGCGATCAAATCTCCGTTGCTCTTGAATGAAATGAACAAGATGAATGGCATTCGTCGTAAGCAAATCAGTGGAAGATTATGACAACCAGCAATAATTTCTTTTAAAGAGACAGAGAGCCGTATTTGCTAATTAATGACCACAAAACAATTTTCATCAAATATTATGTTTATGTTCAAACCGACTCGTCAGTTGTGAGGCTACGATTTGTTCATTTCATCTAATTTGCAGATATGCTCTCGACAAAAATTATTGTTTCATGAAAACCTTGTGAGATTCTAAAATTCTTGATAACAGCTGTCATATTATGTTATACTTTCATAAAAAAACTTCTGCCGATTTTTCTGCTAAATATTATGCTGTGTCACCTAAATTATGTGTCATAGCAAAATGATCTAGGACTTGAATGTTTTTGATATGATTATCATTCTATCATCGATTAGATAACGCATTATGCTCATCATCATAAGCCTCAGTAATTAGTGACATTGCTACGGTTGATCAATGATCCAGTGGTAACCAACCAATCCTGGGGATCGACATATGAGATGAAAGAGAAGCGGACTGTGATGGCAGCAGTGCTACTGCAGTAAATAACGGTTTACATTTTCACAGCAGTTTTACAACTTATGTTCAGCCTGATTGGCGCGCATATTCGGAACGTTATGGCGCACTGACCAATCACGCTCTTCGGTCTCGTGGCCACACCCTTCTACCCTTGTGATACAACATCCCTCACTGGGGACGGGGGAGAAGGCTGACGTAAGCTTTATAACAAAGGTCACTTACCTAACCTGCGTCCCGTCGTGAAAACACAACCCATGTCCCCTAGCTCCGTCCGCCGGACGATCGTCTCACCACCTGACTGCCACGGGCGAGATCCGGCTTTGATCCCCACTGATTCCCGCTTCACGCCCAAAGCACGGTGGGTGGTTTATCTCTAATTTGATAAGATGACCGCGGATTGTTTCAAATTTCCAATAGAAAAAAAAACACAAAAACGAACAACCATCATCTCTACATATTATGAATATTGAATAAATCTTCATCACGAGCTATGTCTACACGGACGCCGTTTGCATCCTGTGGCGCGAAGGTGTACCAGGCATTATGCTTACGAAGTATGAAAAATAACTTTCTCGCGCGTTTACCAGGGTAATTAAGCCACGCTGAGCTTAATGATTGCGGAAATGTTTACATCGTCGAGTAAACGCCATTCAAAAGATTAGAATTTCACATTTGCTTGCTTCATTTCCATAAATACACAATGTGACTGATGTGAGAATATCACCGATGTGTAAAAGAGTTGGTATATTTATTGTTTTTCTCTCACACAGTATGCCATTAAAAAAAAAAAAAATTATGTCCTTGCAAAATGCAGTTTTTGTGATCAAGAAAACGTCTAGATAAAAGAATAACATGACTTTACAATTTTCCCGCTGTCTATGATCATAACGAGTCCAATCTTATGCGTAACATCGAACAAGCAAAATGGAATCTACGTCAGCCGCGTCTCGATATCGCATTCATAGTCGCCATAATGAACATTTGATACCAATAAACAGTACTTTTGGTATTATACATTGCAAATGATAACGGAATTATTGCAGGAAAAAGGAGAAAAAAATGAATAATGACCTAAGGACCTCAAAACAGTGCAATTCTTCAAAAGAAAAATCATGATTAGGAGTAAGAAGAGGAAGATGAAATTGAAGAAAATGAAGAAAAAATACAAAAATCAAGGAAAAGAGAGAGAAAATGGAGAAAGAGAAGAAAAATAAACAGCAGTAATAGCATTAGTATAGAGGACAAAGAAATAAAGAGGAACAAATAGAAATAGGCGAATTATGGATTTTAGAACGTCAGTTTGTAAACAATATGTCTTTCTCTCTCTCTCTCAGAAAAAAAAGAAGATAAAGAAGTGTTGTTCGTATCCTTTGATTAGAATGAAAGAAAAGAAAAATCCGAAAGTATACAGACCACACCACACCCTACTCCGAACTCCTTTCGGGAATTCTTTATCTACCCGGTATAGCCTCTTTCTCGCGGTGAGTGTGATAAACCGGACGTATCATGGTGTCTCTCTCATACCTTGAGCAGACAGTATGGGTGTTAGGTGGTTCAAGAAAGCCAAACCAAAAGCTTCTCCCACAAATTGCCTCTGGGTTGCGTTGGCAAACCGCACTTTGAATAACGTCGCGTCTTTATAATACTGCCCAGCATTCTGCAGGTGGGGGTATTACACTATGGCATTGACTTTTTCCTTTACTTATGTCTTTCCTTCACAATTGTGCCGAATTTTACAAGCATTTAAAGCCTTTATATATACATACTATACAAAATACTTCACAAGATACCAGGCGGTAATCATTAGAACAGTTCATTTGTTCGATGTTTTACTATCTACGTTAGATTAAAGTAAGATCACAACGATACTGTTAGTAGTTACAAACAAAAACTTAAAGAGTTACGTCAGTTACGTGAATGCATTAAAACACAACGCAACATTGAGAATACTGAATCATGCCACAAATTCATTTGAATATGATTAGTTTAGGGTTTCTGGGACGAACACTGAACTTGGGCTTTCTATAACTCAGTCGGTAGAGCACGGGTTAGCAATCCGGAGGTCTCGGGTTCCAATCCCGATGAAATCCCAATTTCTTTGCTCATTTTTTCCACTAATAAATTACATTCTATTCTGGTCAGTTTCCTTCTGTTTGCGTTTGTTATATACTCAGAAAGCTGCATCACTTCGGTGATCCCTCGCATTTATCCCAAAGTTGAAGTATCCTTTTTCGGGTTTATTCCAGGTTTAAGTGTGTGCGTGTGTGTCACACACTAATACACTGCTAGAGCTTCTGACCATCCGAGTATTAAGAATTTAGGGTTTCTGGGACGAACACTGAACTAGGGCTTTCTATAGCTCGGTCGGTAGAGCACCGGGCTAGCAGTCCGGAGGTCTCGGGTTCGAATCCCGATGGAATCCCATTTTCTTTTCTCATTTTCCACTAATGAATTAGTTTCATGAATGTTAGATAGAATATTATGTTTTTTCCTCGGGGACAATGTTAGAAAGCCTTGGTATTCATTCCGTGAATCGCCTCGGAGAAACGTGGATACCTTTTTTCCTATTTTTGACTATGACAGCATTTCCATGAAAAAATACACGTAGTAACTTAATAAATATCCAAATATATGGATTATATTGGATAACCCTCCGTGTTTTTTTTTATTAGTTTGTTAGCTAACATTTGATTTCTTTAACAACTTTTTAGTGCAGTTGCCATGTCTGCTATAAAGCTTGATTTACTGCCTACTTTATAGTTTGACATGAACGTCTACAACAAATGGTGAAAGTACCAGCACCGGTGGGGGGAAAAATAGTTCAGTCACTCGTTCGATCCGTGTCGATCATATCTTGACTGTACGCTTTGCGATATTGTCAGATTTGCTACTGATTGCTTTATAGCAATGAAGTACACTCGCCTATATATCTCCTTGATTATACCACCCATTTAGCCTACAATGATTTCAGCAACGAACAAAACGTGAGAGTAGACTGTGCTTAGTTTGACCTAATGAGGGAGCTGATCATAATCAGCAACAATACAGTTCGCCATGCATGGCTGATATAATTTACATCACAAAGACCAAGAAATGATCGACTGTATGATTTGGAAATCGTCACAGTCTAGCATGTGGTTTACTTTCTACGAAATCTTTGTTGGTGCGTCCTCCACAGCAAATATTCATTTCGTCTGTCGTTACAGTGGGATGTTTCAGTAGGCCCCAGACGATCGGAAAGAAGGAATTAGATAAACAAATAACAGGAGAGAATAAACATGTCGGGAGGAGCAGACTTTATGGATGTTTCGAGGAATTGATTCTTTGCCAGATTTTTCATATTAGTGCATGGCTAACTAGGTGTCACACTTATAGAATACAGACAATAACAGATGTACACCAGAGTCACTATACCAATAGATCCTGATTTGGGTCTGAAGTTTAATCAAGACCACCAGTGTTCCGTTCAGTACAAGGGCACATTCGTGTAAACCGATTGATAGATATTGATTAATCTTACGCTCTTTAATAACCATAACATAGCGATGATGCCTCTTGTTGGTTACATAGATGTATCACTTTTATGCCGCCTACAAGGAACTTCAAGATATTACTTGAACACACTAGTTGATGTAAAGACGTATAATAATTATGTCGCCGGAATTCCATCCAGCTCATTCCAAACACTGTCTATGTCTTCTTCTTTTTTTGCAATATAAAAAGACATGCATACACATATCGTTTGCTTGTCATTCATGAATGTTATTGCTTTAAACCGCAAATCGCTGGGCAGTGAATGTGCTTCTGTAGTCTGTACCTGAGCGGGTAGTACGAATAGCGATAGTGTGCTGTGCAGTCAGACATAGGTGCATTGAAAGTCAAAGTTACACATATCACATTTCAGAACAGAGAAAATGTGATAAGGAACGTTTCTTTTATGTTATTTTCTTTCTTGTGACATCATAAAAGCGGTAGGCGAATATCATATTAGATAAGAGGCGCGCATCCCACCTCAAGCGTGAAATCTACGTTGATAGATCGCTCCCGCGCTGAAGGGGAGTGCTGCTCAGTTACCATGGAAACGAGGAAGTAGCGCCTTCACCTCTCGTTCTCTACCTGGATAACACCTCCGGGCGAGTTCAGCTTGGGTGTCGCCGGCGGGCTCGCTTTGAAGCACGTGAAATGTACACGAATTGTTGCCATGTTCGTTTCAAGTGTCCTCCCTCTTAGACCCACGTGTTCGGCATGGCTGCACTTCTCGGAGCTTCGTTCGGTGTCAGTTACCTATTCCCCTATTTGTCATCCCTTCGATGATGATACAAATTGAAATTCGGATGCAAAGCTTGCTCAATAGTCGAAGAAGTCATCGCTAGACTCCGCTTCTGAATAGGATTGTATAATAGAGGCTGCAAATAGGTGTAAACAAATCGGCGATAGCAATTGTGAGAGATGGTATGTGCATATGTGTTTGAGTTTGTTTGTTGGTATGTATGTGTGTACGACTGTGAATGTGAATTAGTGACCCCTTTAAGATAAGGTAAACCACAATAAAAATATACCAGAAAAAAAAAATGGTATCATAACCAATATCGGGCAACATCAGTGTAGCATTCTTGTAAAATATCAAGAAAATGTTTAGTGACTTGAATTGAATTAAAAGAGAATGCAGGTATATGTTTCAATTCACTCAAGCGGAGTATCGTTGCCACACAATATTCCAATGAGTTTTTCGAATGAACAATTTTCAGAGATTGTTTAAGAGGAGAGTTTGATCAAGGATATTTCTAAATCTTTATCTTGTAACCCGAAGCTAGTATTTTATGTATTTGTGTATAGGAGTATCCTGTAGTCATTCTTGAAGGCAGATATGACGAGTATGAAATAGTTCAGCTAATAGTGTAGCGTTCATCTCGTGATTGCAAAAGAGAAAGTGTCCTCAATTTGTATCCGCCGCGCATTTGAAAAGCAATATCTTGGTGAATGAAACTGCTGCGTGCTTCATTTAGCACTGACAAAAAACAACAACACCACTTTGTTTCTTTCTGAATGTAACCAGAAATTCAAATAAAAATGAAAGGCGGTCGACGCCATTGCTAACACGCATAAATAATACTCCGCGTAGAAAGAGATACCAGTCCCAACCCCATCATTAAGCTCAATGTTTTCTAACGAATGTAAATCTGCCTGTCTGCAATCAAGCAAAACGATACATGAACGAATCAAATCTTGATACATGCAAATATAAGCAGTGGTACAAGATGAAGGAAGGGGAAAAAAGTTAGCATCATTTAGGAAGAGACATAGACGTCAGTCAATATTGACTTTAGACCAGCCATGAGAAGTAATCTTGCCCGAGTAACTTCATGTAGACTATTCGAGATCCGAAATTGAAATGTCTCGATCGCTGGCGATGAAAAAAAAAAGAGAGACAGTCGTGACGGTGGTTCATATGGTGCCACTTGAGCCCCGAGACCCCTAATTAAGTCTGTACGAAATTAATTGACAAAACGACTAACCTGCGACCTTCTACAACCATTGACGGCAGGAGGTAAAACATGTGTCGTGAGCTACTTTGACAATATTAACCATTCCTCAGCATTTAAGTCAGAGCCAATATGCGGCAAAGACAATAAATCCAGTGAACAAATATCATCCTCTTTTTTGTCCCTAACCTTTCATACTTCCCACCCTCTCTCTCTCTCTCTCCTTCTCTCTCTTTCACTCCCTCTCTCTCTCTCTCTCTATTTATCTCTCTCGCTCTCCTAACGTCTTTCCTACACACTGTGTTTCTGTGACAGTTACCTAAAACGCAAACACGCAGTTTTCAGCGACTAAATATCAAAGTTGAGCAGAAAGTGCGCTGCCCTTCGCACATCGCAAACAACTCCGAAGGAAGACTGTATCCCGCTCTCTTAAAATGTATCTAATAAGCCCCCTCCAAGTATTGAACACAGGGGCAAGGGGTACCAGCTTATTTTCTCGTTGTAAAGAAAGAGGATTGTGGGGGGGGGGGGGCAATCCTCCATACCAGATGAATTCTCTCACTTCTTGCTTTACCAGTTTCAAATAATATTTCTCATACTAGGCTAGTCTTGCTGCCTTTAAAACGTGTGTCTTTTTTCATCCAGCCCAAAGGTAGATTTATTCCAAGGGAGAATCCCTCCCACGCGAATAATGTAACAAGCAAACAAAACCAACAATGACAAAAAACGACACATTTATGACAATATCAACGACTTATCAAGGGCAGTGCGTAGGCGGTAGTCGCTGGGACTCTAGCCTATATTCGTGACTTGACTGTGCGATGCAGTGCAATGTGATCGTACAGCTTGATAATTTTATGGATACTAGAAAAATGTCTGGAAAATGTATAGGCTTATTATCATTGTTAGATCATCCCAGGTATGTGTAATAGGTTGATGGCTGCAATGAATGACATAGATAAGGTGCCGTTGAAATTACAGGTATACTTGAAATCTTTTATTATGCATTTTGTTATAGCGACATTTTTATATCTTGCGTTGTGTAAGCCGTGGCTGTCAACAAAGCATACTTTGGATGTGTTCGCATAGTTTCATCATACCGCAAGTGGGCGTTACAATTAAGTTTGAGGATGGAATTGACTGTCTGTGAAACGCACAGATGCATGGATTGGCCTTTTAGTTTGCATATCGAAAAGTAGCAAGATAACGAAGTAGTTCTGTTTAATATTTTCAACCATTATCTCAATGGTGGTTCAAATCGAACCAATGGATTAAACCTATACAAATGGCACCTTGGGGTAGTGTCAAATGTTGTACGTAAACTTGAGGAAATGTCTACACGAACCTCCGTCTTAACCACGTGGAAAAAAAGAATGAAAAACATAACAGAACAAGAAGTTTGACCAAGGGGTAAAATGTGGTACCTATTGGAACAACAGTTTGAGGAGAACACAAGCTCGTTAAACGCAGACTGGAGAGCAGACCGTTGATGTTACCATGTCCAAAGGCCTCGGCACACCGAGCACGGTAACGGCAACGGTCCGTTGTTGTTGTTGTTGTTTTTTAACTTTAGTGTGCTAAAAGAAACCATGTCTGATTCTGTTTGAAAAATTCGGTACAAAATCACCCAAAATTGTATCCTCATGTCAAATTCAAGAGCAACAAATATCACCAATTGAAGATTTATTTTGTAACAAAATTATCAGCGGGGAAGTGATATTGTAACAGAACCAGACATGGTTCCTTTATACTTTGCTACAAATCTACCGACGGCTTGGACGTTGCTCTCTTTATTTCAAAGATAAAATGAAATAGAATAAACGAAAGAGACAGACAGACAAACACACAGACAGAGATACAGACAGACAGAGAGGGAGATAGAAAGAAGAGAGAGAGAGAGAGAGAAACGGAGACTTCAGTCGGCTTCCAGGCCTATGTAATCCATCTGCCAAATTCTGATGAAAGTTTAAAAGAGAAAATAACGGTGTATAAGAGGCAGCCAGCAAGCCTATACTTTAACCCTTACCAGCCCCGCTATGCCAAATGAAACTCTCTGTTTAATCCTATCAGGCCCACCGACTCATAATGGCATTGCTACAACACACGGTGGATTACATAGCAGTAATGCACAGGGTCCACTCAGTGCCTTTTATGTAGTGCTAAATCGAAGAACAAAGCGCGCCGTCGAACGTGCCACTTAGAGAACACAGCACATAAAGGGTTAAGATGAACAGTTCGTATCTCGGCGATTCACGATCGCACGAGTGGACAAAGGCGAGCTGATAGAGACGAATACGGGAAGAGGACTTGAGTGATCAAATTTCGGCGATAAAGAGATTTGGGGTGCCTATTAATCGATCAAATCGTGCTGATCGCGGTGAGCATTTTACTTTGAATTTTATCATCTTCGTTTTCCTTATTTTGTGGTTGGCAGACCCGACAAGAGTTTACCGTCTGCATCTCGCTCCGAGCACGCACTTCTGATTGACTTGTAAACGGGTAATTTAGCTCCATTTTCATCCATTCGCCTCCTTTCGGCATCGAGAAAAGAGAGTCATCTTAAGAATTTCCACGAAGAGACGAGCTTTATCTTTTTTTTTTTTCGAAGTACCCTTTCATCCCCAATAAGAAAATGGTTAGTATCTGGACAACTGTATCAATGTGATGTAATGTGATGAAGCCTTTTCGTGACAACAGTTTAGAATGTGCACATTTTATTCTTAAGTCGTGTAAGTGAGTGGACATTAATGTGCCGAAGTCTCAATTTCATCAGAGGGGTCAATGTACTTTTCATGCACGCATTCTTTTGTAGGAGAACGTCCAGTATTACAGGCAAAAGGAGCTAGATGGAGGCGTGCAGATAGGGATTAATCCTAAATAGAGCCTGGGGGGGGGGGAGGGGCACATTGTGGCCCTACCATATTTTCATTTACCACTTCTACACCCTTAACTCAATTTCAACCACATTTGGTAACTTTTCCTTACATTATATTGCGAACATTTTGATTTGAATTCAGGTATGTCCAATATCGCTGGTTGCTATGCAACCGGAAACTGACAAACAAATCAATCAGATTTTGCGTGTTTTTATGTTTTGATCTTAGTTAACCCTTTCCATACTGAATTCTGAAATCCCCATAGACTTAATACACAGGCCACCAGGTTCCTGTATGGAACGGGTTAACAGTAATACAGTGGATGAAATGATATTCTCTTGGCTATGATTTGGTGAAAGACCAAAATATGAATTGATTGTGGCTGTAAATGGCCTAGAAATGGTCTTCTTTTTTATTTCATGTGACATAATGGCATCAAAATGATGTTATATTAAAATATTATATTATGTTCAAAAAAGAAATGAAAAGCAAACAGTGTTTTCCAGAGATGTCCTTTTTATTTTGTATCATTTTGAATCATTCAAACAAGTTTTGCGTTAATTACCATCTGTTCATCATTTATCATCAATCTACAAACTCAATATTCCAATATAATGGAAATATGAAATGCGATAGATATAATAATGTGTGACTTGGACACGACATTTGTACCCGCCATGTCCCTTAACCCTGCATGGTGTGTAAATGGGTAGGCCTAATATATAGGTCTACCTAATGATGTGACGGGGTGTGATTTTAAAGGAAAATGTCAAACCCAACTGGGAGATCAATGACTTCAAAAGGCCACCCTGGGTTTAAATCAATCCATCTGTCGCTGTTCTGGGAAAGTATACCTGTATGCTCCATTGTCAATGAAATTGTAACATGCTTGTCTTGTGCTTATATTTCAGTGTAGATATTCCCCCCCCCCCCAAAAAAAAAAAAAAAAAAAAATATATATATATATATATATATATATATATATATATATATATATATATATATGTATCCGCACCAGAATCGTCAAAAAACACATTTTGTATTTTTCTTCAAAATGTTGTGAAAGCTGTTGACCGGCATTTCTTCCGGACATCCCCGCTTTGCAAAATCACGTTATAGAGGAGTTAGCGGCATGCAATTATGTTGTTAAACAATTTAGAAGCTTGTATGAATTGATGAAGGGATTGGGAAAAAGTTACATGGAAAAGTTGAGAAATATATTTGGAAAGGGATATTGAGAGTGGAACTGAAGAAAACGGCATCTATAAGGAAAATGATAGAGAAAAGAGAAAAAGTAAATGCTTGTAGGCCTATGTTGTTTCGTGAAGAAATGCAAACTGACGGGGAAAAAAAACGTAATGTCAAAACAAAACCCGATCTCGGAGTTTACTGTTTCTCTTTCGTCCAGTACCTGAGTTGATTTCAGCGAAATGTTATCAGGGGAACTGACAATATTTCCTCGAACATCGCTGCTCGCGGAGAATTATGCGACGTCCATGTCGCCACAAACACCCCGGTTACAAGCATGAAATAATAATAAAAAGCAAAACAAAGACATCGAACGGGCGAGGGAGGACTGTCGCCAGTGCTTCGCAGACGACAACGCATATGATTGGAGGAGACCAACCAGAGAGAGAAAGAGGGGAAGAGAGAGAAAGACATTCCAAAGCATTCCTCGATTCAATTGTGGAATTAACCCAGAAAAGCGACTTTCCGGCCGGAGTTGTTGTACACAGAGGCTCTCGCAGAGATTGACAGTCCCAGCGGAGGAAAATGATCCAAATTAACCCCGAAATTCATTGCAGAGGAGGTGTTTGCACCTGAGCGATACAACCATCAAAAAGACACATGGAACAGCCCGGGGGGGGGGGGGGGAGGGAGAAGCAGAAAAAGAGAAAGGGGGCGAGTACACCACTACGGACGTCGATCGTGTTTGGGCAGGGAAATGATAGCCTTTGTTATATTATTGAAAGTTTGAATAAGATGCGGACATTTGTTTCGGGATTCCGGGAAAACGAGATTGTTTTGATAAGAGATTGACTGTTTTCGCCAAGAAAAGTTTGTATGTCTTCTGGATCCTTGGGTATCGACTGAGGGTCACAGTATAACTCAAACGAAACTTTGTGAAACATACATGCATCTCAGTAACCTATCTATATAGCAATGTTTTAATGAATCTAAAATCATTTTTCCACGCTGTTTTACGTCGGCATTGTAAGCATTGAGCACCTAAAAATTTGAGATATTCTTAATGAACTTGGTTTGTTTTAAGAAGCAACTCAACTGTATGTTTAAATTTACTTTTAACAACTGGATAGGAAAACAGCTGATCGATCATTAATGCAAAGTTCAAATCGGACAGAAATACTGAAGGCACAACAGCGTAGGCCTATACAATAGACTTACTGGAATGGTGGTCTATGTGTACACATAAACATACAGAATATGCAGGAGGGGCGGCATGCAACGAGTTGTGCTTACTATTAACCCTTTAAAAATTCACCTGTGATTAAAAAGATACAATTGACATTGCATTGAAACAGGTGGCCAACGGTAATTGCAGCGTTGATAGATCATTTCCTTTTTTTTTTCATCTGGTATAAGGGCACATTTTTTTTTCACATGGGTTCTTTCCTTGTTTTCTTTCTCTGCTTACATCTCCTTGACATATACTTTTTGTTTAATCTTGTTTAGTTTTGTATATACTAAAAACACCTTGAAATAACGACATTTCTCCGGTGAAGTTGATAACGCACAAACACACTTACAAACAAATTAAAGAGCTAATTAAAGAGGTCCGACGTAACAGGAAATTAATCGAACAATCACTAACACCACCACTACAATTTCAGATTTCACATTTTCACAAGAAAAATGTAAATGTACCAATGACGTTATGTATTATTTACCCATTGCTCTTGATAATTCATTTGGCGTACTAGTAGTCAACTAAAATGCAGTCACACTATATAATGAAGTATCAAAAGACTGAGCAAATTAAGTAAGAGAAAGAAAAAAAGAAATACTCAGGCAGGTGTGAGAGTAAACTACAGAGGAAGAAGAAAAGTGAAACTGGCCTATGGGGTTGGGATGACGTGGAGTCGGCAGAGAATATAGAGAAAATACAGTCACATGTCTAGCTAACTAAATCATTCAAAGCAGCAAATTTGTACAATGTCGGTGATCAGAGTTCATTCGCAGTGAGACTCCAAAAAATGTAAAGGAAAAACCCTCGGTAGTGTATCTGCAACTATATATTCTAGTCGGAAGCACAGAATGAGGTAGGGAGGAAAAACATGTCCAAATCGTGACGTGAAAATCGTAGCCCATCAGAGAGAGAGAGAGATAGAGAGAAAGGGAGAGGGGAACAGAATGGGAGAAAGAGAGAGAGGGGGAGGGGTGGGAAGAGGGGGGGGGGGGGAGGGGGAGGGGGAGGGGGCAGAGAAACAGGGAGGAAGAGAGAGAGAGAGGGAATCACTCTTGAGTCATTGACGGTTTAGTCTCTTCCGCGCCCCTTCAAACGGATGAAATGAACTGGCTGTATTCTAACTCCGAGGCGAAATGTATAGACGTGACGTGTCCGAGTCGTGCCTTATTAAAGTGACATTCACGGTTTTCCTTTTTTTTCAACACCGATTTCAGATGTCGATTTGATGTCATTTTCCTCGTGACGTCATCGTTTACCTCATAATAAAGTGTCATTCAGTCCCAGTCATGGAATTTGTCACTCCCTTGCTTTCGACGCATTGCATATTTTCATAAAGTAGCGTCTGTCTCAGCAGTCTTCGCATCATCTAATGGTATTTGAGTGTACATTAAAAGCGAATCAAAAGACTACAAGACAAAATGAAAGAAAGAAACCTTTAGCTGCGCATGTCTATACAGTTTACAGATGTTAGCTAAAGACAGCAACAGCCACCCACATACTCTGTACCTTTCCCATCAATAACTTCATCACTTTTATAGCTCTACCACGCTTTGGTATTACACTTATAATATGATCTTACACAAGCTATTTGGTACATTTATTGATAGGGTAGCCCCATACGGCACTAATTCATTCTTAAGTTTACGCAAAGTGTAAAGACCTAAAAAATGAACGCCGAACTACGACGTAAGGACATATTTTTGGTATACGACATGTTTTTTTTTTCTTGTTTCTAACCCAGAAGCACAAGGCTACCTAAAACGCTCTTTGAATCAACACCTATCGGGTAATACATTTGAAATCTTTGTCTAAGGAAAACCATTTTCCTATTATGATGCCAAGTTTTCAATATCCAGCAAGACGCCATACATTATGAGTTTAATAATGCCTTAGTTTGACATTGTTTGACTTTCTTTTTGTATTAGATTTAGCGTTTTCAGATTGCCCTCCCGTGAAGAAGATGTCTCAACTTTGATAGAGAAAAAAATAAGAAAAGAAAGAGGGGAAATGTGACTGTTAATTTCAAATCATTATTAGTTGGATGGCAAGTCTAGGGGTAAGAAGCTTTTCCGGTCGTGGGCTTGCCCCGGCTCTTATTCTTTGTCATGATATCAGAAAGGCATGTTCGCGGTTTAATTAAGAGCGGGGGCAAAATGGCGCGCTGGGTTTGCCCCAAGGGAAAATCAACCTTTGTCAGAGAAGTAAGAGGTGTCACAAACCGAACCGCCTTCATTATGTCTCACCCCTTTTTACAGGTTGACCCCGAGCCAGGAGACAATCCGTTAGGATTATTAGAAAGCTGTGTTCATCTCCGCCCAATATCAATGCGGTATTAAAGAGGCACTACCGGAAATAAAGAAATATTTTATAATTTTCATCATCACCAAGATTAAGAAGGTGCATGGCAACATACGTAGAAGAAATGCATCTCTAGAAGTTTTAACCTGAACACCATTAAAACGTGTGATCAAGTCTGACTTACAAAAGTGGATTAATATCGAACTCTTGCACTATCCTTACATTTCATGTTAATGATCCGATCAGTATACTAATCAGAAACATACTGATTTATACCTTTTATCTATTCATCTTTATTTTAAAGGTACGGGTCTGAAGCCAAAAGCAATTCATAACCAGTTTTAAATTTTGAGACACCCTGTCATCCTGTGCAGTCATTAAGAAAGTCATTGGAGCATAAAAGCAGTTCATAACTCGACGTAAATTTTGAGACACCCTGTCATCCTGTGCAGTTATCATAAGTACTGTCTGGTCACTTTCAATGGTCAGCGTAAAAGCGCCTGGTGGAAACAGGTGTAATTTGACCTGGCTGCGACGGCTCGCCGGCAAGTTCAGGCAATTATTTCAGGTTCAAATTCACCCTAAAACGGTGTCGGTGTCTCTTTGTTATCTGAACGGTCGAAGACGAAAAGAAGTAATGATATCTCCCTATTTCTAACTCTCTCAATTTCTCTTTTTTGATTCTGCTTTGTTTTGTTTTGTTTTGTTTTGTGTGGTTTTTTTTTCTGCCATAACAGTTGCAGTTTCCCTCGTACTGCATAGAATTGACGGAAGTGATTTCGATGGGAATTAATCATTCAATCTTTGGTGACTCTGATGCCAGTCTATAGAAAACTTCCATTACATCATTAGCCGTTTGAGTGACACTAAGTCCAATGGGCACAAAGTCCACACAAATACCTACAGACAAGAAATTATGGCACGCAGAGAGTCAAACAAAGCAGATCTAGTTAAAATGTTTATCTTGCCTAGAAAATACGACCATTAAAATAAGTGTCTGTTGTCATTACAAGTAAACAGGAAATGGCCAGAGATGTGTTACGCATCAATGATGTGTTGCCCACACGATTCCGTTCCATGACAGTTACTCCGACAATTTTTTTCTCACATGATACTTCTGCACTCTATAGGCCGAACATTAAATTCTATCAACAAGCATAACCCTAACCCTAATCCTAATTCTCACATCAAACTAAACCTAAAACCATATTACAACCCTAACCCTTACCCCTATAAGTCCTTGGAGAATATAGGACCGAAGCAATAGTCAGTGTAGTGCACATTACTGGTAGTATTAAGTCAACGAAATCAATACAATGGAGATGAATTGTAATGGGGATAGGGGATGAGAACGATGCCAATCCGACTGAACCAGAATCATCCGCATAATTGTCATGATATTATCAGTATCGCAATTGTAGAATACAGTATTCTTTCTCTTCAAAGAGTTCCTCGGTCTTTCTTTTCAACTAATACAATCTAACCTAAGGCTTATATAGTCATAACTGTCTAGTCTAATATCATTCTTCTATTATGGATTTCTTGAAATATTCCAGAGAGAACTTATGATCGAAGTGAAAACCATTACAGCGGGATATCACGCCGATCATATCCACAGTGTACGCCGAATATTTCGCGAGGTCTCTATTTTCGCAAATTTCGCAAGTCCGCTGCTATACGCGAATTAAAAAAAACCACGAAAATAATTAACTCTGTTCCCAATATGAATGTGACATGCGTTCATACATTTCTCCGTTCAGTTCTGCATGTACTCCACAATCGCGAATTTAACCATTCGCGAAATTGTGAGGAAGTCCTGATTCGCGAAAAATTAGACTCGCTACATAAATGACATATCTAACGGGCATTAAAGACAATTACAGACAGTCTGAGTATCCCATGTTGAAAGCTGGTTTCTATCTAAACCCTGTACGTGCCACATAATTTCCTGTCCATAGGATTGTGTGTGTGAAATTCGTGTACATGTGACTCATTGGGATAGAAAGGGTTGAGACCGTTAATCAGGATGAAGATTTCAGGAGCATTTCATAGTCTGAAATTTTGCTTGCTCTATAGACTGAAACTTCAATACCAGGGAAGTAGAATGATGAATCGACAAAATGACCGAAAGCTAATCAGAGGAAAACATCGACAGAATTACAAAAACTACCAAATATTATATGGCAAAGAGTATTCAGAGCTAACGACGTCATGGTTGAATGGTTATAACGAAAACAACACATTGCTTCTGTGGACGAACCTGGTATTTTGCTGATGATTCCATCCGTGGACGTGCCTAGAATTCTTGTTCTTGGTCATCGGCGCCTCCGAACCTTATTGTGAGGTCCTCGAAAGTAATCAAACCACTCTTTACCAAATACAATTTTCAGCCAAACTGAAGAGAGAAAATCTTGTGGTGTTGTTTTACCAGTGATAATGTGACAAAGTTCACTTTTGTTTTGGCGTATTCTCAAATAGCATTACACACTCTTCAACCACCTGTTATTCGTACAAAGTAGAACTGATCAGTAATATATAGTAAAGGTGTCGGAATGTCGGATAATTGGCCAACAGTGCGATCTTTTGACCAAAGACGATGCCATGTCAGCGGTAACCCTGTTTGTCGCCAACGAACAGGGGACATGACCTTTGATCCTTGATAGGATTCCTATTTAAATCGCATGGCCTACAAGCTGACAAGAATCTGTCCTTTATACGTTTACTTTATACATTATGCCCAGTGTAATATGTCTATATATGTGCGTATGTGTGTGTATGTATGTGTGTGTGTGTATGTGTGTGTGTGTGTGTGTGTGTGTGTGTGTGTGTATGTGTGTGGGTGTGTGTGTGTGTGCTTGCGTGTGTCTCTGTGCGTGCGCGTTGTGTGCACGCATACACACACGTGTGTGTGCTTGCGTGCGTATTCGCAGCGCGTTGCACGTATTTGTCGTATCACTGAACTGGGTCTTATTCAGGCAAGTCTCTGCGGAATATTGCACCTTCCTCCATTTCGTAATACTGACCATTCGGAAAACCACATGGATATCAAAAGTAGCTCACTCTCTTACCATCATATGGAATATTAACACAGCAAAACTGTGGAGTTCAGAATATGCAAAATATATCTCGAAAGAAAGAGAACTTAAATGGTCAAATGCATTCTCGAAATTAAGCTGTTGGATCCCTAGAGATATTTCGGCAGAGCGTTTCTTTTTTTTTTTTTAGTTTGATGAATACTGACATCTGCCAGCGCCCCTGACAGATAGAGCGAGTAAAAGTCCCAGTAGGGAGTGTTTGGATAAATGATTTTTGGCGGTAGTGTTTCTCATGAATTGTAGATCATCCATTCGTTTTCGTGTGCATTGTTACAAGGAACGAGAATTGAGCCATATTGAGCAGAGCGCACCTATGGTGAATGTGTGTGAGGGGTAAGTATAGGGATGGGGGCAAAGTTACCTTGGGCAAAACTTCATATCTTACCATGGGGTAACTTGCTGTTTTGGATTTCGAACATCTTAAGAGATAAAGTTTGATTACGCTAAATATCGCAGATTTATTTGATGTCCATCTGGATGCTGTTTATAATAGTACAATCTATTTCTACAGGCATTGCAATAGGGTAATTGTAATGACTATTGACATGTACATGTTATTCCTTGCTACCTATGCATCATTCCTGCAAATGCATGTCGAATTTATACTTTTTGTACATTCTGTTGAAAGAAGTGAAAATAAAACCTTTGAATTGAATTGAATTGAATTGAATTGAAATAAATGCATGATACGGCGTTGAACGTGTAACGTATAGCTATAAGACTACGACGGAGGTTACTCGAAAGGTCATGTGTCAAGTTAATGGAATCGCATTATCTGGATGATTTTATGTGTCTTCACACTGAAGCACCAAAGCCCACATTCATGAGAAACCCTTCGAGCAAAGGTGATGGAAATATGAATGTATTCCAACACGTCTATGCCGTAAAAGCTAACACTCCATCTTCAGCTCTCCCACGCCCTCTATACCTCTTAACTCGGTCTCTCCCCCACCCACCCACTCTTTAATTCTTTCTCCCCTAATTCCTCTTAATCTGCGTCTCCTTTCACTCTTCTCTCCTCTTTCTCCCTCTCCCCTTGTTCCTCTTTGTCTGTCTCTTGTCTCTTATCCTTCTTGCTCTATCCCATTCTCCAGCCCTCCCTCTCTCCCTCTCTCTCTCTCTTTTGAAAATTTCTTGTCTTTCTTTACCCCAAATTACTCCTATCTTTTTCGTTTCTCTTCTTCCGAGCTGGAAAGCTATCAAACTGGCCTCCATCCTTCCTCGTCCTTCTCCCTTGCGGTTTGACTTTCCCTCCCTCGTGTGATGTCATTCCCAGTGCTCAAGGTCTAGGTGACAACCTAGGTGACCAAACCATTACACGTGGGTTTCAGACGTCAGCAAACCGCGGGAAGTTCTTTTATTTTCTCCACGCGTAACGTCATAGAAGCCGTCATGTTGGTCTGAAATGAACAGGGGTGAACACTTACACCGTACTTTATTTCTATGCCATGAATAACAAAAAGCTAATGCATCGAATTGGATACAAATCGTATCGTTAAATCATTTTAGTGGTTGCACGTCATGAGTCCAACACCCACGAGGCGTACAGCCCACGAGTCATACAGCTCAAGAGTCATACAGCCCACTAGTCAAACAACCCACGAGCTAGACATTAAGTGAAGAAGGCCCACGAGCTCAACATCGACTCAAAATAGGCCTATATTCACGAGCTATATGGTCCACCAGCCCGACACTAGACATAATAATAATGTTTATGAGTCTTACACTAGACAAACAAGGCCCCAGAGTCCGAGACTGCGTACATTAAGCCCCCTGATGTAATGACGGTCTATTGGGCATTTTTTTTTTTTGGTTCTGCCTAGTGTCAGACTCGTGGGCCTTGATTACTTAACGTCAGACTCCTGGTCCTCATTTTCTTAGTGTCGAGCTCATGGGCCTTATATGTCTAGTGTCGAGCTGGTGTACTTTTTTTTTTGCGTTGTGTTGAACTCGTGGGTTGTATGACTCGAGGGCAGTGTGAATCACTGACCTTCTTTCATTGTCATGTGGGCTGTATGACTCTAGGTGTCGGGCTCTGAGGGGATGACCCATTATAATAATACCTATGCTTCTTCAAAGAGCAAATTTGTCGTCAATATTTGAATGTAAAAGCTGTCATTGACAATGATACAAACGTTTCTCCTTCTTATATAAATTCATAAACTTGTCGCAGCGCGTCTATATCATCATCTACTGAGGAAGAGGACACATTTTTCACCCCTATTATCTAACTCCTAACACACTCCGCAGATCACGTGGTTTTAGCACGAAAGTGCGAGGGACCGGTAAAGGTCACCACCGCTGCTGTTGGAATGTCGTTTCTTTTTTCATCGCATGGGACTGTCATAGATATAGATACACGACACTGACAGGGTTATGCACTTGTCTATACGGGTGTGGGTGGAACGGCCATGTGCTTATCATTAATGTGACAAATGGACTACTTCATCGCTAAGAGCCCGGAAGAACTTTCCCTTTTAAACTAGGGATCGAACATACATAAAATCACTTTGAAAATTGATGAAATTATGTATTTAATGTCACCATTCTTATTTTTAACTTGCATAAATTGGTGTATAATGTATTTCAGTGGTGCAGACATGATTGGGTATTCGTTCGTACCTTTTTGCACCCCTAGACATGTTGTTTAAAGTTGTACGAATAAAATACAATATTCATTTTGAAATTTGTTCTCTCCTTATAACTTTTCGTTCCAAGGCAGTCTTTGCAAAACGGTATAGAATTCATTGAAAATAGAACATTAAGAACCCACCAATGCTCTTTTCACCCACATGCACGCCGACAGCTATATGTATGAAAACACCTCAGTTTTTCCCCGAGGCAAAAAGCTGAAAAAGGAGCACTGTATAAAATGTTACTTTGTGACATCTGCTTTTAACACCTACACGTTATGAGTATGGAATCATTTTAATGAGTGGCAATAAAATCACCAGTATGTTATCACCTATACTCCTTGATAACTTTAGTACGCACAATGACGCATGGAGGCTTTCACAAAAATTGAATTATGCATCAATAATTGATGCATTGCCACTATGCTACCTCATATCTGCGGGTGCCTGATGCATTGTTTATACGGCCTATATGACTTTTATATATGTGTATGTATGTATCTATACATATAAGTATACATTACACTACAGTTTACGGACAGACTGGTGCTTAATTTAGTCTAGAGGTAGCTGTCAATGTGTAATAATATACAAATCCTCAACAACTGACACTTGCACGCAATTATGTAATGTACATAGATCCTTGCTTATGTATCCGGATAGACGCGTATTCTCCATTGACTGTATTCTTTCTCCTTGCGTTTTTATTCCTCACGAAATGCCAACACTCCGACTAAACCTCTAGTTTTGACCCTTCATTTCCATTAACCCTTCGGCGAATGCATTTGGTTATTCTCCCTCTCTCTCCCTCTCTCTCCCTCCCCCCCCCCCCCCTTTCCCTCTCTTTCACCTTTTTGTCTCGATCTAAGTCACCGGCGATCACATTCCCTTCTTTTCTATTCATTATCATATCATCATTCCATTCCTTAGCGGCAGCCCTTTCGCCCTTCAGTACATTTTAACCTTGAAGTATCAAACGCCACATAACATGGGTATCCGTTCCACATGAGTACAGTGCACTTTCTGAAAACAAAGAGAACTACATCACTCGAGATATGCATACCCATTTACACACCTGTCGTCTGCTGCTCCTTTCACCTCTTGGTATCTTCTTTATGACATTGTTCCTGTCTGATTCATTAAACACTGTTACCGTCGCCATTATCACTAGGGAGCTTTAGATTTTAGACGCGCGGACGTTCAAAGGGAAAAAAAAAAAAACATGATCTGAGCGTGCGCAGTAGCGCGGGTCAAGTTGACGCACGCTTCTGCGCACGCTCAGATCATGTTTTTTTCCCTTTGAACGCCCGCGCGTCTAAATTCTAAAGCTCCCTACTATCTCTCTCTCTCTCTCCTCCCGCCCCCTTCCCACTTTCTCATCACACGTACCGTGTTATTCCGTTTTGTACACAGGAGACAAAACCACATGATATATGACATGAAAGTCATAATGGATACACATATCCTTTTCAATTGAAACATTATCGATTAGTCATGACTTTGAAATGTGAAGATGTCAACATTTCACAATAAGTAAGGACAAAAGTACATACTTTTGCTTCAGATCTCAAGCGATCTCCACCAGAGTATACACAAAAATGTTCAGAGAGATTTCCATGGTAACAATTATATTTCTTTCTCAAGATATCCGCCAAAAGGCTTCGACCGTTAAGAATGAGAAATTAAGCCTCTTTTTTTTTCTCACAAGATATCTTACTAAAGCGGTAGAAGACCTTTAAAAATCCCTCTGTTATCCCGTTTAGTTGCTAAGTAATGCCTGTTTCTTTCTGTTCTGATGCAACAAATACGGAAATATATAAAATCATATTTTCTCATAATGAAAATGGATATATCTCTTTTTGCCTTTAAACTCTTCGTACCATACACAGGTATAAAAAAAAAGTCTAGATACTGAGAGTATGAGCTAGCTAGGAGAAATCTTCAATTTAATTATCACCCCTGGACACCGGATTAAAAAGAAAGAAATAACAGAAACGCCTGCTATAGGAATTTAAAAGAATAAGAAGCGTGGTGACAAAAGATATGAAAACCGTTTTTCAGGATGATACAAGAGCATTTCATGTCATTCAGAGAAGACAGAAACTATTTCCGCTCGAAATAATCTCACATTCAAATAACCTTACGACACATGACGGTGCTATCCAATCCGTCCTCATTTCGTGTTTTTATTTCAGCCATCACTTTGTTTGTTTTTTCTCTTATTCCATAGTCAATCCATCACTCCTGTCAAAAGAATTCCTGCCCTTTTAAAGAATATCGTATCTTGACAACACACATTTGACATTGTTGCAGTTATTATCATTAATATATGTCGCGTTAAAACGCTTTCAGAATATTATTTTTATTCTGTTTACTACAATCAGCACACCGTGTTGTGTAGGAGTGAATATGAGATGGAGAGGCGTGGGAAGAAAGACGAGGAAAGGAAAATGATTTAAAGATCTTCTCAGTCCAAGGTATATACATTTCTGTGGAAAGCCGATACATCAACAATCATTAAAGATTCTTAGCGGCTGAATCGCAGTCGAGTCTAATTTCCGATTCTGCAGCTAACACGTCAATTTCACACGCCCACTTTCACCTGCTGTATAATATTTCAGAAGTTCGCATTCGTGGGAGGATGTATTCCGTAGACATGTAACATCTTCTCAATAAATGGAGCGTATAAGAGGCTATTTCATTTCATAATTACTCTTGTTCATAGAGATACCATTCCCCTGACGGGCTGACACACACAGACACACACTGAAACACAACAGTACACACACTTCCACTCAAATACGCGGAGTTCACAATCACTCCGTTTTCTGTCTCTAGCAACGTTGTCGCATGATTATTGTACACAATTACAAGTGCGCTCGCGCGCACAGTCACAATTATTATGCACTGCCTTCCGACACTCCTTCCCCTTTTCTCTCTCTCCCTCTCTCTCTCTCTCTCTCTTTCCGTATCTCTCTCTCGATCTCTCTACCACGTATTTAATGTTTTATAATACCACACATGCGCACACACATTTGCATATGCCTACCAACGTTATCCCCACCGTCGCCGTCGCCCTATCACCACTACCACCGCTGCCACCACAAGCGAGTGAAAAAAAAAAGATGAAGAAGAAAGAGTAAGCATTCCTTGTTTACGAATTACCTAAATTTGTCAAGATATTTCTGGTATTTTCTACTTTGCATTCCACAGGACTTTCGAGACACCCACTCTCTCTTCGCTGGCTAGCACAAATCGTGATAGAGATGTAGGTATCACAATGTGTCGTTAGTCAACATCAATCGGATTTGAATATAGAATGCATATACTCAAGTAACTGTTTCGTGAAACAACAACAACAAACAAACAAAGAATTAAACAGAAGAAAGACACTTGACGGACGACGGATTAGAGCTAACTTGCTCCAATACCTGACTTTTTCCTCACGAGGTAAAACGCTAAAAATGTCTCAAGTCATTTTTCCAATGGTACTCTGAAGTCCATCTGACCGTACCACGCATTCCATGGTGATTCAGTTCATGTATGATTTTTTTTTTCTCGAATAGGTTAAAACAACTAAAGCACGGAAAGGAAGAACTTTTTGTTGAGTAAGGCAGGTGAGCTTTTTGATTTTCCTGCTTGCCATCAAATACTTGTTCAACTTATTTTCGTATTATACATATCACAGATAAGTCCATTATAGGATTATTCAAAAAGAAATCCATGTGTTTCTGATTATTTCATATCTGTCGTGAGAGATACTACTTGAGTTGAAGAATGTGTACCATCAGCACCAACCATACGAAGAAAGTATCAAAGCTGTCACAGACCCATTATCAATACTAGAACAATTATTCTTCAAAGTATTGGGAGGCTCCTATGTATAAGAATAGTATTTTCTTCCCCTACTATGATGATGCCAGCAAGAGTTGCGTGCTGTTTGGAATATTATGAGGAAAATCATGTCTGCATTTAAAAATTCGTTGTTAACTCTTTAGCTAACTTGATTCGTGCTAATCGACTTATGTCTAAATTAAAGAAAAAAAAAAAGAAACATGGGATGTATCGCACTTCACCCAAACGCATTCTTAGAGTTACTTTTGACCCGCCTTTGCATGGAGGTGTTTTAAAAAACGAGATGCCAGTTGCATATTTTGCTATCTGTACGATTTGACTACTAAGAAGCCGGAAATTTGCTTGACCTTGTATTCACTTCCTTCGTAGTTATGTAATATGTAACAACACGTACGAAATCAAAGATAATAGTTCTCATAGTTTCGAGAGTTGCATGATAGATTGACGAAATGTGTCTACGGAATTTTTGACACAGCTTTTACGTAGCATGTCAAGCGGTGTCAACAAGAACACTCATCGTTTGGAATTCTAAACACGCTTGAAAACATGATCACAAATTAGGTATTTGAGAGTGTTATACCTCTTTAAGACTCCCCCGCCTTCGAAGCCCTGATGTCGTTTAATTAACCCATCTTAAGTTTATGTTCCCCCCCCCCCCCTTTCCATGACCGAGGGGGACATGAGATAAGGGTAGATTCTAATTATTGGGACACATCAACCTCCTTTAATCAAGAGAACAAACTAAGGAGAGCTTTGCCACCATTATCATTATGAATGGAATATGGACACTGCCTGTAGGAAGCTTCTCAAGAAATAAGATCATAAGTTATTCAGTCAATGCTGAATATCTTGATAATTCAGAGTTAAGATGTCAACGAACAATTTTAGCTCGGTATGATAATCAAACTTGTCTGCAATCAGCTTTGATGTGTAATTCTACTTATGTACAAGAACGTTATGGTCCTCGCATTAATGCAAAAAAAAAAGAAGAAGAAAAGATTTGTGCATGATGATACAGATGCCACATAATCATAATCTATCAATTGATCAAATCAAAATCAAATGAGAATAAAAGATGAAATCAAAATACCAGGACTATAATAAGATGGCAAAGGCCCACACAACATCCATTTTGAGACCCAAATGAGTTGTTAAGAATTGTATTTCAACCAATATATCTTCAGTTATATATATATATATATATATATATATATATATATATATATATACATTAATCTCTAAAAAAATCGAGTGAAGATATTCACTCTTGAAGGAGTGAATACAAAAAAGAGTGAATTTATAGTGAAATTGGAGTGAATTTCGAGTGAAAATGTTCATTTTCACTCTTTTTGGAGTGACCTCATCACAGGGATCACTCCAAAATCTTCGAGTGATCCCTGAGGTCACTCCAAAATCTTCGAGTGATCCTGAGGTCACTCCAAAACGAGTGAAAATGAACATTTTCACTCGAAATTCGCTCCAATTTCACTATAAATTCACTCTTTTTTTGTATTCACTCCTTCAAGAGTGGATATTTTCACTCGATTTTTTTTAGAGAGTACATATGTATATGTATAAGCATACATACTTGGCCTACATACATACATTGTCCAAGTACACGAGCATTCAACCGATACAAAAAAAAGGTAATATGGAGAGGGTGCTTTCAAATTTGGCTCATTTTGTCGTACATGTGCACATAAAAAGAAAAAAAACCCAACATTTGCTTATTTCATTACCGTCGACGTTCAAATCTTGGTCACAGTGTCACATTAACCCGATAATGTAAGCCACTTTATTTTGGGTCGAAGGGCAGGCCCGAGGTTTTTCATGGGATCAAAGATTATTGGATTACTTTTAGTAGTCACTGCGGAGCCCCATGTAGTTACTCACTTAATTCAACATAATCCAGCCAAAATTTAATGTCATTTCCTTACAAAAAATAAAACAGCCAAAAAAAAAAATCAGAAAGGAGGCTCTTGACTTTAAGCGAATGTTTTAATGTAAGTCTACACCAAACCAGTATACAGACAAACAACAAAACAACACAAACAGTGTATTGCTTTCACTGTATGGTGATAGATTGCCACTTCGCAATACACATGTGGATGATATCGTCATATACCACAAATCATTAAATACATACAAGTATATTAATCTGATATTTTTCAGACGGTATTTGACATCTGTAAATGATTAAGTGTATAGTTTTTATCAGAAATACACATGATAGAACAAGAATACAAAACTAGCATGAAATCATTACACTGTATGATCAGCATGCTTTCTCTTTCTTTCCATATCACTCCAATTGTATGCAGCATGTCAGTGTATACACATTTCTTTCCGAGAAGGCATTTGTAATTATCATGATAAAGACAACGAACGAGACAGGAATAAGTTATTTGGATCGTGTTTGTTGCTCCGGGGATTGCGCAGATCCCCGAGCTGCCCCAAAAGAAACCACGTTGTATTGATCCGGCGATGCAGGTCTAAACGGCGCAGTGCTCACGTCGAGAATCTCCGGCGACATGTTATGATCTCTTCTTGTTCAGGTCTCTTTTTCGCGCCGTCTTGCGACATCAAACAGCCATCGCTGCTTAATCTGACAAGACACGTTTAATCGGCTCGTCTCACCTAGATATCAACATACTGACTCGATTACAAAGGAAATGACAAAAGAGTGATTTTTAGCGTGGTTCAAATGTATGTGTGTGAGTGTGTAAGAAAGAGAGGGGGAAATAAACACACACAAACACACACACACACACACACAGCACAAACACACTCAATTATATCTTGTGTATTCTGTGTGTCCAAAACGAAAGTCCAGACAACTTCTAATAACATTCTTCATATTACCAATGCTTATACATTGTGTGTAAGGGGAAGTGCAGTGCTTTCTCCCCAATTGCCTGTCAGAAAAAAAAAGAAAGTATCATTTTCTTTGTTCTGACGTATATGACTTTACCTTTTTATAAGAGCAGCTTTTGCCTACATAGCGAAATGGTTAAAGATACTGTTTTTACCATTGGGAGCAGTGATTTTAAAAATGTTTGAGCTATCGCATTTGATGCATATGTGTAGGTCAGCTGTATCACAAAACATCCTACGATATAAAAATATTGCAATGAAACCTAAGATATAAGGAGGTATCAGTATTCTTCTTAATAAACCGTAACTGTAGACGGTTTAGTCTAGAAACATTTTCATTATATGTATTGTTCACATTTTGTATATTTAACAATACTTAACATTGATTATACTGAATCAAATTTGTTAATTGGATGTTTCTACCCCTAACGCACATTTTAGAACTATTTTCAAGCATTAAAGCTGGGTTTTTGTTTCATCTGCAAAAGATGAATAATGCCTTTAAGAGAGGTTCCGACTGAACAAGAAAAATTGATTCGTATATCAAATCAATAACGCAAATTGGGACAGGCTTTATCAAAGTTATCTATTACCTTTAATTGAAGTAAAATTATCTGGTGAATACAGGTAAGTGTTTGTCGTTGTCTGCACTATTCATAGTGAATGGTGTGAACATTACTTGGACTGATGTTAGAACCGAGATACCCTGATTAAACAAAATGAATAAATGAATGAATGAGTGAATGAGTAAATAAATGAATGAATGAATGAATGAGTGAATGAGTGAATAAATGAATGAATGAATGAATGAGTGAGTGAGTGAATGAATGAATGAGTGAATGAATGAATGAATGAATGAATGAGTGAGTGATTGAATGAATGAATGAGTGAATGAATGAATGAATGAATGAATGAGTGAGTGAGTGAATGAATGAATGAGTGAATGAATGAATGAATGATTGAAGATTATGCAGAATTTACATTCTGACAGTTGTTAAGAGCAAAAGCCAGCCAAAAGATATTTACAGTACATAGATCACAAGCACTTAGACTGGCATGTAAACGCCGTGTCAATGGATGCACGTCAGGAACAAGACACCCACGAGTCTTGCAGCTGCACATGATTCATACAGCCCACGAGTTATACTTCTCATGAATCATTAATATACAGCCCACGAGTTACACAGCCTACGAGTTACGCACTAACTGCACAAGGCCCATGAACTCGACATCAAGTAAATTGGGCTGACGAGCTAGACTGTCCTCGAGCTGTTTAATGTTAAAAAATTATAGACCTGTTTTGTTAACTCACTGCGTACCACATTAAATTCTTGTCCATAGGTACGTACGTACTAGTGGGCATTTGACTCTTTGGCAAATAAAGGCTTTAGGTCTACCTCAATGGCCTGTTTTACCTGTTATGGCGTCTAGCTTATGGTCAGTATGACTCGTGGGTGTAGGACTAATGGACCTTTTTTTCCCCTAATGTCTAGCTCATGGGCCGTATGGATCGTGGATAATAGTTCCTGGGATGATCCAGTTTCAATGATAATGTCGTTACCCGTAATTATGACATCGTTATGATTACAATGATGTGTATCTCTGTCACTGCCTGTCAGCCTGTGGTAGAGTACCAAAGTGATGTCATTGCCATGGAGACTGGTTCTAAAGAACCTCACCTGGTACGAATGATTGTATGCACGCATCTTATTCCAACCCAAGGTATAACAAAATACTAGGACATGATCACTTCGGTATTCTGTACTGGTACACGTTCCTTCTAGCATTCTCTCCTCCCCCCCCCCCCCTCCTCTCGCTGTTCGTGTCTGTCTTTGTTCTTGCGTAACTGAAAATACCCATTTCGTCAGAAATCTCCTAATGAAATCGCCATTCAATGTAATTTCATGCCGCAGAACAGTGATGGCAAAATGTATCGCTTGAGGAAGTAAACTATCACCGAAAAGATTTTTTAGAAAGAAAAAATTGGCAACAACAAACACGCGCAGAGAGTTAAAAGTCTAACGCCACTTGCAAACATTTTCTTGGTCATCACACATATCTACGATAATCTTTTCCGATACTCAAAGAGTTTGATTACCCCAGTAATTAAAGCCCAGATTTTTCCACATGCTTGAATTTTGTGATCTCCACGCATCAAGCTGCTTAATGGCTGTATCGATGCAATATATACACACAGTGTATTCTTGCTCTATCAGCTGAAATACATCAGGGGTAAAGGATTCTGTCCAGCGGTGACCTACTTTAAGGGATAGTGTGAATGTTTGTTCTACAGCACGCTGGGTGGGAGGGGGGGAGGGCGGGGGAGGGGCCATTCCCTCTCTGGTTATGTCATCAACGTGGTGAGAGTCAGAGCGCATGTGCTTGATAAGCAAAATTATGTTCCTCTTCATCAAGTTGTGTTGTTCCCCCAGAAGACATATAATCAGACCATTCATCATCATTACGTCAGTGTTGTTTATGCAGCCGTGACGATGAAAGAAGCGTGGTAAATGGAAACGAATTCGTAGAGAGAAAAACGAAAACAACGACAGGCATTAACTTTAATAGATCAACAAAATAATGAGAAATATATCGATAGATAGACGAAACAGAAAGCTGAATGGACAGATAAAGAAAGACAAACATAATAAGGCACAACTGGGAATATCAATGATGATATTGTTATGATAATAATACTGATAATAATGATAATGGTACTGTTAATAATAATAATAATATTAATGATAATAATAATAATAATAATAATAATCATAATAATAAAATAATAATGATGATAATTGAAAATAATAATGATGGTAATAACTGTAAATCTATTTTGCCCAGTTTCTACAAGGATATACTCAACTGCGCATATTATTTTAGAATCATAATAAAAGAAAAGCAAACAGATTAATATTTACTGGAAAAAACGGGATGGGAGAGAAAGAAGGGATAAGAGATGCAAACAACAGGACGAAAAAGGAATATGAGATACATCTTACCATGAAAGATACAAAGAGGTACGAAAATGAGTATAATAACGAGTGAAGACGTATGAAATTGGTATGAGAACGACATTGTGAAATAAAGAATGAATAAATGAATAATATTTTAGTAAATATACCTGCGGAAAGTAAACATAAGAAATGTGCATCAACCTAATGTAATGGATAAGATTTGAAGTGTTAGGAAAGTGGGATGGAGGTACGGAGAAGAGAGTTATAAAGGAGACAAAGTGAGAGAAAATGAAGGGCCAAAATAGCATGCTGTCTACTGAAGATATGAAACTCCCTGGCCTTCACTTTGTCAAGGTCACGTATATACCGTATACACCGTATCTATCGTATATACCGTATATACCGCATATACCGCATATACCGTATATACCGTATATACCGCATATACCGTATATACCGCATATAACGCATATACCGTATATACCGTATATACCGTATATACCGTTTAATGCCGTATATACCAGAGGACCATGCAAAGATTTGTTTAGACCTCACGCCATTCACACCTTGCGAGTATAAATTCCAGTTTGCTTGATGCCAGCTGAGCAAAGTGACAGTTGAGGTTCTTGAAACATTTAGTGCAACGTCACGAATGTCGTGTAACTACAATTCTTTCATTTACTATTACGGTTTTACTATTTCACTGCAGCTCGCGCATGTACTATATGTGATATTACAATGTTGTATTTGATGTATGTGTGCTTATGATTATAATATATGTCATATAGATATATGATATCTATAAAGTTATATAAATGCAAGTGTGTGTGTGTGTGTTTGGGTGCGTGTAGACTGACCGCAAAGACGAAGACAACTCTCCGTGTGCCACCTTGTTTCAGCTGTTGGTATAAATTTATGCTGGTGCAATTCGACTTCCCAGTGACGCTGATATAATATCGATTTCCCTAGTTTGAATTTGATAATCACCCCCTCCCCTCAAGAAGTGATTACATTATATGATTACTTACTATCATATCTATATATTCAATCGTCACACAGATACATACACATGCACGCGCAAACGACAACACAACTACATACGAACTTATTCGCATACGACGGTGCTTGAACATCACCCCTAATATGCATGAGTGATCCTATGAAAAGTGTGGCCTAGAGGAAATTTATGTGTTGTCCTGCTTCTTCTTTATTCACAAGATAAATTCTGCGTTGATTTATAAAACAACAAATCGATCAGGTACAACGGAATCCATCGATAAAAACCGCACGGGTGATTTATAGGTGCTCATTAACGCCTGATAGTACCCGGCGACAAAACACAGCATACGAAATTACAAGAAGAAGCACGTCTACTTACTGCCCCCAGTCATGCATACGTCACAGCGAAAAGCTGGGTCAATGCAATGTGACTGCAACTCGTGGGTGGGTTTTTTTTTTCGACACCTAAAAGCAACATTCATTTAGCTTTAGATTGTTGGCAAAGATATGATTTGAGTAAACGTGTCTAAAATTACTTGTAAGTACTTGATTTTGCAGATAAATGTGGCCATATCATGGTATTGTACCCGAGGAATCAGCCATCTACGTGGACAAAACGACAGCTCTTACAGGCTTCTAGCCGTAAAAACGTTTTCTAAAACACATGACGCTGATAATATTATGGTGGCCTACCATCGTGATCATATCGTGATCATACATCATTCATATTTTTACTAATGCTCGGTGTTCATGCCCAATTTAATAAAAGAATTTCTTCGACATTAGAAGCCTTTTTTTTAAACTATGGAAATAAACATTTTGGCGAAGAGGGTTAACATGGAGTAAACATGAGCTTATTGAGCGATACTTTTGAGATACAAAAGTTTGCTTCAATGTTCTATAATCTATGTCTGCAGGTCAACAAACCCACAGACTTACACAAGGACTCGTAAGTGAAAGAAGTAGTGCAGACATCATTATCAATGTACTCAATTTGTCCATGAGATAATTGCGTTATTGAATCAATAACTATTATTGAATTAATAACTATATATTGAATGAAAGGTGGTATTTTTTTCTTTGATCATAGAAGATGACTTTCCTTACAGTTAATGTTCAAGTGTTCATGTCATAGTAACTTTCAGGTGGTCTCGTTGTATAAAACAGCCAGAGGTGAAATACTATAAATAATATCGATATCATTGTATCATTAGTAGTTTTACATGGGACAGGATAAACTACAATACCATGCTGTTTTAATGATGTCAAATCCTGAACAGATTAACACGTGCGGGTGTAATACAAGGACTACAAACTGACAATTGTCTTCATGCTCTACGGTGCGCAACTGCAATATACACTGAAGTGTGGATTCTATCTTGCGTCTTGAAATGAATAGGATTACTATTTTGTCTTTTGTGTGTATCTCAGGTCTCAGGTGCCTCTGTGGACAGTGGATGGTAGCACGTTGCAGAGGTCTATCATCTAATGCCCTGTATATTATAACATGCGTAGGTATACGCTTTTAACACGGGTTTATCGAGAAATTAAAGCTGTCATTGATGACGTCATAAAAGTATGTTCCTATGTGTTGTCACCATTGCTCAAATGGTGGAGTTTCGTTGACACACGCAAAGCACCGTCATGTAGATATCTGATGGTGACGTAATCAAGACAAAATGCCTACCTCAGGTCATGATATGTAGATTATTCATGACTGTACTCCAGTTATGTGTCTCTGTCACTGGTGTATCTCTTTTGTAAAACATACATGAGTATATCTAAGCTGAACAGCTCGTAATACCAAGTACTCTGGAACTGTATAATAATGACACTTTAATATGGAAGACTCTAATATCTTGGGCAATGATTACATCTTTCACAGGAATTCCAGAAATCGTGTGTCGTCTACGTGATGTTGACAGAGCATGGACGGTAGGGGGAAAAGAAGAAAAAAAAAGGAGAAAAGGAACACATTCAGGTTAAGCGCGACATCGATCAAATACACAATTCCGGGCGAGCAAACAATTTCCGGCGGTCCAGTTTCGGGCCATGTATGGGTGTTTCGCTAAATATTTGCGCGATTAGACCGCGTCCGTACGTACACGTTTGACGAGCGATGGAAGGACTTGTAAAGTGGAAATCGCGCGCTCGTGACAGGTTCGAGATATTCCGCCATGTTTTTTGTCTTATGGGAGGGAATTGTCTTCAGTAGGATTTTGATGTCGGGTCGAGCCGTCCTACAGGCGCAGTCTGTATAAAACAGGGGGAAAAACGAGAGAGATCTTGGGGGGGGGGGGGGGGGGGGAGATGAGAATAAAACAGGAAAAAGTGAGGAAAATCCAGCGCAGTAGAATTGTTTGCATTGAGAGATGGCATACTCCGATTGATGGTTGTAAACAGGTCTCCTGACAATTGGCACGATTTTGATGGAAAAGGTGCTGAATCGTTTGCCCTTTGACGAAGCATAGAGAACCATGAAGGTGCCATTTTTTTTCCTGTGGTTTGATAGGGGGGTGGGGAGGCTTGATTCTATGACAAAATCCCATGGCTCCTATATATAGTAGTAATGATACTTTCGTTTAAAACGACTGCAATTTGGCATTTTCTTTTAATGGAATTAAAACATTTGTAGCTATGATAATGCATAGGCATATCATATCTGCCTACTGGTATTGCTATTATGTTGACCAAAAAACGACGACAACAATAACAAAAACCAACAAAGAGCATAATAGACTAAAAGAAAAAATCTCCCCTAACCCCCCCCCCCAAAAAAAAAAGAAACACAAAAAAAAGAGAGGTTGCAAAATAAGTAGAATGGTAGACACTCCCCTTTTGAAATCTAACAAATTTTACGACAGCATGAAATTCCACCACATGGAAGTGTTCATCCACCCAGATTTTTTTTTTCACAATTCTAAAATCAATATGTTTTTTTTTTCCGGAACCAGTCACTCTTTCCCATGAACTTATAAAAATCAATAGTTTAGTATATTCTCGTGTTGAAGGGCACGTATTCTTTACCTGCCGCCCTCACGGCATTTCGTAACTCCTTGATATCGACATTCGCCTTGTGTATTAGTCAACAGGAACAGTGCTGATTGCTCGCCAACTATAATGCTCTTTCTACCAAGTGTTATCCAATCATTGCCTTCTTCTTGCTTTCAAAGTTTGTTTGTTTGTTTGTTTTTCTTTTTTTTTCACTGAATCGTGTAATCTGTATTTACGCTCACAATCAGAACATATTAGTAAAGGTGCAATTAATGTCGGTTAAATTCGATTTGTCGTTCGATCTCTCTTGATATATTATTGAATACAGCAGGAAACAAAGGATCGATCGGCAATCGCGCTACTAAAACGAAAACAAGAAAACAATGGGAAAAATAAGATTTGGCATAACGTAACTGTCAGATAATTCTTAAGCAGTTGTCAAGAATCAAGGATAAATGTTACAATAGATATCAGATTGCATACATTTCAAGGCTGCGCTAATTTAATAATACCAAGTAGGTTACTAGCATTTCTCTTTTATTTCCTGAAAATACTGCAGGGACAGACCATATACTCTACAAGAGCATGAGACTTTCTACATCGGTTTTACTATTCCAGTAACGTTATATAGTGAAGTGCCAAGCTAGAATTTTGATATGTGTCGTATCTCTTTATGTCTTATCTGCATTATATTTGTTTATCAATATTATTTGTAAGGTCGAGAAGACTTTAAATATTTTTCCTGAAAAGCCATAAAATCCCTGTAGAATATCGTGCATAGTTTTTCTGAGAAGTTCGCGCGTATTTCCCATATCCTTAAAAAAATGCTAAAGTAAAATACATGGAGGTTGGAAGCAGATGTGACAGGGAAAGAAGTATGAGGGAGAAAGAGAGAGAAGGGGGGTTGGGGTGAGAGATTGGTGATAAACAGATGGTGACCAGCCTATTCAGTCAAATTTCTCGCACTATCCATCTTCACACAGCTTAATCACTAGCAAATAAACAACTGGAGGTAAAACACGAGATACTTAGTAATGAGCGCTTGCGGTGACGGCCAGAGCTGAGGAAAACTGGTCAACTAATGGTTTCATTGGAAAGGGGGGGGGGGGGGGGAGGGGTAATCGTGAATTAGAGCGCCCTCCGAAATAATCAGTCAGCAAGGGTCAAGCTCAAAGAGACCCGTATTCTCTTTATTCTCTCCTTTTTTTCGCTTTTTACCCCTATCTGCAACTGATGGAACAGTTGTGATTTATGCTACCAGATGGTGCCGTAGAACACCACCGTTTGATCATTCAAAGGAGGGCAGACTCTCCATTGAATGCATGCTTAAAGCGATTCGTGTTTATAAACCTTGGAATCATTCTTTTCCTACCCCCCATGCATTCGTAGTACGGATCTGTCATTTACTTTAGTTTATATAAAAAATTAAATTCTAAATGAACCACAAACTTCTCGATGACCGCAGCTTTTTGAGATTTAAGTGGTAGTAAGAAGTATATTACCTTCACGTGGGCTTTTAGTGGGTGATACATACAAACGCACAAAGAAATAGGAATTGCATGAGCAGATGAGTTATTTTCGTTCGAAGAATGGACGCTAATCATGCAATAAAGGTTCTCCAGGCCTCTCCATACACATGATATACATGTATATATTCTTTTTTTTTCATTCATTTTATTCAATTACACCTATTTTTCTGTTTCCAGCAGCAACAAAAATTGCATACAATTACTTTGTATAATCAAAACTTGATTGTCTGAATACAAAGCATTTCAAATATTTGCATCTCACGGAAATGTTGTTATGTGATAAGGAAGTAAACTATAAACACGGTCAAATAAAATTGAATAATGTTATATCAAACAATAAGTCATTCAAGTTGGAAATGGAAGGGACTGCTAAAAAGTTTGATTGTATATTGCAGCCCCCCCCCCCCCCAGAAAACATGAATATATGAGCTACCTTTTGTTCCTCAAAAAAAAAGGGGGAGGTGAGAACAAACAGGTGCGCTATGGATGCGGTGCAACCAGGAAAAGCTAAGAAGTAAATGGGGATGGGGGAGGGCAAGAAAACGGAAACCTAGAACAAAGTGTGAACAAAGGAAATACTTAACAGTACAGAAGATGTCAAAACAGATGCAAATGGTATGCATGATCTCTGCAGCGCAGAAAATGCTTGGGGTATTAATCATACTTTTTATTTAGGGGGGAGGGGACTTGTAAAATGGCCCAAATAGACACACATAGAGAGCGGGGCTGATAATGATAATGATAATGATAATGATAATGATAATGATAATGATAATGATAATGATAATGATAATGATAATGATAATGATAATGATGATAATGATAATGATAATGATAATGATAATGATAATGATAATGACAATGAAAATAAAAATGAAAATGAAAATGAAAATGATAATGATGATGAAAATGAAAATGATAATGATAATGATAATGATAAAAATCGGAAAATACTGCGATATCCATGTGTTCATCTCATGTGTCTGCCCCCGATACTCTCTTCCTTTTCTCACTTCGTAACTCCCCCCCCCCCCCACACACACACAAACACTAATACACCGAAAGGGGTCAAAGACCGCCTGGAGGATGTCTAATTATACCTTTATTTGAACCATTAATCAATGGCATTGTATATTTTTTGCCTTTATATCTTTGTAGTATCGGCTGTCTATACCTATATATCTCATTCCGAATACATCACTATTTTTCTTTTGCATGTGTATATTATTCTTTTTATTGTGTGCGCCTGTTTGTTAAACACGGCTGTGTTACACGAATTTCTATTTTGTTGCTTTTTATCCATCGTGTGTTGTACAGGTATCTAATTTCTACATCCATTTACTTTATATGTTTCCACCTACATATCTTTGAATATAATAGAGTTATTCATTTCTACTATGTATCTCTCCTGCCGTTGTGGTACATACCCTGGTCTCCACCATATATATATCTCTCTCTCTCTCTCTCTCTCTCTCTCTCGTTCTCTTTCTTTCCCTGTTATTCATTCATTTTAGTGCACTAGGGAAAAAAAACTGGGAAGAGACTTTTGGATGGCTGGGCGAGATGATGTATAGTGCCTGTAAATCAAGCCAGAGTGGCCATTCCTTCCCGATTGGTCTGTAGTGTTTTATGTGCATCACCCACATTAAGTGTTTGGAAGTCAATGAGAGAATAATGGAGTCGCACACGAGATTCAGTGTCCTGCACAGGTATGGCGGAATGGAGGGAGAGGGGAGGCATATGGTAGGAGGGGGAAAAAAGGAAGAATAATTGGGGTGGGGAAGGGGCTGTTTGAAACAGCCTGTGATTGGTGGGAACTAGAACGAACTGATTACTCCTAGATCTTCATGGTGACTGAAAGGCCACTCGAAGTTGAAACAACCATTTCTTTGTTTATTTCCCGCTGGATATCTGCAGTTCCTTTCTGCAGTCGTTTGGGTGGCGCGTGTGGATACATCAATATCACATTTGGACCGTCTCCCCATTTATTGACTTGCTGGCTGGCCCCTCCTATGAGTTTTTTTCCCCGTTTTCATGGTACCATGATGGCAGTGCAACATTAACCCAATGTCGAGCATGCTGAATTCACAATGCAATATCTAAAGTACATGGACACCTATCCAAATGCTCCCTTGCCTTTAATAAAGTCAGTTTCCGCCTACTCTTGAGATGGCGACGAAATCTTCTGATCGTACAAACAAGAGAAAAAAAATTGTTGTAATTTCCGTCTGTGCTGCATGTGTATACAAAATCTTTAATAAGAACGACCTCAGTTACCCACACTACAATAAGCAACAATCTGCAATAATTTCAATGTTAGTCTTAGATTTCTCAGTGTTTTATTCCATTGTTGTATTGTTGTTGTTGTTAGTATTTTAGTCCCATCTTTCGCCACTTTAAGTACATTCCATTTACCCATACGGCTTTGGATGGCACGCTTTTCAGTAATTTTCGTTGTGTGTGTTTTGTTATAATTGTTACTTTTGTATGTTGCATCTCTATGTTATTCCATAAATGTCTGTAATGTTGCAGGATGTGGATATAAACAATGAATCTGGGAGATACTTTTTAGTTGAAAGAGGTGGGGTCATTTATTTTTTGTTCTTCCCAATATAAAAAATCTGAGAATGCATCTGTAAAAAGGAAATATTTCCGACTGTTTTCCGACTTATGCCATCATAAGCGACGGGCTGTTTAGTTTCCCTTTACCAATAGAATGACTCCGAGTTTGCTAAAGGCATATAGGCCCTTCTCATTCAGCAAACAGCTGCAGACCAATTTCTCCCTCTTGACAAATACGAGTTCCATTTACTAAATACACACCCTTGACTCCATCTGCGCGTGTTCAAGAGTAGATGTTCCGTTGAAGCGCAATTGACAATGGACGCTTTCGTGGCGAAATCGCTGCCCAGGTCTTACACTGTCTGACTCACACCACACCCTTTAAATTTCGCGCAGGTTAAAAACGTGCAGAATCATGTCAGGAGACCTCAAAGAAGTCGCACCTGGCATTCTAAAGTAGAAAGTATAGGTGAAGAAACACTCGGCCGGTCGTCACCGGTGAACTTTTCGCTCCATCTCTGCGCCTATCATCAGGGGGATTGAAGTGATGCTACCAACGTGTCATCATGTTACCAGAATACCTGAGTGCATTTCTTTTAAAGGCTGCCCGTTGCAAAGGTTGTCACGTAAATTATGTAGACTGGGACAAATGATATTGACCTGCTCGTCAATGCTAATGCGAAAGACATGTTGTTTTTTTTTTCCATGTGAGTTTCAGACGATAAAGAGAGAGAAGAAAATCACTGCGCGCGTACTTTCGGAACATAATTACAGAATCGGCAAAGAGGTTCTTCGATGCCCCTTTCGACGTAGTTATTTAAGGCGCGCGCACACACACACACACACACACACACGCACACACCACATATGTCCCAATGGATGCTGCAAAACTACTCGAACCAGGGACCTAACGATATAGTATATAGAGTTCCTGGTTACCATTAAAGCAATTCATAAACACTAAACCCACATGGAGCGTTATAACGAAGTGCTGCAGCTGCATCATGGGTGAATAATTATAATGAGCTAGGGTACACAATGGTGTATACAATACGGAATACGCGATGAAAATTAATTGCAAAACATATTTGAATTATAATCATCATATCTAAATTGTTAATACAACCACACAGACCAACACATTGATATGGGAACACACATATAGAACACACAAATAGGCTACAAGTAACTGCATGGTCCTATAAAAGATAAGGAATTGCATGACTGCCCAGTATAAACTTTAATCTAGACATCTGAATGTTAGCGCGATTACATAAAGCTATCAAAGTAAAACTCTTCAAATTATAATAAAAATGAAAAGCTGTAAAGGAAACGAAAGGAGACCTATATCAAATGATAAATTCATATGCAGACCGACAGAAATTGCTAATGACACAGAAATGATGAGAAGAAGTATAGATTTCTCTATACCCCTGTTACCCAAAGTTCTCTGGAAAGGGAGATTCTACAGTATTTCCTTAAAGATCATACATTATATGAAATTCAATACCAAAACGGGAAATAAAAAAGCATAACTTCGCATTAATAATAGAACGCTTTGGCTCTTCTAGTTCGAAGATCGGAGACTTATAAATTACGATCTCCTTGAAAAAAAAAATCTGTCACTAAATTTTCCCCTAGAATGAATGTGCCTCAAATGATAAGTCGTCTCCCCTGCCCCTTTTGGACGAATTGACAATCCAAACACGATTAGACAACAAATCCAGCGATGCATCGCAAGTTGTTTGATGCCCGCCGTAACGTGTTCTGGGTAAACGGCTTTGCACAGAGACAAACACGAACCCGGTAAAGATACACTGTCATGGCGATTTGCCCCGTCCGCTCTTGATATAAACCTCGCACACCTCGCTCTCCTGTATGAGCGCATAAGACGCACGCGCAATTTGTAGGCGCGCACATCCACTCGTACACGTACACAATCATTCAAACGTACAACAACTGCTCTTCTACAAAATGAATGATGACGTTCCGAAAATATGACACCGCCGAGGTTCGGTTGTTAGATCAGTTTCAAAACAAAGGCGATGGATTATGAATGGCTGCCAAAGGCGGCCAAATACATTACGACACTTTGGGGACATTCTCAGCAATTCTCTGTCACGGATATCGGCAAAGCCTAAATATATCACCCCTTATCATAGAAGGGTCTACTTCTTATAATTACAGTTTCATCGCTGGAGACACAGAGAGTGAAGGCTAACTGTGATACTATGGGCTGTCCATCATTATCTGTTTATATTAACGAAAATACCTTCCACTTTTAGCTGTTATCTCGAGTAATAGTTTCCATGTCTATGTATGTTTGATGAACATCCATCCACCGAGAAGAGATGCAAAACAGAGTTCATTCTCGAATATCCGCAATCAGTCGTGATCTACTTTTAGAATAACTACGCGTTACTCATGGGAGAGCCCATAATTATTCCTATAACGAGATTGCTCGTAAACACTAAACGTTAATATCCATTTTTATTCTTTGGTATAAGCAGTAGACAGGTGATGAATGTTTCTTGCACTAATTCATGAGTGGTTTCAAGTTTGTTTCTGTGTTAGTTGTGTGCGTTTGTGTTTCCGTATAGGAATCACGTTTGAAGGAAAATGTACAGTTGTCGTCTAGTTCTTTTTATGTTGATTAAAGTAGGTGGAGATGTGTGCTAATTGCAATGAACCTCGAGAAAGTAAAGATAAGCTTTCCCACACACCCTAATGTAGATACACACGGAGAAAATACATTTAGGCCCTACATGCACATAAAAGAAATACACAAACATGTTATCATATAATACAGATGTGAGCGTGTATATGCGTATGTGTGCATGTGTGTCTGTTCACGATATACAGTATACCAAACCAATTATGCAAACCGACATACATAATAGAGATGAAGAACATAATTCTCTTTAGTAGGGTACTCTTTAAGCAGAAAGCAAGACGGCCTCATGGCCTCCACATAACATCTTAGAGCTTTCTGCACACCAAGACAACATGTCACTCAAGCCTACGTTTATAGTATCCATTAAGTCAAATAACGACTCCACACACGATTATATTGATAAAACCTTCGAGGGAATGCCAAGTTTTAACGATATTTGAAAATAGTACAATAATGCTTTACATCTTACAGTAGAAGCAACGAATAAAACAATTATATTAATTCATAAAAGCGATCATAGCGAAAATATTAGATATTTCTACTTCAACCACTTTTACTACTTAAACTATTGATAAAGAATTATCATAACGACAACAAATCCTATGATAGTTATTACGACGATGAATATTTTGAGGTTAATAGGATAGAGGAGACGAGTGGTTGAGGGGAGTGAAGGGAGGAGGGGGGGGGTAATGGAGAAAGGAAGGGAAGAATACTGGAAAAACAAACCTACGAGGGCTTGGAGGATGAGAGACTTTGGGCGGGAAGCCTCATCTTGCAGGATGAGGATGATGAGTCGCTATGCACTCTCGGGGACTGAAAACAGTACGGCCGTCGATTATATACACTAGGTCCTCAAAGAAAAAAAAAAGTGGATTCTAGTTGCTGGTGGCAATTACGTTGGTTTGAACCCTCTGTTTGGATAACATGCACGTCAGTTTGGCCGGGCGTATCGCCTGGCCCGGTCCACCGTAGGGGTGTGTTTGTTTCTGGCGCAAGAGAAATTAAGTGTCATTTATGACTCTATGCTAGATAAACATGATATATTTTTTTTCTCCAGAACGATATGGGCATCATTCTTCGACACATTAATGAATCGAGTGACGTAGCTCGTTCTCTCATGCTCTCTCTCTCTCCTTCCTTCCTTCCTTCTATCATCCTCTTGATCTGCACCCCTTGCAATGCAGGGTGAAACCGTCAGAACAAAGTTTACACGATTCTGTTCGCTAGGCTGTGCAGTTTGTAACACTCTAAGATATTGGAGTTATGTGAGCATTCCACAGCGTTGTACTCATGCACTGTCCAGAGTCCGTGGCACAGAAATGGTAAAAAAAAGAGGTGGTGGTGGGGGGGGGGGGACACTCTATTTGTCAAGTTGATTTGTCTGTAATGTTTTCTTTTTAATCCAATCAGAAACAGTTGCATTTGTTCACTTTTTTTCCTGTCTTTGTTTATTTTTTTCTTTGTTTTTTGAAGTTGTATATCTCATTTTCCCTTATGGACTGCATTTTTTTCCAGTTTTAATAAAGACGAACCCTCGAGTATACAAGGGCATGTGGGCACGTGTGTGTGTTTTGCGTGAAGGATTGCTATGTGAGTATAATCACGTGTTAGCTTCAGAACTTTAGCCAAATGAATGGAAATATGGTCTTTTATGTACGAGTATGATTGGAATATTCTTATATATATTTAATTCTAAGTGATGAGGTATTTTCACAGTCTAATTCTTTAACAAGGATATACATTCGTTAATGATATGATGTTAATTCACTTTGTGAATTGTGCCTCTTTACATCTGTTGCTGCAGCTGACTCTAGAGTTTTTGAGTGTCCACTAGTTTATATAATAATTACCATGCTTCATTTTAGGATTGCAGTGATTAAACCACCCGGAAAAAGCACGATTACAAAATATTCATCAAATAAAGAATAAATGGATAGAAAGAAGGAAAGATAACTGAATAAAAGGTGTATGTATGCATAAGTAAATAGGAATCGAAGATAGATTGATGGATAATGAAATGTTTGAATATTAAAACAAATATCTTTACGAATACCACTCTAAATGGGAAGATACAAGAATTAATTCAGATTGCAATCATTTAGATGCTGATTGAATAAAAATAAACGACTAAAAACCCGATCTTCATTGAATAATGTTCAAGCTTCGAAAAAGCAAGAATGAAAAGAGAGGCTACTATAAGTGCAGGGATTTTTTCTCCTCTCTCTCTCTCTCTCTCTCTCTCTCTCTCTCTGTTTTCATGACGTATGGCTGTACAGCATAATGATGCGTACTATCATTCATACCGAGTAGGTCTTGAACAGTTCAATATTCTTTTTCAGCATTTTTTTTTTCTGGTCAGTATGAAACGATATGGTATGTGTAAAACCCAGGGTTGTGTGATGGAAAAGTGAGCGAGCGTCTTTCGAGCATTAATGCGATCACGATGGATCGATAGCCATTACGTTTCCCTCGGATGATGCTGACATACATCCCGTGTTTATGAAAGGGAACACGTAGACCCAGGTGATGAATGAACTGCCGCAGGGTACCGAGAAAGGATAACAATCTTAAAGGGAGCCCGAGCCGAGGGTGATCCGACTCGGAGCGGGAATGCACCTGTATAAAGGTAATAAGAAAGCAATGGAATAACACCCCGGAGTCGCTAATTTCATCACACAGCGGCAGGGATGCTTTAAAGTACACCCGCACTAAATGCTAACCAGTGCTTCTTTTGACACGAGAAATAGAACACAATGCGGTTGAATGATGCTCCCGAAGTTTATCAGTATGCAGTAAGTGCCAGAAAACTGTACCACGTTTTGAGAAATGCGGACAAAATATTGGCACGAGTCACTATGAACGACATGTGGAATTTGAAATTTGCTTTTGTAAGCAGAACAGTGGTAAATTTAGGGAAAGTATGTCACCTGGAATAAAGTTTACCTTTTAACGCTTTCCTCCCAAAAATTCACGATGCATCTTTCTTCACACCATCCAAAAGAAAAGGAAATGACATGGGTACATGATTGTCTAAAGGACCTATATTTTTCACCAGATATTCCAGGCAATGTATCTTCACTCAATTCGTGGTGTTTTTTCTCTAACAGGGAAAATAGATTATTGTTTATTTTTTTCATAGTATTTAAGCAATACGACAAGTAGCAAATACCTAGCTATCTTTCAGAAATATTCTTATCTTCTATTTCCCCCAAGAATGAAGCATACTTCCTCATCTCAAATCGATTCTCTTGCAAGGGTTTCATTAATTGAGTAATACATGAGAAACACTGATGTCTCCTTGTCGAAGAGGACGTGAATCATGATTTCTAATTGTACAAAAGAAAACGAAATAGGAGGGTATAGTCAATTGCTTTTTCTTTTATGGGGTAGGGGAGTCTGTCATTTGTTGACGTTATGACGTCATCAAAAACCCTAAATCATCAAATATCTTATCATCGAAATTTCAAATTGGGAAGCAACGTACTCCTGAGTGTAACTACCGGCAAGACGCTTGTATACCTCACCTCCAGTGCTCACTAGGCGTTATGATTTTGATGATACATGTACATTCGATGCAGTCGTGTATCCATCCACCCCCAATCGAGGCACCGTGTGAATCTGTGCACGAAGCTGTCAATAAGCCTATCGACCCGTTGGAAGGTGATAAGACAAAATATCGCCCTCCGCTATTTTGAAGGACCCGTATATTCTGTCTAACGGTAATGTCTCTCAAAACATGCTTTCAATTGATCGGGTTTGGGGGCATGAGAAATCGCCAGACAGACAAAGCTCCAACATTCGGGAAGGGTTATTCGCTTACGGTTACGTGGTCGATGTTGTTTTTTAGTGCCGGGCAAATTTCAGGGTAATATCCATTTATGGTTAGCAACATTTGGGTGGGTTCAGCACTTTAAAGATTAAAACATGTAGGGTCGAGTATTCCTAGTTAACGTCTCCAAGTGAACCTACGGATGCAGATGACACTTTAATCGTGTTAATAGTAAAGAAAGAGTTGATATATGACATACTATACGCTTCGCTTTTCACCGTTTTGAAAGACATGCCACTTGGTTATTAATTAATTGATTAATGCCCAAGTCCAAGCACTTGCATCATCGTGATGCAACAAAGAAAAAAGTGTTTTTCATGTTTTGCAGTAAATAATCAGCCCTCTACCAGTTTGCTTTTCAAGGTAACGAGCGCATTTTAGATTTTATGCTTGGCGTGGAAAGTGATATGCTCCGTGTTCCAAACGGTAGTAATAGGCTGTATTGACAGTTTCAATAGCAACTGACCTGCTAGCTGTATATAAAAAAAGCAACAAACAAACAAACAAACAACCTTGCAAGCCAGGTCTATAGTCCGACATGTTAGAGTTTATGTTGTATCATAATCTCACGTCAATGGATTTCCAAAGTGCGAAGCCATAGCCACTCATCGCCATGGAAACTGGTCGAAAAACCTCATCTGACCGGTCTCTGAACACTATTGCTGCTAAGAATGTTTGCACCTGGTTCCAACCCGGGTTTAAAACAAACAAACAAACAAACAAACAAACAAACAAAAAGACTGTGACATCATAACTTCGGTACTTCATATATTATTGTGAACAAAGACAATGTAAGTTTCAACGATTGTCTTTATGACGCGACGAACCAAATGTTTGGAGCGTGAATCATTCGTGATCCGAATAGTTGTATGAATTGTTGTTTTTTACTTCCAACCACTCCTCTCGAGCTCTCTAGAGGACATTGTTCCCTCCGTAGTCCCTTATCTATATTTCTGTACCATCTCAATTTGCCTCATCGTGTTACAGTGGTCATCTGTTTGTTAGGAGTCACTTTCCGGATGCAGTTACCGCGAAAGTTTTAGTTTTACTTTACATCTTGATTTTGGTTGGTCTCTCCCTCTCTTTCTCCTTTTTCTCCCCTTTCTCGACAGACGGAAAGTCGTGGCCATTAATAGGGTCTTTAGGTTCACCTCCGCATTTTACTGCTGGATGTGTCGCCGTACATTCAAAGTACACAAAACGTGAAGAGATGAACTGAAATGAACTCGGGCGTGAGTAATGGCTCTGATAAACGTTATCGAGGTAAAAGATCGCGAAACTTAATCTCTCGTAACGCCGTAATCTGTTGAGTTTAGTTCTATGCTTGCAACTATCATTCTACCACTGCGGGAGGTAGAGGGGGAGATAGAGGACCACTTGAGATTACCCTTCGACGATAGAATGTGATGATAAAAGAAAGACCCAGCCAAGGCTTGTGTCAAAGACCTCAGGCGGAGGATCACTCACCCCTCGGAAACTTATACCACCCTGTATCAACTTTTTTCACAGTCCTACCGATTACGATGATCCGTGCATGTACGCTCCCCTCATTTTAATGTTACGTGTTTATGCATTTTCCCCTAAAATTCTTGTTGTGGCTGTCCTTAATTTCACTTTTCGTCGCAATATTGTCCTTTCACCAAGAGTGACTTTTCTGGCTGCTACAATGGACATGATGCCAACTGGAGTTGGAAGAAGACTTCTTTTTTTCAAGCGCTTTTCTCTTTTGTTAGAATATCAAAAATGTTTGTTGTAACAAGTGATTTTTAAAATGATGTCATAAAATGAAAGTACCAGAGCGTAGCAGAACACTTCAACGTAGCAGGATTAGTCACTCCCTGTAATGGATCAATTTACCTTTTATTTTGTAACCCACTGAGTGACACACATAAAAAGGAAAAACACTATATACGGAAATGTTCAACGAGATGACCGCGTTGGAATAAAGTGAGAGGCTGAGGCCCAGTTTGACCTTAGTTGACCTCGTCCAGGTCGATGCATGACTATGAATATTCATGCCAGATGCCTTGAGTGGTGCGTGACGTGATCTACGGTAGATTACAAGTTACTGCACACCACCACAAGGCAAGTTTCTAGTAAACGTATAGAGTGAGTTTGCTAGATGTGTATGACTGTCTGTGTGTATTGGCGAGTTGTTTTTGTTGTTGTTGTTATCATAATTATTGAAGTTGTTGTTTGTGTGTGCGTCGCTGTGTGTGAGTGTCAGCATGTTTATCGATATTTTTGGACATGCGAAACAGTCAGGCAACACAAATCCCATAAGCACGGTCACTCACTGACCACGATGTCCTCGTTTGTTTTTTAAGTGCAGTAAGTAGTTACTCGCTTTATAAAAACAAATTCCGACGGGGATATGCGAGAGTATCTTTGGAAACCAATCACATCAGGTTCTTATCACGTGAAATTTTGGCAAGAAATGCATGGAGATCAATACGGAAGTGCACACATGTGGAGTAATTTTGCCTGTCTAGTTTGTTTGAAGAAAGACAAATGAAATTCGGGATGGTATAGGTACAACCATTCAAGCAATTCGTCATCATCAAAACCACAAATAACGTTAAAATCCAGTCAGAGGATTTACATTCTACTCCGAAAGAAACTAGACACTTTAAATTTACTGCGGTTCGTATGGGTCTTGCAGTATATTTGAGCGCAGCATTTTTTTCTACCATCACCATCGTCTCTTACCTAGATTGATCACGTGACTGCCATGGCAGTTCCTCATCCATTTTTCGACACAGGATAATGCACGATGAATTACAGATGATACTGTTCTGAACGAAAAGTCAAAATGACTCTCTACTCCCCCTCCTTCTATCTCTGCCCCACCCCCTTTGTATTCCCGCATCTCTTCCCACGTTACAGAGTGATTGGAATCCTGTATCTTTGTTGCATGATGCTTTTAAGGTCTTTTTTTTCTCTCTCTCTCTTCCCCCTCTTTTCTCCCTCCGTATTGCTGCATTTAAAGTCCGATGAACTTCTGACTTTAGGGCAGAAGAAAAGGGTAATGCGATTCAGGAAGACTGGAAGGGCAAGTGGTGACGTCACAATAACTACAGATTATGACTTCATCAAAGTCCAATTACCATGTCATCCTCTCAGAGCTATTATACATCCAGGATGGGAGAGAGAACAACATGAAACTACTTCCTGTTATTCCACTTCGACTTCTCCCCACCCCCCCTCTCTCTCTCTCTCTCTCTCTTTATATCTCTATCTCTCACTCTGGACAGAATATCGGGACACTCTGCGTCATACTAGTATATGCAATCCTTATATGTTATGTAATTATGATTCACGGATATTTTTGCCATAAACCAGGGACTTAATTTTTTGAATGCAATTTCATTTATGTAACTTCTCAGCTGTATTTCTTTCCCACTTAGAATAAGAAAAATCTGATATCATGTTTAGCATAAACAACTTGACTGTTATTGTTCTTCCTGTGTAATCATTTTGTTTACATTTCATCAGTATTGGCGCATTGTCATACTATATTTGTTTTATTTTATCTGGTAATCAGTTTGTGTGAGTGTGTGTGAGTGTGTTTGCCAGATTGTGTCTTACTGGCTATCAATCTGGGTTTTTTTTTCAGTGGTATCAATTTTTACTTTTTTACCATTTTGTTTTTACTGCAATATGGCATTGTAAATCATTGTGATGTCTTAGATAGGATTGTGTTCATCATTTTTTCGCATGTATGATACGCTGTTATTATTAATGTAATTGGATTGTACATTTTTCATAGTTGGATCCCTTTTAAAATCAGCACGTGCTGAAAGGGCTTCCAACCCACAGGAGGAAAATGAATATCATACCATACCACATTATATCATATCATCATAAAACTGGATCATATCAAATGATGTGATATCATATTATATTCATAAGATAAAAATCATCGCAAAGACACAAAGACATCGAAGTCTATAAATGTATCATCTTTATCTCCTCAATTATGATCCCCAGTTGTAATTGTGGTAGATGACGCTCGCGCACACACAGACACACAAACACACACACGCGCATACACACACACACACACACACACACACACACACACACACAAGCACACACACACACACACACACAAACAAACACACACACGCGCATACACACACATACACACATGCAATTTATCTTGCTCTCCCTGTCACTCTTGTTTAGTACTATTAAGTGCGAGGGGAGGGAGAGATTAGCTGGGAATAATTTGGCAATGTCATTATGTCAGTTTACATGGTCTAATTTCGTGTCAAGTACAAATGATTGGTTTGAGGCAGAAAAAAAGCCAGTACACTGAAGTTTGAATAAAGTCTCGGAAGCGTTCCAAAGAATTCCATATTTATTAATTCTATTTCAGGCATCTTCCTATCGCATACATACAAAGCTTTTCATGTGACACTCAATACTACAGCGCAGTCCAAGATGGCGTCAATACAAATTACGTAACTTCATAAGTTTAAACCTAAATCTTTTCCAAGCGAACGGGGACCTACTTGAATATGTGCTCTGTATTAATGTCATGTAGGGAATCTTAAAGAAAGAAAGGGTTATGAGTTTTAATCTTTTACAGTGTTCTACAATAAAGGACAGGATATAACTAAACATAATAATGTATGTCCAACCCTTTGTCTCATCTTTTTACGGTTCCAACTTGCTGTGCAACGATGGGAAAAATATGTAAATAATGTTGACCATCGTTTTAGGTGCGGAGGAGGTATAACATAAAAGGTCAACGTCGACATATGTATATATCACTCTGCAGACGGCCTTTTAATTCGTCGCCTAGAGGAACCGTGTGGGCTATGTCAGAAACCTTTGGAAACGGCCCTACGCTCATCTAAGAGGCAGCAGTTTAACCCTATGTGTGGTCTGAGTGCCGATTGGTTCAGAAAACCCTCTGGGTATTATACAATATCAAAAGTCCCTTGCAGAGAGAGGTTTAAAAGATATTACTTGAAACGATTAAGTATCAAGTCAGTTGTCTTTATGACCTCTACAAGACGAGGAAATGGAGTTACGAGACTTTATTGTACGGAAGATTTTTTTAAAGTTTATTTTGTATTCAGCTATTCATTTATTTATCTATTTATTAATTCAAGTACTTATTTATTTATTTACTTGTTTATTTACTTACTTATTTATTCATTTATTTCTTTATTTATGCATTCATATATATATTTGATCTATTTTGGCTTCTGCATTTTTTCCCTTCTTTCAAAGCACCCTAAAGTAACAGACATTTTACAGGACCCTGGTGTAATATAGCATTCTATTAAACAAATCAAACAGCGAGCAAATGTCTGAGAAGTGGTTATGTGCCGCGGCTGGTGCTGTAGTCATGTTTACTCATTTCCTCAGTTCGCTGATAATATCTCGAGTTTTCCCTGGACAAGACAGCCCATCCTACGCCTTATATACCGGAAAGCACGGGGAGGACTCCTTGCATATTGCCGAAAGCACTTCCACCTGGACGTCAATTGCTTGTGATGGCGATAGCACTGCCCGAATTAATTTCCGCCCAGAGTTTCCATGCACACTCAAACGTAACCACCCAACGTAACGGGGATACTCTATAAATACCACACAGTTGTTTGCTCCTTGTTTTTATTCTCTCTCTCTCTCTCTCTCTCTCTCTCTCTCTCTCTGTCTGTCTTTCCTCGGCATTGATGCTGTTACAGAGCAAAAAAAAAAGTATTGGTAACAGGCACTGACCATCTTCCTAAGGAAATTATTATCATCAGCACTCTCTACAGAGTTTAGAAGTTTTGATATTTTCATATATTGTTTTCAAAATAAGAGTATACCCCGCGCCTCAAACAACTGTCAATTATCAACTGATGTCTGCATTACAACTGCTCCATCCTCGTACGTAAGTGACATAGGTTATATAAAGACAAAGAATACGGTTGAATTCAACAATGTATGATAATAATGAAAATTATACACATATACATTTACTTATCATTTTATATTTCAGTTTCAGTCAAACAAATCTAAAAACACTAGCAAGAAACAGGCAATGTTTACGATATGTGAATATAATTATATGTTATATGTTATATATATGTATATATATATATATATATATATATATATATATATATACAGTCTGTTCAATTAATCCATGCTTAGTGCCAACGTTTGACCATGATGTAATTTAGCAGCTACAATATGGCAGCTTTCCTCAAGCCGATTCGCAAAAATATAAAAAATGCCTATGCATCCTTTGCGACGTTCCTTATTGAATGTCGCAAGAGCATAAACGTTTTAATAATAACAAAGCATTCCACAATAGCAAAGAGTGAATAAAGATTGACATATGGGGGACAGTATCACGCTTGAAGTGAATTCATGGTCCTTTTTGCTCTCTTTCGTGTTGGATTCAATCATTCTTCAGCAAGTGGAATGTAGTTGGATTACATCAACAAGATGGATAACGTGTCAAGAAAAACAGTAACAACCATGAAAAAGTGACGATAATATATAAAGATATAACACGTACATATATGATGTTGCAATGAAAGACATATTTTCAGGACATCAATGTCGTTATTCCAACATCGAGTGACAGCACTTCACTTGACCTCTTTCAGAAGACAGAGCGAATGATATAATCCTAAAGATAATATAATATGTCAGTAACAAGTCGAAGAAACGTGTATTTTAAATGAAAAAAAAGCTAAACACCCTTTCTTTTAATTTCCTTTCCTACCTTTGCTCTAGAGTGTAACATCACGAATTGTTGTAAGGTCTTCTTTTTTATATCTGGCGATTACGGCACATGGATTTGATCAAAGCCTTACAATTCATAACTTTTGATTGTCCGATTTTCCTCGGATGTCACTCATTTGTTCTGCTAATATCTAGACATTCATTAAATATACATATTTAATATACATTTGAGGTTAACTCCCCTTTAAAGACGAATGAGGAAAAACAGACAAAAAATGCATGGAAGAACCACAGGCAGGAAGCTGTTCTTTCGGGATAAGAAGAACACTGGATTTGGCGCTCACACCTCGTTGAAATTGTTTTGCACATGAATATTAACTTGTCAAATTAGCTTGTCGAATAGGGAAATATGACTCCGAGTGTTCCTTTTGCAAAAATGAACCGGCAACAATACAACAATTATTTTGTAATTGCCGGAGGGTGTCAGTATTCTGGGAGTCATTGTTTAACGAGGAAAAAGGAAACTTTATTCCTTGCAATCGTTTTCTTGTCAGAAGTGTTATATGGTGTTATACATCCAAGAAACGATTTTTTTTCGTATAATTTCATAATATTAGGTAAACGATTCATCTTAAGCTGCAAATATCAAAGTTTATGTCCCCAAAAGCAACATTTTGTGCAATATGTGAAAAAATACAGATTGATTGAAGAGGAAATAGCCAAAAGCAAAAACAAATTCGATTTGCATGAGGCAAAGTGGAGAAAAATAAGAAACATTATAACTCTATAGAAAGTTAACTGAATCTTTTGAGAGAGTATCATGGGGGAATGGGTGTGGGATACGGCAGGATCCCTTCCCCCTGCTCCTTCCCGTTTTTATTTCAGTTTCCTTGCTCAGTTGTTGTTTTTTCCTTCCTCACTGCTGTTTTATACTCTCTTTTTTTTTAAATTCTCTCCCTCCCCCCCCCCCCCTCTCTCTCTTGTCATGGCGTTTATAGTTTATGTTGATGGACCAACTGTTCTGCATTATTATCCCAAAGATTGTACCACCTCTCCCCCCCCCCCCCCCCATCCCCGGCCCGATAGAGGGACAGGAGACTTGGCATCTTCAGCCCAGAGCTGGGTGTATACTATTGTAAAGAGACAGTAACGGAGAGTGCGTTAATGAGCTAGATGAACAATACCTTTCATTGTTTTTTTTTTCTTGTTAGAGTGTAGCGTGTTTTTGTGCTTTTGCTTTGTTTTGTCTTGTTTTGGGTGATATTTAGCTTTTTTCCACTAAAGGCTATTTTTCTTTATTTTTTTCTCATCTCCCTAGTTTCTGTTGTATATGATTGTAGAGTGTATCGGTGTTAACGTATGTTAGAGAGCATAGTCCAACTATGGATCAGACGTCTTGTATTTGTACTGTCATTGAATGCTGTTAAGAATGCATGTTTTTTTGTGATGTCAAATATGACTTATGAAAAAGGGACAATGTTTTGTTCTGATCAATATAATCCAGAAATACAATATATATATGTATATATATATATATATATATATATATATATATATACATACATTATTATATCAATATATAATAATAATGATATATATATGTATATATATATATACATATATATATATATATATATATATCAATATACACATAACTATATATACATATATATATATATATATATATATATATATATATATATATATCAATATACACATAACTATATATACATATATATATATATATATATATATATAACTTGTCAACCTTCTGCTACCTCGAAGTCTACGCCATCTCACAATCTCCCTTATGAAGGAAGACTTGAGAGTGAGGTCTGCCTTCATGAAGGATTGGCAAAAAAAAAAGATTGTCCTTCAGACTGTCAACGGCTGTAAATTCATGACATCTAGGGCTTCATTACATGACATTTGTGGAGCTGTGATCCACAGAACGTCCTTCTTGGTAGAGTTAGACAAAATCTGATTTGTTTATGGGCAGTCTTCCGCGAAAGAAAAGAAAGGTAAAAAGGACCTGGCTTTAACTATTCGTGCGCAAGTAATGTATGTCTTGTTACCTTTACCTACATACAGATACAAACACTTAGCACAGCTCTGGTCGTAGATGTTGACTTCGAGATCAATAGTGTTACCTGTCTCTTTACTTGTGGTTTATTTGTCATTCACGAAATATTTCAAATATATCATGCTGTCAAAAAAAAAAAATATATATATATCTTTTAATATAGCCCTGCTTAACTTGTAGTAGCTTAATCTGATTTTGCAAAATTGTTCCCTCTTGTAGGCCTGTGAAATACCATATCCTTTGTAAGGAATACGTTCTACGGAAGTGACGTCACAGACACGTGACCAATGGCTATCCTGTGTTCATCAAATAAGATGATATCAAACGACTTAGTGATTGATACTCGACTGACGTAATTGGTATTTTGGCGTTTGAAAAGGAATTACATAATATAGTTTGGTTGTATTCTCATTGATCTTCTCCACTGATTCTTCTTGAAAAGAGCTCTGTGTTTACAGTGTTTGAAATGGAATAATGTATCATGTTCTACGATTTCTCATGGAAAAGACATGTTGCTGCATATTAGCCTATTTACACTACGTTAAACGTTTTACATCACAAAGACTGAAATGGAATTTGTATAATGAATTATTGATATTATAAAGATGATCATCGGCAATAGTTATAGCATTGTGTCAAACATCAATAAAAAAAAGGTTGCTCTATCGACCACTGTTATCAGGACTGCCGAGATATGTATGTATAATGCAGTATCTACAGTCTGCTAAACGTTTTACAATTTGATTAATAATTGATACCTAATTAATGGGAGAAAAGGGTTATTAACGTGATCACTGGATTACATTAGAGAAAACAGTTGCGCGGGATATCACACTGTTTCGTCAAAGTTCGCATTTTGTGGGAACTGTACAGGGAACAGACCGATTTCATAATGTGTTCATATCTTATGGAGATTTCCACATGTTATGAAGGTATAGCCGATGACAGTTTAAAGCTTCCACGAGGCTCCACCGTCCTATATAGCGGCAACTAATGTACGTATGCAAAATCCATTCCAATGAATTAAAACATGATGACAACTTGAACTGCAGTAACTACGGAAGAATCAGCTTGGTTGTAAGGATCTAAACATACATGCATTTGAATACATACGCACAGATAACCTGTGCGTTATAGTAAAGGCTAGAAAAAAGGTGGGGGCGCCGCCAAGTGACATAGCGCGAACAATAGCACACATACAATGCGGTGAGGGACAATGGGAAAATCCCTTGGACTTCTTCGCAGTCAAGCATGAAAGTAAAGTGAGACTAAAATTATAGTCAATATGGTATGACATTCATGACGATGCAGACAGGCCCTCCGTCTCTTTTATCGAGTGCAAAACTCTATTAGCTCGACATTTGAGTCTAATTTTTCTCACAGCTCTATTTATTTGAACATTGAAAAATTAAATCATTTTGCTGACCGGTTAGAGAAGTTTTGGAGCGGTCACAGCACTTCGCAGAAGATCAAATGTCGCTGCTGGTGCTTTTTCCGCCTTTCGGGCATCGCAAGAGTAGTGGGCTCCAATGGATGTACATAGCTAAAGTGCTTACGGGCAGGGGAAGGGGGTGGGGGTTGTGGAACAATGTTCACGTCCCATAACAATGGTTACTGTATTGTGACGATTTTTGCTCTGTGCTCGTGCGTTTGTACAAGTGTACGTGTGTGCTTAATCTAAGGGAAACCGAAGGCCTATTTTTTGATCCGTCATTTATATTTTTTCCATGTCAATATCTGAAGTTGCTTGCACTCCCATTAAGAAAATCACTTATACATGCTGACTGATAAACCTTTTCCACTTACTTTGATTGGTTAGATATTGTTCATTCCTAAAAAAAAAATATATATATATACAGGCAGAAGTCGTCGGTTGCAAGGCTTGGTTTGTATTCTTCGATGTTATGTGAACATAATCAAAATAGCTCCGAATTATGATTCCTTTTTATAACACAAATATATGCACATGCGCAAACATGCAGACACATACACACACTCCCACACTTACACACACATGTAGGTAAAATAGGCAAATTACTCTCACAAAGCATGCATGTCACTTCAAAATACGTGACCTTATGGTTTTTTGCTAAAATGCTTAATCTTTCTCATTTTCGAGCGAGTTTTGTTAATACTGAACAATAAGGAAAGGGAAGGGAAAGACAATTTAGTGACCGCGACCCTCCCTAGTAATCAATATGGTAATGACTGTATGAATTATATACATAATATATATATATATATATATATATATATTATAAGTCGTCATAATGGTATTAAGGTGAAAACTACAAATGGTGATAACTTAATTTTTTGATTGGTTAAATTCACAGAGAATAACGAAATTTTACTGATAAAGATATATAGATTGCGAAAATAGTTTGCATTGTATTAGGCTTAAAAAAAACAAGGAAAAGGTTTTGCTTTTCTGCTCTTTGTTTTCATTTTTCATGAAGTTCGTAAGAAAAAAACTGAATGATATATCATTGTCAATGAAACGTTGTCAAAAGTTTCAATAACGGTATCTCCTATGCTGAATAAGATCATTTTCTTCGTACTTCACTTTCCTTCATGGTCGCTAAAATTCCTGTACCTGCATGAGGGAAATATAGTGATCGATTTAGATGGGCATACTATACTTTCTCAATGACCTTACACAGTTTGCAAACGCATCCCATTCTACAGATCTCAAATTGATTGTAAACTTTTCATGACCCGCACATGCACACATAAAATGATCTGTCCTTCTGGGATAGGTTGGATCTGTGATTAAGAACTTCTGTTTGCCCGTGCTTTCAATCAGGCCCATGGTGTCCTCTTGGCCTATCCGGTGAAGGTAAAGAAAAGGATGGGGACATACGAGTATCCAGTAATCAGCACCAAACAGCATTTTAGTTTAGGGCGTAGAAATGTGAGAAAAGAGCTCGCACAACCCTCATTCTGGCAGAAAAAAAAGGGTAAATGGAAGGTGAATAAGGCAATCGCGGCAGCTCTAACCTAGAAACGAAACAACCCGGAGAACTCTGGGTGAAACATGAAACGTTATTCTCTTTAACCTAAAGTAGGGAAATAGAACAAAAAGAGATACGAAAACAAACATAGGTTTGGACAACAAGATGCGTCGCGGCATTAAGCCAAGACTAAATATCCTAGCTGAAAACGCAAGGAACACATTAAAGATGCACCGAAGATTTGAACCTCATTAACAACTAAAAAGAAAGACCGGTATAAATGAGTCTTATTATATCAGACTGTCAAAAGAGAACATGGTATAATTACACACGCAAACGCCCCATTATATACAAAAAAAAAACCATGTCAGTAATAATACAATGAGAAAGAAGAAGAATCTGGTGAATCCCGCTATATATAGGGGAAACTTGAAGATAATTATCATGAGATTGCTAAGGGTCTAAACCGGAAACAGACGATACAACATTACAAGAAAGGATTGACGGGTAAATTTGTTGGGAAAGATAGAAATAATAGGAGAAGAGAATGCGAGAGAGAAAGGGGGGGGGGGGGACGGAAAGCGGGAGGGAGAGAGGGGGAGAGAGAGGAAAAGAGATACAGCCATTTACTCCTTGATATACCTTGTATGTTATACTTGTTTAAGTTCACAAAGTGGCCAGCCAATGCGAGAGGAGATACACACTTCTTTCCATTATTTCGGATTGTCTTACATCTTCCCTAACGGCAATGTCACTATCCACCAACTCACCACTTGATGTCAGTGTGTATTACCCACAATGCCCCGGGCTATGATTACATCATTTCACAACCATTCAAGGGCTCTCCACTCAGCGCTCTTCAAACTTCTCTCTTCGCACGCCCATAATTTCCAACATCTTTGGCATTAAAATGTTTGCCTGAAAATCATCGACATCCTATACTTCATGTTTCGTCGAACAGACTTCAAAGGTGTTCACCGTGTGTCGAAAAAAAATGAAAGTGTATTATTAGCGCTTCCCACTGCTGATGTTGTACATTTGATATTTGGCAAACAGTGAAAGTCGATCTCCCAAAGCAGAAATTCCGACAATTACCAACATTTGACGCAGCCAAGGTCGATGAAAAGAATTAAAAGGATGACGACTTGTGACTCCGGCAACTGCTCTCACTTTTTGTTGCTTTCATTCCTAGTTCCCCACAGGCAGAACAGAATGATACCGTACATATTTCAGGTCTGCCAACAGTTAACAAACAGCCTCTAGAGTACGTTCTAGTCGCAATATGTGTGCGCTCGTATTTTCCTTTGCTTTGTTTGTTGTTGTGGGTGTTGCGTTTGCTCTAAGCTGTGTGACATTGAAAATAGATGGCAACAACAAGATCTTGTCTCTGTTAAACAGCCACTACGGTGAAACATCACGCTAAGAGTCTCAGAACGAAATGATATATCCTTGGTCTATAACCTTTTCCCATCTTTTATCGATGTACGTACCTGCCCCCCCCCCCCCCACCCCCACCCCCCCCCCCCCCCCCGACACACAAAAATGGTTTAGGCATATGAGGCTCCCAAGGTTAATACCTCTATCACCTGCTTGTTACAGTATCATCCATCGCTGTTAAACAGTCCACCTTTCGCGAACTATTACCACCTGAAAGTGGCGATTCGCCCACAAGAGTAGGAAATGTCGAATTACAGATCCTCCTCCTTCCGGTTTGACAATCTTCAAAGACATTTTGGATTGACTGAAATGTTAAGGATATCAAATGAGCTGGATATTGCTCATTACTATGCCTGAGATGGTGTAGTGATACGCCAACTTTGTTTGAGGCGGTGTTACATGCTTATCGCCTCTTCAAGTCTTCCGCATATCAATTCTATTATCATTGATTAAAAGAGAAGTTACACGTAATCTCACTGTGCCAACTTGGGGCACAAATTAACCATAGCAACGATTCATAACGCATAAGCGGATTTGAAAATTAGTGATCGTAGAAATGTGCAAAAGAAACGCATCATTCGAGTCAAGGGGCTCAACAAGAAAGAGGAAATAAGCCGATCACAATTGAAGTGATAAGAAGTACGAATGCACCAACATTTGACTGTTTGATCCAGTGTAACAAGTTGGCATTTACATGACAGCCACTCTCTCTTTTTCGACAGCTGAGGAAATAGAAAATGTTGAGAACATGCAACCAGAATTGTGAAAATAATGCAGGCAGTTATTGCAATACAAGGAATATATCCGTTCTTGATCATGTTGATTATAAAGCATGAATTGGCCGGAAATTACTTTCAATAATATATTGTTGTCACACCAGTGCCAACAGCTAAACCACAAAACAAAATGACTCGGGGTTGAAATATATCTTGTTGTGATATATTCATTCTGCCTTGATTAACTCATGATGATGAAAAATAAAAACAACAAGACAGGTGGAAACTTTGAAACTCACCTCCCGAGTCCCTCTCTCCCTCTCTTCTTCTTTGCCCGGTACTTTCAGGGATGACACTTGTCGTGGTCACGGTATATTTAATGAAGTCGCTGTCGCCGCGAGAAAATGAAGCAAAACGAAAATATCCAACGGGGCGATTATAAAAGATCCCTCTCTTTCCTATATCTACCTATCTCCCTCTCTCTCTTTCTCTATTTTCCTGTCTTCCAATATTCCCTGCTCTTCCCTTATGAGCGCTCTCTGTCAGAAATTCACAAAGAATATTTCCTCCCGTGCGGATGGAGATCGGATAGGTACTGGGCGAAGATAGTGGTGGAGAACATGCAGCGGAGTATATCGTCGCAGGATCGTCAACGGCGTATTCGTTTTCTTACGCTAGTTGTGATACTCCCGCGGTATAAGACTGTTGTTTTTATCAATTATGAGTGCAATACGTAGGGATATAGTCTGCCACAGTCAAGTTCCTCGATGAAACCCTGCTCGCTGGCACGATCGCGTTCAGCAATTACGTATTAAACATTTCCTGGTCGTTGGCGTTGGAGATTTATAACGAAGCTCACGGCTCGACATCACAATCGCACTGTGATTAATGAGTGTTCTTCCTGAAAGGAAAGAGGAACGGAAATCATCACTCAAACGTTATTTCATTTGAAGTGGGAAATTACCATCAAATATAATAATTTCACCAGAGTCATAGTTGTCTTAACTGTTTAGATTTTACAACAACGCTGACAAAGATTTGCAAGTCTCATTCTCCCGAAATGCCAAGCACAATATTACATACGCGAACATTTCCAAACAATATTAAAAAATGTAAATGTTATCATTGCAAATGAAAATATATAAACCGAGAAAATAAAATGGAGAAGTTATGTTATTGAGCTTTGAAGATAAATTAATTTGCGATTTGGTTCTATAGTAGAAAATGGACTGAAAAAATGGACTGATAAAGACTTTTGTTGAAATATCGAAGGAATATTCAAACAACGGTAAGATATCAGTTGCGATGACAGTTTTGTTAACCAGCGCACATGTGAAGTACTTATGTTAACTTTAAAAGACAAGCCCGTGTCCAACTCTCCCCACAGGAACTCACCTACACCGAACAAGTTCCCCTGTGATGGTGAACGAAAAGGAAAGAAGAAAGTGTCAAATTAGAAAGAATTTGCCGCTTTTCGGAGTCAGAGGACACTATCGAAGGTTCTTAGAATCTCTCGAGCTGCGCAAGCGTGCTCACTGAGGGACAAAGATAGAAAGAAAACTTGGCCCACTCGTGGTGCTTCGCGCCTTTGTATTATCACCGAGGGGTTTCCCGCTCAAAGAATAGTCTTCACTGCGCGCTCGCATATCGCTCCAACAGCGCCGAAAACCGTCGTCTGCGTTAATTCGGAGATGGTTACAGACATAAGTACTAGTGACGTCGCATGATGATCGGCCAAGCTTTGCTTATTCATCATTCCAAACAAACGGAGACTGCGATGCAAGGCAGGAGCGAGAAGAGCACCACCGGGCGAAGATGGGGATAGATGGTAGAGGGATAAAATGTGGGAGGGTGGATGGAAAGGCGAAAGAGAGAGAGAAAAAGAAAGAGGGATGGAGGGACAGAGAAAGTGATGGAGGGGAAGAATGCCTTAGACGGTAGATGCAAAATGAGAGCTAGCGTCTTTGGATTGGATCTTGGTGTAAGGTAGAAGTGGTCGGGGCTACTTGTAAGATGGATGGAAGAGTGAACTACGATCCCTTCCCCCTGCAGATAACTCCTTTCTGGGTTGATCGATCCACGGGGTGAAACGTTGTTATCCTCGTAGTCTTATAAAACTTCCATTTTGTGATAAAAAAGCGAAAATTACTCCGATTGGTGTCTTTTGTTGCTTCACTAGGAAGTTAGGTTGATATGGATTCACCGCATAAATTAATCACATACTTCTAAAGGGAAGGTCACTTCGCAAGTGGCAATCGTTAAAAAGCAATAATATCGGTGACGAGGCGTGAATATTGTGGTAACAACGAGCATATTGTTTTTGTGAGTTAGATTTGTTTGGGGTCTTTTTTTTACATAAAATGGTAAAACATGAATGGCAAATGCATAACATTAATAAATCAACAAACTTCACATTATGCTTGCATTATACGTTTAGGGATAGTTATGTTTTAAAGTAAGGAAACGCTTTTTAACTTGACGGGAAAGCATTTATCAGTGAAGTCATTAGAGTTGACTAAAGAGTATACTATTATTACAAAGTCATTACTCATCCGTGCCGTGGTTACAAAGTGATGACAAATTTGCACTTATCTATATTCAAGTTCGTTTTTCAGTACAGCCTTTGGCATGTTTGGAATTCGTATACATTATTTAATTTTCTTACTCCGTTGGCCCTTCGAGTAGTAAGCTCCAAATTTATAAACGATTCATGTTTTAACATTGTAGTATATCCCAGTTCAGATTCAAAAGATAACACGACACTAGATTTGATTAGAGAAGCCAGGTTCAATACTGGTAATTTGATTTTTGCGCGAAGTCAGGCTGGTGCAGACTATTTCCTGCTGTCTGTCTGCCTTGGCGGTCGAATCGACGAACGCCCGCCCTTTCTGGTCATCCGGAGACTTAACGTCCATCCGTGTCGGTTTCATCGCCATTCGTTGGTCTAGGGTGTCTCAGCAAAATGCTATCCTCACCATGAAACCCATCTTTATAGAGAACCATGCTTATGTACGCGCTCAATGGTTTTGTGTGCGGCAAAAATTGTAATAACGATTCTGGAGCTGGCTACTACAATTAAGGAATAGAAATAAGTTTATTTCTGCATCTTCGAAAAAAAAAACTGGCATGGAAATCAATGCCTGAACTCCTCATGAATAACATAAATCTGCTAAAGTGGAGATTTTCCCTGTTGATGCCCCGAGTGTTGTTGGTGTTGATAATTATTATGGTGGTTGTTCACTGTAAAAACATCGGTGTTAGATTTAACACCACGGGTGTTAAATCTAACACCGATCAAACTTCAATAGAGGACAACACCCACAGGTGTTAAAAATGCACTGTGATGGTGTTGAAAAGTGTTCACCTGACACTTCCTGGTGTTAATTTGACACTGTACCTGGTGTTATTTTAACACTGTGTTGGTGTTAATTCAAAAATGACACCACATGGTGTTGATTTGATATTTGTTGGTGTTAATATCAATAGTTTAACATCCGTCCAGCTTCAATAAGAGACCACACCAGCTGGTGTTACTTTGGTGTAAATTTATTTTCACATTTTTTCAAAAATCTAGTATTTTAATGTAAAATTCTTGATCGTCTTGTTTAAATTAAAAATCAACAAGAAGTGCAGTTACTACGAAACTCTTCAAAAAAAGTTTAAAATTTGGAAATGACACCCGGAGGTGTTAATTCAACACCATAAATGAGCACCGAAAATTTAACACCAGCTCGGTGTTCACTATTTAACACCGGACTTTTTGCAGTGTTTTTTTTTAATGTTTCTTAATGCTGCATACACTGCAGGCAAAGATGTAAATCTGACACTTGGCTTTCCTGATTCGGTATGTAACCTTCAGATTGAATGATATTTGTAAAGAGCTTACGAAAATAATATTATAAAGAACGCAATTGTTCATCGGGGACTCCGGCCATAATACCATTGGCGACACTTCATTGTTATATTACCTCTCGTCATTCCTTCGTGTGGAGTTATCCCATGAAAGGTTTGAATGACTTTTTTTTTTTCAGTTTGGACATGACAAGTTAAAATACTACGCTCAAACTTAAGTTTATCACTCAATCAAATCGGCAATGATATGATAAAATGATCAACAGTGTGACCCTTTCTGGATCGGGACAAGCGCACGGTATCCAAATGAAAGTCGCCTTTACGTTTTATATCTGTTAGTCAGGTTCTTCCTCACCGTACACGCACTTCCAGCTCATGTCCAGCACTTCCAGTTTGACAATCTAATGTTGGACATTTCGCGCTGTGCATGCGTCATGTTTGGCTTGCTTGGACGAAGTCTGCCAAACCTCCTGCCATTCGTTTTCTACACTGTGTGGTATACAATTCGCCCTATCCAAAGCATGCGTAATTTTGACAAGTTGAGATATATTAGATCTGCAGTTGGCCAGATATATAGACACCTATACACAGGCAGGACAGAGCTTACGTGCGTGTTTCTCCGTCCTTTTGCATAAAATTGTTCCGCTCATTCAAATCGCGTCATTGGCGCTTATCTCAGAGGGTTGCTTGGCATTTCCACTCTTGTCAAACTTGTCGAGTGTCACTTTGATCAGAGGATTAGGGGGCATGATAAGAATCTACTAAACAGTTTCTCTTCGAATGAGTGTGCTCCGGTTGTTAATGAGCCTGCATCCAAGTGACCAAACATGCTGTCACAATAATTAGTACAATTCCTTCCCTTAGCTAGCAGAGGTTGCTGCCGGACATTAGAAATCTAATCATTAATGTTGTACAGGACATCCCCCGGTGATTACAAACGCCCGGATGTTCTGTGCACGCGTAAAAGGAGAGAACAAAACTTGCTATGACGTAATATTTTTCTGAATCGTTTTTATCATTACAGCACAAGTGTTCTGCATACTTTCTCCCTTCATGTTTATCAATAACAGTGAACTTAATCCTGTCATTTGATAATAATTCTACGTCTACAGAAGACGTAGAAACTCATATGAAAATAGGCGGAACCCACCGATTTGTATTATATATGTTATATTACTGATATTAATATCAATATAAAACATTTTCATTTAAAAACAATGGAATGAGGGCGAGTAACTTATTGACTCATACTGCTGTATAGCAGCTTACGTGTGTTTCGATCCTGAGGTCATGTATGTCTTTTTCATTCCCCTTACCTTGTACTATGAGTCTCCACCGCAGAGAAAGCGATCTCATGGTATATTGTTCTATTATGGTCTGTTTTGCAAGTATCAGTGTGCCATCACAATATTTTTTTCTTATCTGATTCGCTTCTCACAATGAAGTAAGTACCCGTATTCACATCAGATAAAAGTATAATAAAGAAAGATATATATTATATATATATATATATATATATATAGAGAGAGAGAGAGAGAGAGAGAGAGAGAGAGAGATCAACTAGATGAATATATAATGAATATCGATTATAGAGAGAGTTGAATAGATAGATAGATGGATAGATAAACAGATATATAGATAGTTGGATAGATGAAGAGATAAACAGAACGAGGTAGATATAGATACGGTATATTGTAGATTTAGATGGTATGGTATGGTTTATTAAATGAAATGTTCTCGCAGCCAAAAGGCTGAAATGCAACATTTGTTCACACAATACATAGTTGATTAAAAAAAGAAAGTATTTACAATTTTCAAATCATTCACTACTATTTAAAAAATAACAATTAACATCATTTACAACATTATTCATTATAAAATATATTACATTCACTACATTCAACACACTGTACGTGACGAATAAACATAAACTGATTAAAAGGGAGCCATGCGGTTACTTCCTTTTCTTACATTGTATTCACATCTTTCCCCTCTGCATAATGCTACAATATACCCGTTGCTACCTTTGTCGGAACCTCTGGCTATAGTGGCATATCCCAACATACACTGAAATAAAGATGAATTAAATCTCGTTAGAACATTATGCAACTTACATCGACTAAGCTCGGGCGTAAATAATGTGTTTTGGGACATAAATCTATAAATAGGAAAGGGATCGAGTAAACGTGCCTGCCACCCACTCTCCGTACCCATCTCGCCGATTGAAGGGCGTTAACTTTCGATATTGCTGTCGTAAAAATTACGATGTTATGACCTTTGTTGGTCTCGACTGGATAAGTACATGGTAGTGAATACAGAACATAAATGGCTGGGCAGGGCAAGTGCCACGGGGGAAGGTGACGAAACTGACTTTGTAGAACGTGACCGCAACAATAGGCTGTTCAACCAATGTCCCCCCCCCCCCCCCACACACACACACGACCACGCTTTGATGCTAAATGCTTGTATGCTCTGAAAGAATAGGCAACCCTCTATTGGAGGTATTTGTGATAATCGAATCAGCCTATATTCTCTGTTTCTCGAAGGTCAATGACCTAAGTGTAAGTCAAACCCTAAGTCAACTTAAGCAGTACATCACCTGATGAATTAATCATTTTTGCTTGACATTCTTGAAAATCCATTAGGGAGCTCCTTCAATCTTAGTGAAGCACAAACTCAGTATAAACCCCTCTCTGTATACGTTCTGGAATTGTGAACGAAATTGGTTAAATCATACTAAGGCACGCAAAGTGCATTTCGGGGAATGAAATACAATGGGGTATATGAATCAGATAGCGTGTTACTCCATCCTTATATAGAGTGAAAAGTATCTGTAGATTTCAATACAATAAAGTAAACTGACCTATTTACAAAGATACACACACAAATGCTGGCTTGTATGGCAGGAGCACTTGTTAAATTTCTCTGTTTTCTACATAAAGCATAGTCTCTCACTTGCCCATAGAACCTGAACAGTTTTGTTTTGTTTTCCTCCATTGACTATACTTTAATATCACGGGGAACGGGGGGGGGGGGGGGGCATTGGTCGGGTATGGGGATTCTAGAGGGGTGGCTGCATTTCCAAGGAGAAAAAAAAATGCAATTCTTCCAGGAAGGAGGTCGGTATCCTTTCACCCCCACACAATGCATTTCGGTCTCGATTGGACATCCGACCATAAGCCCAGAGAATATTGCGGTCCAAGTTGCACCTGCCCTGGGTTATTTCGGAACCACGACAATTCTTGTAACGAGGGGATAGTCTATCCAATCTATTTGTTGCCAAGGCCGCATGGATGATGTAATAGAAAATTCGATGAGGGGGAAGTAATGGAGGTCTTTAATCAATTTTTGTGAAGTCCATGGTCCTCCCCTCTCCCTTGTTCGCGTTCGTGCCTTCGTTCCAAAACAGGCAAAAAAAAAAAAGAAAAAGACAAAACAGGGGACCTAACGCTGGTCGTTGACATTCAAGCAAAGGAATTTAGCGAGGCAGCGGAGGGCCGTTTATATACAAGTAATCCAGTTCCACTTAGAATGGATAACGTAAGGTGTCAAAAACTCCGTTGTTATACGTTTGTTGCAGGTGATCAAATATGCATAGGTCGTCACGTGGTTGTAAGGAAAGTGTAAAGATGAATTTGTTAGTATGCAAGCAACGCAAGTTTCCATAAGTGTTGGTAAAGCTTTAACCGATCCCTACCGAAATGACCATTGTCTTAGTAGCATTATTTAGATAATAGAACATCGTGTACATCTTATCATAGCTAAAGATTTACTCCCCAAAAGGTGACAGTGTACATCTGTTATTAGTGGAAGCACTCCCCTGGCGAACGCATTGTCTAAACGTGAGGCTTATTTTAAGCGCGTGCTATGCATACCAGCGTGATTGCTGATCGTCCGCTGTGAGTGTTCATCCTTGTGTTTATAGACGTAATCTGTGCACGTAAATGGTCAACTACAATATAATCATTGGTAAGGGCTTTCCGCGGGTGATCTTCTCTCTGCTACCTGCTAGCTAGTCTATATAATGTTATGTCTGTAAGATGTAATCTTCTTTCTATTGGGACAAACTGAATCGATCTACACCAGTGGCATTTAATGTTAGGTCTAAATCTAGAATTTGTGAGCTTCTATCTGACAGAGAAATAAGAAGGCCAATAGGGAAAAGAAGCCTCATTCTCCATTACAAAGATTGAGACTATACATCAACTGTGGTTACAGTGGAAGTTGAAAGTCCTCCCTTGTGACGAGGGGCAATCAAAGTTAAGCTGATAATATTCCACGTGTAAATATTGAAATCATTAAAAGAATGAAAGAAATACCAACAAAGCAAAGCATAAAGCCCAAAAGGCCTTTATAACAATTCAATTTTAATAAACTGGCGTTTACAACTTACTGGTCTGCAAAAGTTCAATCCCAGGAACTCACAGAATACCCTCGATGTCAGCTAGCTGGAAAGCTCACATGCGGAGTTAACAATGAAATACTTATGAAAGGTTTAGATCATGTAGGATACATTCAATTTCAAACGCCTAGTAGTAGCACTAGCGATGTTATACAAGACTACTCCGGCGTTGATGGGAGTGCAGAACGACGTTGGTGTACGTAGCAAAGTCCGCATGCGGACGCGTATGCGTATAAACCCTTAGCGCATGCGCAGCTGCGACCAGGGGCCAACAGAATGTTGGGTTGAAATCACATACTAGTACCTTGCATTGTATTTCGTCTGTATGCTAAACTTGGATGGTAGGCCTTTGATTCTAATATTCTAATTCAGAAGAGCCAATGTATTTAAAAAGTTCCACAAGCACAACTTGTACGTAGAATGTGTTCACAATTCAATTTCAGTTAAATTCAATTGAATTGAATTGAATTGAATTGAATTTATTCATTTAACCACGGTAAAAAGCTTGCTGTCAGCTATAAGCTGTTTTTTCAGCAAGGCCGTGAAATGATAACAAAACATAGAAATCATACAATGAAGAGAATGCTCATAAAAAACACAAAATAATCATTACAAACGAACGCCAGAAAAAATGAAAAAAAAAGTCACAGAGTATACATTGTGTAAATACAGAACATAACTAACATAACTAACAAACCTACAAATTATCTTAAGTACACAATAGTTGACAATATGATGAAAGCACATGATGAATATCTATCACTTTCAAAACAAACTTGTTACATTATCCATGTTCTGAGAAGAAAGAAAATTGAGAGGTCGACCACTAAAAAGCAGGGCTGATATGGACAACTCATGCAATCGAACAAAAACTTAGAATTTCAAAGTTATGAAAGAAAATTATTAAGTAATTCAAAACAAGACAGATAGATCAGAAGATCAGAGAGGAAGACTTGGTGTTTACACAAAATCTGCGGATCCCAGCTACTCAATTTACTCCAACCCCTCTGACATCCAACCTAAGCCTACAGTCAAAGCATTGATTTCACGCGCGGATTACCGCGTTGCTATTTGTCTGATTTCAACTTTTTTTTTGTTGTTTATATTCAGTCACCAATAATCTATACATAGGGACAATATGGGGATAATTTGGGAACAATTCTAAATTCCAGAATGTTTCCATGGATATCTATTTTTTATTTGTACTTCCTTTCTTTTAGACGTCCCCCCCCCCTATCATACCCATTATGGCTTTGTGAATTGAAACCAATCATTTGAAACCAATACATTTCGTAGTTTTATGAGAGTAGAAAAATGATTTCTCATTTCGCATTATTCTGAATGTCCCAAACATACATGTACAAGCTGCAATGAAACTATAATTATGTCCTAACTTACCAAAATCATCAAATGCAGTTAAATTCCTTGGATAAAAGCTTCCTTGCGTAACACGTTTATTGTTATTGTTTCACTTTGTTTCTATTTACGAGAAGCATTGGCTGCGAAGATACAAAAAAAAAGTGTGCCTGCTCGGCCAGGCAGAAAAGCACTTGGATGAGAATCCTAGATCAAATACCATCACGAGGTCGGGAGGAGTTGCGATAAGTTCTCAGAGAGGATAAAATGTCGTCTGCTTTCCCAACTAATTATCTCCTCGAAAGAATTAATTAAAGGGTGTCCCCCATGGGTGGCGAGTCCATCAATTTGCCTTAGGGGTAGGATAGCTTTTAATGAAGCTTGAAGAGATGATATTAACACCTTCGTTGTTCACGTACCAATTTGTCGAGGTGACATTATCTACCTTAAGTCGTTGACTCTTTCCTCTTTATCTTCCACTGCATATTTGGGTTTTTGTGCGATTTAAGATCATAACTATCAACTAAAAGATTATAACTGATTTTAACATAATGAGATCGTGACGAGAGTAGCATCTATGACACTGAATGCAATATCACAGAATGATCACCAATGATGATGTACGTGTAGAAACTATTTGACCCTTGAAATACGAAAATGTAACTCGTAGCTTTGCTTTCCCTCTTTGGAAATTTCAAAGCAGAAAAAAAAAAACAGTTTGAAGGCGATGTAAATGAAAGAGGGTCGAGGCAAGTGTCATTAAATTTGTAATGTACTTGATTGAAGAAAAAGGCAGAAATGAAATAGACATGATAAATGACAGAAGGTAATTTCCCAATCAATCATAATATAATGTAATGAAATTATATAGAAGACATGATTGTATAGAAAGAAAAATAACATGCTGGGGATGTCTAGATTATGTGAACAGATCAGGAATATCTGATTAATCTTGTAATCACATCTTACAAGCAGACGATAAACACAGGACCAACATAGACAGGTGATATAAAAAGTCTGTTTTTTGACATTCTACTATTTTTTTGGTAACATTCGTTTTCTGTAAAATGAATGATAACGCTGAAAGGTTAATGTCAACTTATAACATGCAGAGATAAATAGGTAGGATATCTAACGTTTACCAAAGTCTCCCCCCTCCTTCTAGGGATACGCAGAAAGATTAGCAGTTCACTCCACGTTTGCCCATTTCGCATCAGTAGGCCTATACGGTGCATGTAGTATAATAAAAGACTGCGGTTTCATGAGCAGTTTCAAAAGCATAACAGAACATTATGCTCTTAAGTCACGAATTGAGCCATTTATACATCCAAACTTTTGACGTTCTTCTATTCACAGTGCATCTTAAAGTAACATCACTCTCTACGAGATGACCATTTCACCCGATTCTTAATCAGGCCAAAGATTCGCATGCACACGTCCGATCAACAGCTAAAGCGCTGACGTTTAATTTGCTTCATTAGCTCTCGTGATGTCTCCGTCGGGCAGGGACATGGCGGCCGCCATCATGTGGCCAACGAATGTTTGGTTCCGGATGTCTTTTCGCCATGCTCTTATGGGGCGACCAATAATCAATGGTGTCTTCTTAATCTCCCTAATGTAGGGTGTTTCCATTCTAAAACCTGTCTCATCGATCCCTCTGTTCCGGATACGTGACTCAAGCTCTCGCCACCGTTTCGAGGTGGATGAATGTTGCAAGGGCAATAGATAAGAATATTGTAACAGTGTAGGACTTTTGTTCAAAGTTTACAGACCTTCTTTAAATCGCAGTGACAATAGAAATCATGACTTATGCAAACCGACGTCATGTCATTAATAGAAATTAAGTTGAGTTTCAACAGGAAAGTTTCAAGGAAATACGATTGCTATGATGGATTTCAAAAGGTCCCTCCATAAAAGAACAACAGGGTAAACTATGTCAAAATAATCAGATAGTGGCATACCAATGCACTATAGAGTTCGTTAGAATGGTGAATTTTATCATCTGAATTATAAAACTTATTTTGCCCTTATTAGCTGCAACAAACAGGACTGGTTGCTCTTCATGAAAAGCCAGAATGATAAAACAGTGTTATGAGTGTATGATGAAATCCGCTGAAAGAGGGAAAACGAAATATGTGATGTATGTATAAGTTATATATTTATTTATCTCCATCTATGTATACGTATGCACACACACACACACACACACACATTATATATATATATATACATGTATATATATATATATATATATATATATATATATATATACATAAATAAATAAAAAAAGATTGTAATCGTTGGATCCATGGCGTACTTGAGACTCTTTCTTCTAATAATTACAACATTCGAAGTCCAACACGTGGAAAATTCCAAGATATATATATATTTATATATATATATATATATATATATATATATATTCTTAAAGAGAGAGAGAGAGAGAGAATCTTTAAATACATGTTATATGTTAGATACCACAATATTTGCGTGCAGGAATGTTGAGCTTTCAAACGAGCTTCACCTAAAATCTGGTCTTGATTTTTCTTCAATTAGTAGTTGTATCCTGAAGGTATGTGTGTGTCCTTTGGAAGAATGAGAATTGCCATAAAATGATAGAGGAAAAAAAGGAGGACAAAATTTGAATAGCTCTGTTGCCATGGCGGCGACTGTTCTCCCACATGGACATCAGTTATATATCAGGGGAGAAATGCACGCATCACCATGCGAAATCACAAAAAGAAGCAGATGGGTTCCACTAGAGAACGAGTACGAGTACCAGCTTGGCTCTTCCTGAAGCCAGTGGTCCTCGAACGTGTCAGGGAATCTCTTCATCATTTCCCAAACACAATCCGACAACCCTCCCCTCCCTCATCCGCCGCCTCCTCATCCTCCATATTTCTCCTCCTGACAAAATCAAGTGCTCCCCCAACACGACACTCTTGCTCAGTGGAATCAATTTTGGAGGGAGAAACTGTAAAAGGCCGCCAGAACAGTGCACAATCATGACTATATTCATTTTGTATAGTGCTCCGATGTTTTAAATTTGTATCGTTCGGCGCACTGGTGGTGAGATGTTCAGATGATTTGGTCCGATCATCATAGCAAATTTCGCAGCAATAACTGCCAATTTGACGGTTAGCAATTATGACTAATGGCATGGCATGCCCCAGTTACTGTGTGCACCTTTGTAATTTACTGCAATTTCCATCAAATCTGGTACATTTATTATTTTTTGCTCAGTAGTCTACGCTCTTCGCATAGAGAGATTCACAAAATCACAGCCCTGTCTAGGTCACTTTGCCTACATACCCTTAATAGATCCAAACTAATGTTTTGTGCAACTTCATAAAAAACAAGGCTTCTAATGGACTGACTCGCCAACATATTATGAAATTGTATAACCAAACCTTTAAAATCAAATTTGCACATGACAAACTGAAAGCTTGCCCAACATAGCAACAAAAATCAACATGTACTTTGGATCTCAAGCTCTGCAGTGTGATCAATAAGAGCACATTTATCGAATAACCTCTTGCACTCTTTATCAGGTAAATATGCCAGTAAAAAGCTAATCTTGTCAATTCGTCCATGAAAAGGCTTACTTTTCCTTCTTCGTGATGCAAGAATGATATGTATTATGATTGCATTTCACAAAGTTTCGCTTGCTGTAATTGACACGTGATTCACTCAATCAAGAAAAAAAAATTATACGTGACAATGCGGAAAGTATAATGCTTCATTTTTTTTTTCTTTGTGTAAACCATTCCTGAATGTTCCCGAGTGTAGCGAATTCACTGTCCCTCGCTTATTCAGAACTTTAGGCGCCTACGTTATTCCCGCAAGGAGGTTATAGGTCTGTGCATAATGGGGCAGACTTTGTATAGCGTGTGTAATTTCAGATGCTGTACATCACCAAATTAAAAAAAAAGCATGTTTACTACAGTAAGTCCATGGCAACAGTCCCTGGATGTGTGACATAGCAGGCCCAGGGATTCTCTTTGTCATCATTTTGTAATCATTCTGCGTCGCGCCTCACTTTAATCTCAACACGCCACACCGCATGGCACGGCGTGGAGTCGAATTCAACACCGCGGGTGTTCTCCCCAACAGCTCCTTTGTGTTAATTAAGCAATAAATATATGTTGCATTTTTCATGCAGCTCATGAAGTGGTTGGAGGGAATACCCAAAGTGAAAGTGATATTCTGTTATCCACTATGTCATAAGAGAAAAAGAAAATAAAGATAGTGGATGTCGGGTGGTTTAATTTCAATCTTCAACAGTGGAAAGTCTTTGTTATTACTCATTAATTCAGCCATGTATTTAGCTATTTCAATCATTTGCTTATGTACTACTCTTATACCCTATGTCATTTTATTTTTCTAAATCTCACTTTATTCGATATAAATCATTTATCTTTTTTATTTCTTAAAGGAGGTGGCTGTATTTCTCCGTGAGTAATGGAAACGGTAGTGATTCTCTAGCTGGTTTTAGTTCTATTCTGCTTGTTTGTTTGTTTTCACTTAGCCTATTATGATATTGTTCAAACACGCAAGTTTTGCTCAGGGAGAGGTACAGCAAAACTTCTTCATCTGCACAACCTCCGCACTTTCTCCGCAAGAATGATGTTCCTCCGTCCTTTGCTCACCGTATAGTCTATACCTCTTTGACAGTATCACTCCTTCTGATTCATGTGAAATCTAAAATAATCTTTTACTGCTTATTCATGTCTTATCATTTTATACCATCATCATAACTCTGACCAGAAATAAATGAATATTGATAAATGCACAGGCTCTGGCAGCTGCGCACGATATAAAGGAAAAACAAGCAAGCCAACAGAGATTATCGTAAAAAATTTGATCAAAATCTATCCTATATCGACTGGTTGAAAGAATTCCACGTGATCATTATGATTATAGGTATTTTCAGCTGTGTCAGAATGTTGGTATGTTTGACACTCTATGGCATTTTGTGGAATGGTGTCACAAAACAACTGTAACATCACAAAGCAATTCTGACATGGCGCACTGCTTCGCACCGTTACTCTGTGAAATGCAGCCATTTCTTATATATTGTAATATCAATAACAATAACAATAATTGTAACGTCACAAAGCAATTCCAAAGTCGTGCACTGCTTCGTACGGTCATAAGTGTATCATCACTCCACATCATCGCATCCACCCTATATCATTATCATCACCCCATCATTGCCAGGTACCCACTTTTACGCCATGGTCGAGGGAAACATCTTGGCTGAAGGTATTTCGTCCAGTAGAGCACGACTTAAACTCATGACATCCGCTCAAAAGCTTCAAGACTCTTATCCACTATACCACAATGCTCACATAAGAAAATGAGAGAAAATTTGAAGAGTTTAAAGTAGGAAATGACCAAATCACATGCTACATATTACAAATGAGAAAAAAATGTCAATGCAATTCGTACATTCGACTGTTTATCATATATACTCGACTATGCATTTTTTGTTTGTTTTTTTACTCAGGAAACTTGTTAATTGTACAAGCTATCTTTTGTTTTGTTTTCTTTTGTTTTGCAAGTACCCTCCATATTCCTCACGAGCTATAGTGCTATTTCAACTCAAAGTGATTTCACGAAGATCAAATTATTGATATAACAATGTATGTATAATAGGTTCACATGTGCTTGTATGTGCAGGTGTGCATGTGTTATACTTTTGTTATTCATTATTATTTGTATTTGTTCATGCCATTCCACCTTCTTGTACAAATCGTCAATTGTACTTTGCAATAATTTTGTATTATCTGGATATGGAAATATATGAAATGAAATGAAATGAGAACAAATACTAAGACATGTTCTCATAAGCATATTTCCTACAAGTTATGATGAATAGAGTTTCTTCACGGCTAAGAGACAGACTGCAACTACCAGAGGAATAGAAATAAATTAGAGGGGGCAGATTTGTAATCAAATAATTTACCTATATTTCAAACGGGCTTTTGATATAATCTTTTCTACAATTATTACCTTACGTTACTATTATCGCCGCAAGTTTAGTTCGACCTCGGGCAGGTGGCAATTAATGCCTCCTGTTCTTAATATATGCCTCATAAATACTTATATCAGAATACTTATTACCCTTTGGATATTGCCTCTTTTGATATTGACTTCGAGTACTTTTTTTTTTATTGCTAACCTTTGGGGTGAAACAGCGGTTCCACGATTTCACGAGCATGCTTGTTTCCAAGCAACGAAGATATTGCTCTCATATTGCATGGTATTTATTGCAGATTTATATGACAAATATCGATTCTGCGACAGCATCATTTTTTTCTTTTTATTGGCAAGAGGTTCCCATTTAGCTTCCAAATAACAACAAATTGTTGCAACGACACTGCGTTCGTGTGTATGGATGTATGTTTGTCTTCGCTGACTCAAAATACGTTTTCCTCTACATTGTTACATTGAGTGTGACTTTTTGCTGTCAAAGATAGGGCTCATTATTATTTGATTGTTTCTTTCTATTTTTCTCTGTTCTTGAATAGATTATACATACGCACACACACACACACACACACACACACACACACACACATATATATATATATATATATATATGTATATATATAAAACAATTATATATGTATATATATTATAATTATATATGTATATATATATATATATATATATATATATATATATATATATATAATTGTTCATGTCGACCCTGAAGAAGACGTGTGTATACGTCATAAATTTGGTTTGAATGAATAGCTTTGTTGGACTGAAATGCAATACTACCCTACTTCGTCATCTTATATATATATATATATATATATATATATATATATATATATATATATATATGTATATATATACTGTATATATGTACAATTAGAGGGAGGGAGAGAGAATTCAAAATACAACTGCCTTGCTACATTTTATACAGTTTGAATGGAGGGATCATAAAAAGGAGACAAAAAGCTTATTGGAAATGATCCCCTACAAACAATCATTGTTACATTTCAACTGGGCAATAATCAGACAAATCAGACAATGAAAAGAGGCAGAAGCGGAAAGTATCCAATTATTACTTATTCGCATAGTTTCAGCCACATTTTATCAATATATATATATATATATATATATATATATATATATATATTAAAATCTTTTTAGATTTACTTAAAGTCTTACTACTCTTGATTGATGAGAGAAGGGTATTCCAAATAATAAGGCCATATGGAAGAAGATTGAGTTTTTGAAATCCGGTTTAATGGTGAGTGAATATTTTGAGCATTTCTAGTGTTGTAATTTCAAATGGAATAATTCAGAATTAATTCATTGTGAAATACCTGTATTACTGTTACAAACTTTAAACATGAAGATTACCCTTTCAAGAAAAATAAATTCTTGAACAGATATTTCATCTTGTGAAATAATGGCTTACTATTATATAAACACAAGTATACGGTTACTACAGAGATACGTAGTTAGAGGAATATCATTCGTTATGTTTGCTTTTGATGACTATGTGAACGTGAATGTGCGGGTAACGTAAGCACAATTTGGATAACCGACGGACCCCCAGTCACGTAGGATAACAATCCGTTTCGTCCAAACAAGCGAAAACATGAAAGATAACTACACTGCCTCTCCGAGCTTCAGATAGCATTTCATCGGTCCACGGTGACGCGTTTTGTTTGCTATCGATAGGTTCTTCTTCTACAGGGCCTACTTTGGGGGATCGGATTATTAGCAAACGGGGTTTACTTAGAATTTGGCTAGTTATTTACAATCAGTGTTTTTATTCCCAGTCACTCACGAAAAAAAGAAAGAAAGAAAAATGTCTTGGGTATCTAGCACTCCTTGTCGACCAGTAAAGAATTCACTGCGCATGTCTGAAGAGTGACTGTCGTTTGACCTATAAACTCCACGGATATCGTACCTATCAACGGTAAATGCGACTTTGGCAAGTTACGAACGACTACCTGCAGTTACGCACGATCGTGAAACAGGGCCCAGGTATACACATAATTTCATACGACTCTTTGCCCACGCAGGCGAGAGACATTAAACCTCCGCCTCTGTTAACACTCCATCTCCGCCATACACGGCGACGCGTCGCGACGGCGCCACACCTGTAAGAGCAACAGCAGCAAGCTGGGGATAGGAACATGACGGTGTGGCTCTCTGAGGCTAATTCTCACTCGGGGAGTCGCTTCCTCCGCCTCTGATCAGCGATTTTACGAATGAAGTATTCAAGCGTATATGCAGGATGTACCTGTAAAGTAATTCTTGTCAATTTGAGATATCTGTGATTAAGCTGCTGAAAACAAAACAAAGAAAATAGTAAGAAATATGGGATATTTTAATCATAATTCCAAGAATATTCCTTTTTGGGTGATTGGTGAGGTAACGTTTGAAATTTTTATTTTGGTCTATATTCTGTATCTGTTGCTGGAATATATATGTATATACATATATATACATACATATACATACTTACATATATACACATTTTTTTTGAGTGTGTGTGTGTGTGTGTGGGACTGTGACTGCGTGTGCATATGCATGTTATGACATAGTGTTTCCGAAGTTTTGGTCGGAGTGGATGCTAGATATGTTCCATACAATGAATCAGCTATCTACTGCAGTTAACAAAGCTGAATTGAAGACATGATGTACGATGTAAATGAAATTGAAATTGATAGCATTATGCAATCAAATTTTATAGTGCTGAAGTCATATTGAAAATAGTTAAAGACGTGGGATGCTTTGGCACAACTTGAAAGACAGTAGACAAGGAAAAAAAAATAACATTGACATTTATCTGGCAAATGTAGTTGACCCTCACACGCCCATTCCACACAAGTACATAATTAAGATTACGTGCATTCATTACACATATGCATGTATATGAATGCATACATATATTTCAGGAACTTGACTTCGCATTGCTCTGATGTTTGCGCTCTTCGTTTGATTTTCGTGACCATTTGCCATTTGTGTGTGTGTGTGTGTGTGTGCGTGTGCGTGTGTGTGTGTGTGCGTGTGCGTGTGTGTGTGTGTGTGTGTGTGTGTGTGTGTGTGTGTGTGTGTGTGTGTGTGTGTGTGTGTGTGTGTGTGTGTGTGTGTTCCAGTATATACATACATGCATTTGGTGATGCCTTCACACAGGTATTTTATCTGCCATGAAAGCATTTTGTTTTCCACTTCAGGTTCGTAACCACCTCTTGATAAACAGCTATGATACGTTTATTATAATACAGACGATCTTCACCAGAGATCGCACCTGTCAGTCTCCCCGTTCCTTGCATCCCTGTCTACATGAGCTCCATAGCAACGGGAGGAGAGTACCATGCCTATATCTTCTCGGAGGAGTCTGGCCGGTGAAGAGGTGGCGACCTCGGAGCCTGTCGAGACGGTGACTTCCCATCGACGAAGATAACAGAGGCTCCATCACCTGTCAAAATAAATTATCGTTCCTGAGACCGGGCCTCCCAACCAACACTACATCTCATCCAGGTTGATAATTAAAGGGCAGCCATCGCGCTCAGCCCGTAACTCCCTAGTGTGATGTCTCATACGCGGAAACTTTTAGAAGCGTTGAAAAACAAATAAGACACACCATCACAGTGCAGGTGGTCGGGCGAATGGCGTTCAAATCTACCAATTGCATTACTTGAATTTGTTATAAACAGAGTTCGTGTCCATTTACATATTTAGATATGATTTTATATTTTAGGAGAAATATACAAATTATGAACAAATTTTGAAACAAACGTATAATTTCCTGCGAGCAAAATTAAAATAGATACTCTAATCTTTCACGCAAACGACGCTTCTAGACCAGGATACACACACGTCCCTTGATATCTTGCAGATAGTGATTGAAGTACGTTGTATTCTTTTTGCCAAGTTCGAAATGGAGCTTCAGTTTCATGATGTTCAGGAATAGTCGTAGACACAGAATCAGAGGTACGTTACAGATATGCACAGAGAAATGCTAAATCATTCTTGGATGTTGTTTTTAACGGGGAGAAGAACGATGTGCATTTTCTAAGAGGTCGGAAAGTTTTAGGCCATAAATTTCAAAGCAAGTTCAAGGACACGATTGCACCTAGGATACATCGAGTTAACAAAGTGAACTTTATATTGAACGTTAGTACTGAGGGAAAGGGATTTAATGATAGTTCGGCAATCATCAATTGTGAATATTAATATTATGTCAGCAAAAGAATATTCGAAATTAGTTTCTTATGCTACTGAAGTAAATTGTCTGCACTTTTGAGATGAACAGCGTCAAAGCTACATGACAGTAATTGTCAACGGATTGATTAGCACATTGTGAAAGACATAGGAGCCCGTCAAAATGTAGTTCATTGCACTTATTTTTGTAAACGTGTGCGTGGGCGTGAATTTGGCGAAGTACCTACCAGCTTGAAAATTCCCCTTGATACCGATCGGTGACCTTGATCCAAATTTGTGAAAGTCAGTTGTGTGATGAAGCGTGTGGCTAAATATAATCCCATTCTGTCTGTAACACAAGTAAGGTTGGTAATAAATGAACAATATAAAAGTGTTGCATGCAAAAGGTAGGCCGTTTCTTTCTTTGGAAATATCTTTTCTAAGTTTCTTCAGTATACTTTTTAACTTCAAAAATGTCGTCGGATTGAGACTTCTTCGGAGTAGCTGTTCTCTCTATAGATCCGGTGAACTGGTTTTGCTGTGATGGGTTATACAAGAAACAATCACTGTTTACAAGATGAGCATCATTTTCAGGACATGCATCCTTTTTATCAGCCCGCTCTTTGTTGGCGAACTCCCGACTACATTTTGGTACGAGAAGCATGCTAATAGTGCAAGGAAGGCAAGTAATCACGGAGGATTGTTTGGACGCTTTTTTTTTTTAATCAGAGCGGTGAAGAAGGACAAAGGGTGTATTGGCATTCATTGGGATCATGCACAGACAACTGAAGTAATCATTGCGACGTCTGCGCAAATAGATTGGATGTCGGCATAAAGTAACTCGATGGATGAACTTTCCCTATGAACTTTGCAATGATGAAAAAAAAGATAAAAGATTTACGATTTCTTCCTCAATCTTAATTACCTACCAGAATAATGTGATCAGCGCGGCGTGTGGGAGTTTACCAATACAATGAAACCAAACTCATTATGGCAAAATGTAAACATGTCTGCCCAATTCCCGTGTTATTCAGCATTGAATGAGGAAATGAAATCAGATATTGCTTGAAGATTTATTTCATCGTGGACATAGCGGCATATCATCATCGCGTGTGACGGTCGTAACATCCGATGAGTAACGGCTTGTGCACTTTTAATTTTGTTTCTAATTGGATTGTCTGTGTGTGTGGTTTTTTTTTTTTGCTTTTTGTTTTATAATTTTGTTGTTGTTTTTCATGGTGGAGTTGCTGACTGAATGAGAGTGTAGTACATTTCATTCCATTCCATTTTCTCACTCCTGGTACAAGCAGGAAACCGTAGATATCCAATGGGCTAATTTCGCCGGGGAAAAGAGTTCCAAGGATGAGACGTGGTTGGTGACCTTGAGCGATTATTGCTCTGAGGGTCACAGGGTCAAGTCTGAGAGTAGTTTAAAGAATTGACAAATCAAGATTGGTCAGTTTCTCTTCAAGGTATCTTACATATTTCAAACCCTTATGGAAAAACTAATATGTCACTATGGGCATGTAATAATACATGTAATGATAATAAAAAAAAATGACAGTGACGTTTACTGTGCAATATTTGAAACAAACCACTGTTTGCTACCAACAAGATATCATCAAGTCAGATGTTTGTGGTTATTTAAATGGTGATATGACTTGTAATCAAAGGATTGGCTTGGGGCTATCACATGACCAGTCCATTAGCCTATAGGCCTAAATTTACAAGTTAACGAGCACTCAGCTGCATTGCCATTGTTATCGTGGGCAGTTCAGTTCACTTGGATCTGGTGCTGGCCTGGAAAGCTTTAGAAAATGGCTACCGTGGAATCTAACTCATCAGGGGGGAATCCAGGAATTCAGTAAAGGGAGGGCGTGACTAATATTTCTGGTGCCACTTCCGGGTTTCATTTCATTTTTTTCTTTTTATTTCTTTTGTTTTTCACAAAAAATAAAGGGGGGCGTGCGCCGGTTGCACCCCCCTCTAGATCCGCCACTGCTCATGATACCACTTTTATAAAACAAACAAAGCACATTACCTGTCCAGGTGCTAGTTAAATTATCTAACCCCCAGAACTTTGATGCTCCAAAACATGCTCGGCTTCCCCTTGTGTTTCGGACTTTTCTAAAGTACTACAGCCTATAGTAACTACCGGGCGGATAGTTCTAACTACGTAAATGCCCTGTGTAATGTGCTTCATTGTATACTTGTCTTCAGATAAACAATACACATACACATAAACGACAAATCACTCTCTTTTTTTTGGGGGGGGGGGGGCGCATTATAAGATTGCAGACATCATCACGTTCGTTTCAAACACATTCTTCATATCTCCAACAAAACGTATAAATACACAGTACATTTTTTTCTTGCACATGTTCAGTAAAAGATAGCAACATATTATATTTCATCCTCACACATATTACATCTCTGTATATACAGTAGCCACGTCAACGTTCACAACAAGCCGGTATTTACATGATTTATCATTCTTGGGAGTGACCTATGACCTTGATAATATTTGACTACTATACTAGTACTTAGCAGAGACTATAGTACAGTATTATCAACATCACAGCTCGATGAAAACTTTGGTCTTCCATACTTCAACACACTCAAATAAACAATGCTCACATTTACTTATTTTTTGCTTCATAAATATGATCGGTTAAACGTTTTCCAAGATGTGGAGATAACAAGATACTCCACTCTTGCAAAGGAGTAGCTACACTGTGTGTGTGGATGGACATTCATTTTGTAACAGCAAGAGAATACAAATGTACTTCTTTCTTTGTACATGTCATTTGACAGGAGTGTGTAACCAGTATGTACAACTATAAAATATACGATACTTTCTTGCAGTTGGTCACATATGCCTCCGTCTGTCTGTATAAGGTCGTTGACACAGATCTACTGAAAATGATAAAGTATCTGATAAGTGTACAGTAATACATCAGTGCAGGATCTTGGCTGGTGGTAATGCACTGTCTTAACCCAGAGCTGGCAAAAAAATTAAGAACTGCATTTGTGTCTACACGTGATAATGGCCACTCTGTGAGACACAAAAATGATGTGTGTATATAGAATGACAATTGTTAACATTCCTTGTAGAATGACCACAGAAATATATCATTCTTCCTGAATACATGTTAGAAACTGACACACAGCCACAAATATCAAGGTGACATTTAGCACTTGCGGTGACAACTATAAAACAAAAGCCGATGGGCTCAATGCATTTCAGATCAATGATGCATACATCTTGATATGATCCTCACTTTACAGACAGCTCATTTTCACATGAAAGTTTGTATGATGCAAATGCCGCTGAATCTTCATACCAAAAATATGTTTCAGTTCATGAAAGAAGTATGCAAAAAGTATCTCATGTCCGGTAGTTGTGCAGAAGGTAACACCTTCACTGCTGACAACTCACTGCATGTTTGCGCAACAGTTGGTCAATTCATCTTGCATCTACAGGTTGACCTTAACTGATTTCTGATCAAATTAGACCATACAATACTGAAACAAAAGTTCAACATATTCCTTAAAGAGTTATGAACTGCATTCAAATCCTTCACAGTGGGTGGGAAGGACACACAATGGACTATCACCTTTGCTTAATATATGACTCTTTTGCTTAGATAACATCTTAATGAATATCCATGACCTAGAGGTGACTCTTCATTGCCCTCATCCATTTAGTTCAATTTTTCACTCTTCTTCATGTATCTTTCAGTTGGGCCAGCAGTGTGCTAAAACAAAATATGTATTTAGTGCCAGTCATTCCTCAATGTGTAGTTGATGCTCCTAATGTAGAAGTCATCATGTAGAAGTCCATAATACTATCATCCTCAGACAGTCCCTTTTCATTCCATGGCACTGAGGGTGCCCTCCGATGGCTCCGCTCCTCCCCCAAACCCGAGGAGCTCCATGGCAAACATCTCGGCTGTGATCCCCTCAGGCAGGGCCTCCTCCAGAACCTCCTGGGCCCCCGTGGCATCGTACCCGCCCAGCTCTGAGCTCCCTCCCTCGGGGTTGATGCCCAGGAGGGTGGTGAGGTACTCAGCAACCTCTGCTTCCGTCATGTGTTCACCTGGAAAGGATAGAAAATAATGACAAAAAAAAAGACAAGATAATGATAAGATGGAAGACCTACTTATACATATGAGTTACGGGCACAATTGTATTACTTTTCTATCGTTCCATAATTCTTTGCACCCTTGGAAATCAAACATTTTCCTCATTTGTATGTGTATGTATATCCCCGTGATAACAAACACGATTGTACAATGAAGTAAAAAGACAGGTCCTGACATTGTTATCTGGAAATCTTCATATATTTTACTGTTTGGATATAACAAAACATTGATATAACAAAAGAAATCTTCCAGGCCTGAGGTCTTCATTATAACAGCAGTCGCCTATACTTCAATTTTTCAATGCATCTACAAGCAACTCTCACGAGTACACACACAAGAAAAGACAAATACATGTACATCATTTAAAACTCCTGTACTAAACAACTATCTAAAGGAGAAAACACCTATATTGCAAGAAACTTGTAAAATTGATATGGTTTGTCTGTTTCATTTTTCTATTTGAGGGATGGCTGGATAGCCCATAGTCAGCTGCAATAGGTGGTCTTCCATGGGGTCCAGTTGGGTGTTAGGCAGAACCACTTCACCGGGTTAAACACCTTGCTCTTTGCGATGAATGAATGAAGCGGGATCTTTAAGTATGCGTGTTGTGACTCTCTAACACATGGTACCTCCATTTTATGTTTTATCCGAGAGACAAAAGTGTTTTGCCTCTTGCAAGAGGGGACGGTATGCTTACGTACAACATCGCTAAGCTAGACTCAGGAATCGAACCCTGGCCACACGGATCGGGAGGCAGATACACTAACAACAGAGCCAAATCACCACCCACTGATGACCCTTTCCTCACCTTTAGTTTGTAAGAGCTCTAGGAGTTCTCCCCTCTCAATCTCTGGCTCTACCGTGTCGTCCTCAGCATAGCCCAGGATGTCAAACGCCCACTGTAGCTGCTCCTCACTGATCCCAAAGGCTGGTCTGTGGTTCACATATACTGGAGAGAGACAAACCAAAAACAATTAACACAAACAATAGATACAGAGCAATATTCAGGACTGAAGAAAGTTCCATCAAAAAGCAAACAAAAGCAGCACCTTTCTGTAATGCGTTGAAACCTTGTTTATATAATAAAGAGGTTGGATATAACAAAACTCTCTTAAAGAAAGGTGATTTTGCAGGTCCCAACTCTTTATATTTACCTACGCCACGGGAGGAGGTTATGTTTTCATTACTGTTGGTTTGTTGGTGTGTCCGTGTGTCCGTGTGCAAAATAACTCATAAAGTTGTGAACAGATTTGGATGAAACTTTCAGAAAAGGCTGAGGATGACACAAGGAACAGATGTTTAAATTTTGGAAGTGATCTGGGAATTTTTATGGAGCTTATGAAGAATTTTTGATATTTTGACCAGTAGGGTCAATGAACTTGGGAGTTCAAGCTGCATATTTTTGCGGTTTTCATACGCACACTAGAGTGCGTGCTCTAGTTTCTTGGGTATACTTGGGACTAGTCTTCAACGGGGTAGTGCTAATAATAGTGGTAATAATGACAACAACACTACCGTTTACACTACTACGAATGATGATAATGATGATAACAATGATAACAACGACAACATCAACTACTGATTTTGATAAATCATTTCGCTATCCATATCCGGGTGTTGTAACACAGTTTACAACACAATACTCACACTTGATGAAGGTGCCGAGGTCGATGTAGGAGACGTACTCTCCCGTGTCCACATACTTGCTGAACTTGATTTCATTGATCATGTCCTCCACCTCCTGTTCACTGGGGTAGTGGCCCATGGCCCGCATCACGAAGGGCATCTCGGAGAGGGGGATCTCCGTGGACACTCTGCGTGTGTCCATAGTGTCAACTCCTTGACTGTTGGAAGCAGAAAAAAAATAATATATTAATTAAAGAAAAGGTTGAAGGTTGAACTGATACTATCATCATCACCATAGCAAGTTTTTTGATACTGCATTTTTTAATTGTATTGAAATAAATAAAACAAACAAACATAACAACATCATCACTTTAATGAAACGATGTCGGAATTTTCGCGGCAGAGCATTCGTTCCAAGTTCATCGTGACACTGCCAGCAACCAGGGACAGCCTGGTGGTAGTGTTGCTGCCTGGAAAGCAGTAGATGACAGGTTCGAATCCTACAGGTTCCCTTTTTCTAACATGTTTGTTAAAAATATAGATAAGCAGTTGTGATCGTACAAATGCATTTGTACAGAGGGTGACAGTAAACTTGACCACAAAAATCTGTCACAGTACATCATCACCCCTCTGCATTAATAATCTCTTTCTGTCATCATTACTTTGGCATTCACACTGAAAAAGAATTTATACACATGCTACAACTTTCAAAATCTTACAAGTAAAATGCATTACTCTTTATGACATCATTATCATTATAAAAGGTATTGCAAAGCTTTCAAGTATGTTTCTTGTGTAAACTCCTGCAAACCAATCCAACAATCCATAATAGAAAATCACATTGCTCAGTAATTTGTATCATGAAATCAAAACGGGATCCTTAGTTTCATCATATTTTGTATATGTGACCCTGCACCTCAAAACAAACAAAAAGTCGCCAGACATGAATTTTTAGTTAATACCATATTCTGAAAGAGCAGATTTTAAGCTTTAAAATGATGTATAACTCAAATTAAATGGACTCTCCTAACCTATCTAAATATTGGAAAGAAAGCACAAACTCAGGAAAAGTGTGAACTGAGAAAAGAGGCTCTGAAGTACAGTGTCTATTCAAGCGCTTAATCTTTACCAAACCGTGCTGGCTGTGCGATGAATGGGACAAAACACAGGAAGTAAACCACCAGAGTAACAACAATGAAGAGATTATCAGATTAAACTGAAATTAAGCATGCCTCATTAACACATTCTTTCCATAATTAATGCCAACTTTCAAAGCAGTAGCACTATCCTTTCAAAAGTTATTTGAGTTGAAAGTGAAGAGTGTGGACAAGGTTTTTCAGAAATGAAAAAGGGATTCTAAACACACACCTAATCACACTATTCTACCAAAATGTTCGAGATAAACTGCTAAAAAACACACTTTCCTGCCCGTTTTATGATACCAAATTTTAGCATAATGTAAAAGAAGACCCGCTCTTTCAGAAAATATGAAAAAGTCAAGTTCGGCTAGGTTGACCCATTTCACTTATTTTCAGTCCTCACGCAAAATCAGAGTGTGCGACTTTATGTTCGTTTTGAGGTGCACGGTCACATATGTATTTTCTTTTTGTAAAACTTTCTTTATGAAAAAGATGCAGAAACCAAGAAATGAGGTTAACTTGTTGAGGACAGGCTGATTTTGCTACAACATGCATTTCCCATAGACAGCTGCCTGAGTATACTCGGGACTCGTCCTCAACAGGTTAAAGGGATAGTACAGTTATTGGTAGAGATGAGAATTGGGCTTTTAACTTTTTGCGAGATACCAAGAAAACACTTATGAAATAGTACAGAGCATACCATTTTAAGAGGAATTCAAAGTGTATTTGATGAAAATCGAGTTTGGAATGACTGAAACATCCAAAAACAAAGTAAAACAAAGCGATCATAATAAAAGGTGGGTCCCACACTTTATTAAAATCACTCTGTTTTGGATATCTCAGCCATTTCAAAACCAATTCTCATCAAATAAACGTTGAATTCCTCATGAAACTAGAAATATCACTTAAGGTGATTAATACCCCCGCCCCGTGACGACAGTCTTACCCAAGGAATGATCTTTCCTTGATTTTCTGCCATTTAAATGCCGTTACCATGGCAACGCAGCTTCCGACACGTCTGAAAAATGTCTTGCACATCTTCCCACCAAGACTATTGTGTGTGCCACATTTCATAAGCTTTTGTCAAAAACTGAGGAAGTAGTTCAATCCACAAGATCTTTCCTTGATCTTCCACCATTAATATGCCGTTACCATGGCAACGCAGCTTCCGACATGTCCAAAAAATATGTCTGCACATCTTCCCACCAAGACCAATGTGTGTGCCACATTTCATGAGCTTCAGTTGAATACAGAGGAAGTAGTTCAATCCGCAAGATCTTTCCTTGATCTTCTGCCATTTATATGCCGTTACCATGGCAACGCAGCTTCCGACACGTCCGAAAAATATGTCTTCCACATCTTCCCACCAAGATCAAGGTGTGTGCCACATTTCATAAGCTTTGGTCAAAAAACTGAGGAAGTAGTTAAATCCGCAAGATCTTTCCTTGATCTTCTGCCATTAATATGCCGTTACCATGGCAACATACTTTCGGGTACTGTCAAAAAATGCGTCTTGCACATCTACAACCAAAGGCACACATCTGTACCAAGTTTCATGGAAATTGGGCAAAAACTGAGGAAGTAGTTTGCAACACAAAATTTTCCATCATTTTGGCTCATAATATGTGAGCTGTTACCATGGCAACATACTTTTTGTCACTGTCAAGAAATGTGTCATGCTGACCTATATCCTAAGACAAACATTCAATATGAATTCCATGAGAATTGGAAGAACACTGATGAAGCAGTTTTGCCATGAAGCATTTTGCCCTATATTTTACCAATAACATGCCGTTACCATGGCAACGCACTTTTTGCCACTGCGGAAATATGTGTCTTGCACATTAACATATTTAGATGAACATCTGTACCTAATTTCATAAAAATTGATCAAAAACTGTGGGAGGAGTTCGCGACGCAAGATTTGTACCCATTTTTGCCCATAATATGCCGTTACCATGGCAACGTACTTTTGGGTACTGTCAAAAAATACGTCTTGCACATCTACAACCCAAGGCACACATCTGTGCCAAGTTTTATGGGAATAGGTTGAAAACTGAGGAAGTAGTTCGCGACGCAAGATTTGCAACGGACCGACCGCCCGACCGCCCGACCGCCCGACCGTCCGCTGATTCCTATATACCCCCTTCAAACTTCGTTTGGCGGGGGTATAATTACATGCTCTTTCATATTTCATAAGGGGTTTCTCATTATCTCACCAAAAAATGTTAGAAAACTTAAATTAGGTCTCAACCAAAACTATACGATCCCTTTAAAGACATTATCCAGACAGAAATAAATGAGAGATAGAGATAAAATCTTGTGAGATATTGTACATCAGGAGAGGGGGATTCAAATGGAAAGTCAAAACATATCACTTTGTCATGAGCTCCACTCACCTCCTGATCTGTGCATAGTAGAAGTAGTTTTCCAGCTCCTTGAAGAGTTCCCCCTCCCTTCCACCCTCCAGGAGACCGTAGAATGGAATCAGATCCTCACCACCCAGCTTCACAGCTGCCTCCAAGGAACTGTCAGCAAGAGAACAAGTTATGTGTAGATTAAGTGAAAAAAAAAAAAGTTTTCATGGTGATGTAAATGAGGAAGAGAAGTTGTGGTGGCACCATCATATCATATGTGTAGACTTGTCCACTTGTCCCATATGTTGAGACAACAGGAAGGTTTAAAAGCCTCTTTCAAGCAAATTTATGTTAAGGGGACTGTGTTGTGAGAAGACTATGTATTGCCAAGGATGGAAAGAAATAGAAATATGACAGACAAGATGATAACCTTTTTTTTTTTCATAAACACTGCCATTTATGCATATTTTGAATCACAGACTCAAACATGTAGTTATATTCAGGATGAATTTTATGTAAAATTATATGTCAGATACAATTGTCAATTGCAAGGCCATGCACATTGCCTTGACTAATGTAAGATACAAGGATTCGAATAGATGGAGCCATTCCACATCATGCCATAATCATTCACATTATAATAGAAATGCTCTTTAATTTTGTAATTCTCTGAAGGCACTGGCAAGCAATCAGGCCACATCCCCAAAACAAAACTGTTGTATTCACATACCCAGCCTGACTGTAATAATATCCATGACCCTACACATGTTTTTTTTTTGTTGTTTTTTTGTTCGTTTTTTTTTGCATATCAGTATCACATGTGATCTTGCTGCCTTCGTTATCAAGTATGCTGTGCAGAAAGCCCAGAAGTGTTGCAGACAGTTTTATGCCATAAGAAATGTGCTTTGAGCAGTTTTAGTGAAAGTTTAATCTCATTTTTTTTTTTCTTGTGAGCATACCCATTCCGGGTGTTGGCTGATATCCATGCACATAATGCTGCGTACCTCACTCAACAAAACTCATGCAGAGTGCATGCATGCTCTGTAAAAAAAAAAAAAGAAGAGAAAAAATAACAACAAACAAATTTTTAAAAAAATGCCCTACATGGCCTATTTTTCAGAGACCTGTTACTTCAATGCAAACTTGTGTTTTGTTTTTTGCCTCAGGGAACAGTGCTCCAGTTCTCCTTACATGGTGGCCTGGCAGTCACGATGATGAATCAAAATCTCGACTTACATGAAATTTGTGTCCCACATGTGCACTGAATAGTCAGAGCCTCCCGCAGTGAAGACATGCTTCCCGTCGTAGCTGACAGCTAGGTTGGTTACCTGGTGGAGAGAATGGTCATGGTGAATATATTTCATCAATGAGGTATACCCAAAAAGAGGCCTGTCTACTGTTTGTTAAATTGCTACTGTAAAAACTAGCATACTTATCTTCTGACAGGTTGCTTTCTTCCCCCACCCCCTTTTTTTTTGCTACAATTGTTGGTATTGTTGTCTGTCATTGCTGCTGGTTTGCTTTTCCTGTTAGACTTTAACAAATAGTATCATACATTGTAGTTTTATACCACATCCTGTTGCTCCATCATGAAAAGAATCCATGGCAAATATCTCTGAAGAAGTTTTCCCACACATGCCATAAATATATTCATTATTGGAAGTTTAATAAATATGTTTTTTTTCTTTTTGTGAGTTTATTCCTTTGTGTACAGAGCAGCAGGTCAAACTTACCCCAGAGGGATGGGCGATCAAGGCCATGGCATTGTGGGGGTTGCCATCTGGGGGCATCTTGTGCAGACCGACCTTGTCCTTGGTCACATAGGCCATGTAGCGGTTGTCGCTAACGGGGTCTTCTGAGGGAAGGACCGCAATCCTGAATGCAGTGGGAAGCAGAATCAAACAAAGTGATGAATGACATGAATGACAGAAGCTGACATACATTTGTAATACTTGTTTTTAGTGGCTATTCTTTTATAAAGCACCTTTCCATCGCAGTGTGGTGCTCATAAAACTTTACAAGTAATTATTTGTTACATGAGGTAGATGGGACCATTTTGTAGGTATCCTTCGTCATCAAAGTAATCCCCCTGTACTGGGAAAAGGAGTTTTGCTTTTCAATTTCATTTATATACACTTGCTTGGTAAAATTGCTTCCATAATCCTCCTATATATAGATGAGATAATTCTACAACACTCTCAAATCAAAATCAAACAAACAAAACCACAGGAATAGTCAGTCATTTAGGTTAATGCATACAATAAATGTAGGCGATGGTCAGGCAACAACAATGCATTTACATGATATGCTTTGGCTGAAGAATAGTTACGTAAAACATGCCAAGAACTGACAATGGCTGTGCAGATATCAGTGTTTTGTCTTCATTAGACAATGTTGTGATATGAATGGTTGTGCGATATTTGGTGAACGGGCAGAAAACAGAACTTTGTAGGGCTTCCAAGGTATGTGCCAAATCCCTCCCCCCCCCCCCCCCTGCACACTTAAACATAAATTCGCCACTAGCCCGCACAAAGGCTGCTATCACGCAATGCGGATAAAATGTTTGTTATACCAAATTTGCCGATAGCGGCCTTTGTGCAGGCAAGCAATGAATTGTAGTTAACTAACCTCTGAATCGGAGATCCATAGGTTGGTCCTAAAACGGTCCTACGACACATCTTTGTGGTTGTGTTGAAGAGCTTAAATTTGAACTGCAGAGGGTAGAAGAAAGAAAAATGTGTCACATTGTGCATTAAAAATATTAAAAAACAAGCAAACAAAGGAGGAACATGAAAGAGAGATGCAAGGGATATAGTCGTATAAATCTGCAGTAATGAAAAGATCTGCATATATGAGAATTATTGGCACATACAAAAGATAAGTAATGATGATCAGGGCTCCATGTTCATAAACAGTTGCTATGACAGCAATACTTGCTGCAGTGGCAAGTGTCATGATAATGACAAGAATCCTGCTCCCTGATTGGTTGTTGCTTACAAGAAGTTGTAATTCTAGCAACAGTTTAATTGCTATCCCATCAATATCTTTTATGAAATGAGACCCTGTTGATCATAATGATAGTAAACTTTCAAAGGCTTGCATGATAGAAGTTATGTACAACAAAAACATCTCTAAGGAAATCATTGCATCTTTCAATATAATGTAAATGAAAATAGCATCAATCAGTCAAACCACAACACACATGTAGAGAGAGAAAGAAAGCAGTTGTTAGAATATTTTGCATATATACTATCAACATCATGGGCGGTATCATGTACGTAAACACTTCACATTTCAGTTTAACCTCTGTCTCCAAATGTTATGCATCTTTATGAATGAGATGAAGTATGCCCAGGAATCTAAACATGGCCACAATATCTTTACAAGCTTTACAGATTATACATTTAGCTAAGGATATAAATTTCAGGGCACTCTTCATATAGATTTATATATCTGATACAGTTTTTATTGAGTATGTCCAATGGATGTCAATCTCTTCTGTCTCTGCTTTTCTTCTAACTCTTGTCTTGTAAGTTCTCTCTTCAATCGGTGAAGAAAGTATGCTGTCTCTCCTTATTCCCAACTCTGTTCTTTCAACTGTTAAAGTGGATATTTTTGCACCAGTACTTTGTCGTGCTCTGTCATGTAAGATGAATTTCGTGTGTTGCTTTGATTCCACTGAATCATAAGACATCACATGGTGGCACATTCCCACTTTTACAGTTTTAAAAAGTCATGCAACTCATAATCTACCTGAACAGGCAGGTGCTATCCTCCACATACCTGATTATTGGCAGTGATGAAGAACTGTTCCTTGGTGATGGGTGGGTACCAGGCAAAGCACTGGGGCACGGCACTCTGCTCGATCCGGTCCGTTGACAGGACCTGCAGACTGTCCTTGGCAACCGTCTTGAGATCGTACTCCACCTGGTTGTCGGGGAGAAGTGAGACGGAACATGGTGATCATGGTAATCACAAGAGTGGCAATACGAGTGCAGCACTCCATGTACTGGTCTTGTTTGGAATGCCTTGAGTGTGCCTTCGATAGCAAAGTCCAAATACTGATAAATTTTTGTTGTCACAATCACATAGCTCAAAATTGGAAGACTGTGATTACAAGGAAATACATATTTTGTTGTGATAACCCCTCTTATGGTGAGTAATAAATCTTCATGGTTGGTTCAAAACTTCTTGTGTCAGATGACATATAGTGTCCTGTATTAAGTGTTCAAAAATCTAATGATGAAGACAAACAGCAAAGCAGATGATAAATGGCATGAATGTTGCATTTCAGCATCTTGAGTACAGAAGACATACTCCAAGGTCAGTCACTTGTTTCTTGATTAGGAGAACTTCAGAGCTTGACCAGGACATTTCGAGGAGTGTAATCAATTCTAAGAGAAATATAACAAAGTTGCATATCTATGTAACCAGGAAGAGCAAAAGTGCTTTTGTATGGCAACATAGTATACACAGTTTTAACTGACAAAGCAAAGACCGAGGCGTACAAACATGGATTTTGACACAATAACTTTACAATGAATACACATAGAACAAACATTTGTTGTACACTAGAAGAAAAAAAGAAACTTCTACACAGAACAACTTAAATTTGTTAAGTTGCCCAAGTTATGATTGTTGTCTTCTTGCATTTTCAGATATAACTCTCTTTGTCCTCTACAAAGAAAAAAAAGAGGAGCGACACTGCAATCTGCTTCAAGCTGACATTAATACACTTCTCTAACCTAAGCATGAGCTCTTGCCAATAAAGCATTATCCTACAAAGCTAAAAGTCAGTCAAATTTTCATCATTTTGAGGGACTGAGAATTATAATTCCTTTTGACACCCCCTGTCCAAATCATTAAGCCTCAAAAAATAGGTGAATGAAGCATCTCATTAAGTGAAGAATCAAATCACACAAACACAAAGAGAGATAGCTCTCCTGCAGCCAGAGAAAGAAATAAACAAACAAGATGGATGATGCAAGTAGAAAGACAAGATTAACTCGGACGAGAAGATCGTTGAGAAATTTGATGAGTACCATTGCTCTGTCCTCTCCCAGAGAAAGGAGCCGCGGTGAGCCAGAGTCCAGGGCGGTCCCAAAAGTCAGGCCTCTGATGTGTTTGTAGTGAGCCCGGTGCTTGCCCATGTACACCCATGGTTCCTCTTCACTCAGGGTGTTAGCTTTATACACTGTCACACAGTAATCAGCATCCTACACAGATGATAATAAGGTTAAAGAGTGAGATATGGTAAGGTAAAGGGTAGATAAATTTTTCTGTGAAATGGGGCCTACATAATTCTTTGTCAAGAAGTTATTACGGCATTGCATTACATGTACAACGTGAGCCAATATGGAGCTTCATGAGAACAGATTTAAGGGGATGGTATAGTTTTGGTTGAGATGGAGCTTCAGGTTTCTAACTGTTTTGTGAAACAATGAGAAACCGCTATGAGATACGAATGAGCATACAATAAGAAAATTGGTTTTGAAATGGCTGAGATATCCAGAAAGAGGTCCTAATAAAAGGTGGGACCTACCTTTTATAAGGACCACTTTGTTTTGCTTTGTTTTTTGATATATAAGCCATTTCAAAACCGTTTTTCATCAACTAACCTTTGTATTCTTTTCAGAATTGTATGCTCTTTCATATTTCACAGGTGGTTTCTAATTATCGTGCAAAAAGTTAAAATCTGAACCCCCACCTCATTTAACAGGATATCATCCCTTTAATAGATGTGTTTACTGGTAATGATTCAAATATGAAAATTCAATTCTACAAGAAAACATGCTCACTTTCTGTCCACCGTGCCATATGGCTAAAGCGATCCACAAGAACAAGATATTCCTCTACTTATTACCAGACATTGTGAGCTGTACATATATTACCATCCTTCTTTCTACTCTTAATATGAAGTAATCTGGCAGATTTGTATCAACCATGCAACAAAATAGAGATAAAATATCAAGGTCAAAGGTGAAAGGTCAAGAGACTTACAGCAGTAGCCATCCATCTGGAGTTATGAGAGAAGGTGACATGTGTGACAGCATCCCTGGAGTACCGGAAGGGCTCCTGGTTCTCATCTATCAGGGTGAGGGCATCCAGGATTCTCACACAGCCATTCTCAAAGCCAACACCTGCAAAAGATGGGTTACCATGGCAACAGTCACATCTGAGACTAGCATCATTATTACAGTTAAACATTAATATGAATGGCTAATACCACCAAGAGTGGAGCTAGATTTGTGATGACTGTGGATACAGTAATAGTAACAATGTGGAATGTCTGGGATGGTATTGGTTGGGATGTTCAAAATAATACTTATTACCACTGGAATGCATAATTGTATGCATATCATCAAGCAATATTGCATGTCACAATGGAAACCTCATAGTCGTCACATGACTGATACTGTGGTCATGATTTAAAAAAAAAAACGTAAGTAACTTCCTTAAGGAGTTTGGGTAGAAAAGAAGAGACAAGATTAATTGTAAAATAAGAAGCGGGCCCCTTACACTAATTTCACACAAACTGCAATGTGTACATAAATTGTATAGAAGTAGCAAGAATAACTGAGCGTCGTTGCAAACTAAAACTGAAAATAGAAGAAGAATACACACAAATACATTATTTCAATGCACAGAAAGAAAACTTTGTACTTACCAAGGTAAGAGCCAGATGGGTCGTAGGCAACACATCTAATCAAATTTCCTTTTGGGAACTTCCTGGAAGCGATGACTTGCCTGCCATAGAAAATGATATGTCGCCATTAACATCATTCCTTTCAATTTCTATCAACATCTCCTTCTTATGTCTTTCCTCAACCCCTGCTCCCCTTAGCAATAGGTAAGCAGTTTTTCTGTCCATATCAAACATTCTTTGGTTCATTCATTCATTTCTTACCAGTTGAATTGAATTGAATTTACTTGTTCAGCATAAAAAACATCAGAGAATGACAATCATTTTCATATCTTTTAGACAAAAAGATGAACAAATATACAGATGTAAGTAAAACGATAAGAAATACAGCAATGATACATGAAACCCTACATTTACATTACGAAGACAGTACAAACACAAAGTGAGTTATAATCATTAGATAAAATAATGCCAGCCCAGTTAGTCTACAACGTATATACACAAGAAGACATTCTATTACAAATTATCTTCATTAATTTTTGTCTTGCCGATTGGCCTCAATTGTCCTTTTGGTGAAGAGAGAAATGAAATAACAGCATATTTACATCGCATACAGAAACTCATGACGAAGGTTTGTATCGGCATGCATTATGACTGTAACAAGGAAACACCACAAAACACAAAATAACATAATCTTTTATACAGACTTTGCTATTCCACATAAAAAGTATTTACTTACTTCTGTTCATAGTTCCATACTTTCAGAAGACCTGCATAGCTGCCAATCACCAAGTAAGGCCTGATGAAGTACAGAAAAGCATTCTTAAATGAAATCTCATATACTTTTCTGCAGTTAATGGATACCCGACACTTTCAAACATACACTTCTACATGACATAACATGATGCTCCACATGGCATTAAAAACATCACATTGCATGATTATTCTGATATTTCAATTAACTACGCAATAGGTGTTAAGACATTTGTTTGTTTCACCTTTTTGTCTATTAATATGACTTGTTTTCTAAATGCCTGCACAATAACTGTCTTTTCTCTCTGGAAAATACAGATTTTATCTATGTTTCATCATTATGTGGTGACAAATTTTAGATTCATATTCAGATTTTATTTATTGTGAAATATTGGAAATTCTTTTGTTGGCATTTATGGTGGTACATGCATACATACATACATACATACATACATAAAATACAGTTCTCAATATGCAATTATACAATCATATACTCATAACAGAATAAACAAATAAATAATTACTGGTTTATTATTTATTCAGTTGTAATTCATTGCAATTATGGATAGGATGAGAGCGGAACAAATTTAATGTCTGATTAATGATTGTAATTTCGTTATCCAACATGAGCCCATGGTATCTGCATCAGAAATCTATTTGATGATGGCTATCATGATGGGGCAAATATCAATCATGTACACCTTTGACTATTACAATCATCGAGTAAATTGAGAATGATGGTTTCACAACTCTACAGCTACCATTGCAGCACACATGTCAGTAACTCACATGAACATATTATTTTGCTGACAAGAAATGTCTTATAGTGGGTAATCATGACAAGTAATGATTTTGTCAACTTACTGTGAGGGGTGTGTAGTCAGTGCGTGGACTGGCTTGTCATGTTCATCACAGATCATCTGTGCGTAAAATCACATAAGGAGAATGCATATTATTATCACAAATCCGTGGAAACACCCAGGTGCAGATAATTCATGATTAAATCACAATGCATTTGCCAATGCATTTTAAGACAGGGCTTTATCTGCAGCTTGTATTTCAAGCATCTCTGTATCTCCCAGTTATTTGAAGTGGGCTTAGGAGCTCTGTGATTCAAGCAGAGGATAGTATTGAAAAAACTTAGAAGCAAGAAAATTGAACATTTTAGTCTGTATTTTGCAATCAAAACGAAAGAAGGTATCATCCCTTGTCTATTAAATACAAAGTAGATGAAGCTAAGATAATCTCTAAAAATACTTCTCACAATTCAAATACTAATACATTTTTTTATTTTGTATTACAAATGAAATTGACATATCCACAAGATCGGTGTAGTGCTGTTATGACTAATTACACATTTTCTCTAGCTTAGTTCCCCAACAAAGTTTCTGCTAAATTCTTCTATTCTAAACAGACAAGAATCAAAGACAATTTGTGTATTCAATTTTCCTGACCACTTGTACATTTCCATCGAATCCCATGTGTGTCACGCCAACTATACCATGGTTCTGAATTGTATCGGGCAATTATCCCCTGGCTAGGATTAGGGTTAGGGTTAGGGTCAGGGGAAGGGTCTGGGGTAATTGTCCAGGAGGTAATTGCCCTAGAACCTTCTGAATGCAAAGAGCAGCAAGAAGGACTCACTTTGACTTCCACTCCATCAGCGACAATGAGTGCCACCTGGGCATTGGAGGTACTGATTATGTAATCTCTTGTCACAAAGGAGCTGGCCTCTATCGTGGCATCCTGTGGGTAGTTGCTGTCTGGCTTGGCACTGTGGTATTAAAAGTAGAATTGTGGGATAAATTTGGGCATAAATATACAGCACATGATCATGACCATTTCAAAGGAACATAAATTATCTTTTACTCCTTGCTGACATGATATTCAAACCAAGTAGAAATCTATCTGTCCATGTGTGGAGCCTTTTAGCCCAACTTAATAAATTCATGTCGCAAGGTTATGTCATACACACAAAGAGTGCTCAATTATTTGTATCAAAGTGATGATATTGCACTAGTTGAATTTGATCCTCAATAAAGAGCATCAATGCAAAATATCTACACACTTGAGAATAGGTTTGTCAGACAAGCTGACTGCATATTAAAGAAGTGCAACTGTTTTATAGTACACAATTTGCTGAAATGATACACAAAACCAGTAGATACTTTATATTACAAGAGTACAGACAGTGGAAGAGACAGTGGAAGAGACAGTGATTGATACAGTGGAAGATTCTCCATTCGTTAACATACACTAAAGTCATTCAAACACAGAGGAATACCAATACCACCATCATCATACTGCAGATATATTCCAATTAATCAATATCATTGTGTGCACAATAATGGCAGCTGTTTTGGGGGATTTCTTTTGCCAAGCTATGACATCGAAACTGTCTTCTTACTGGTCACACCATGTGGGCACATAAAGCGAAGGAATAGAAAAGACAAGACAAGAAACATCAACTTACTCTGCAGTAAATTCTGGGTGGTAGGCAAAGGAGACTGAATTGATGGGTCCCACATTGAAGTCACTGTACCAGTTGGACATCCGCAGCTGGGAATCGTAGAACTTGACATGTCCAAGCACATCACCCGTTACAACGTATCTGTTAAAGGCAAAATGTACTGAGTGTAAACTATTTGATTCTAATCTAATTTCTAGTTGAATATAGGCAATGGATGCCATGTACATTCCACGCAAGGCACTAAAGAAGAAAATAACAAAGAAATCAGAAAAAATCAATAGTATTTCATTATTTGTTGGTTTGATCAAGCACTGTTTAAAGTAGTGTGATTATACATTGTACATCAGCTTACTTTTATATACGACACTAGCATGCTTTATTCATTGGATAGCATGGTTTGCATTCTTCACATAGACATATAGGGACAGGATAACTCATCATGAGTGAGCAATAGAGGGCGGTATGAGACAAATGCAATGTGCTGGGCTTTTCCGATACAATATAAAGAACGAGTCTGCAGTGGTGATGCATGGAATATGCACAACTGTGATGTAGGAAAAAATCCCAGGCATCACTCAACATATTTTCTCCATCCCTGCACTGCCTTCCCTAATGAATGAGGCACAGACAAGTTTGTTGTCATAGTACAGAAAAAGTATAGATTGGTATGGGAAGACCTAAATATGAAAATAAATCATTATGCCAAATACCACTGTTTTGATGCTTCCCAATGTGGGCTACCTACACCATTTAAACAACTTTGCAAACCCCATCCCTTGGATTTTAACTTTTGCTGGGTTTGATTCAAATTTGACATGCATTTTGAAGAAGATGTCTCACATGAGTTACAAATGTTGTAACCAAAGATGTCATACTCCAGAATATCAATAAATTGAAGCTAATAAAGCAACATGGCACCTTTGGATTGTAGTGGATTTTGAAGATATTTTTCAGTGCTTTGCACAAAGGATGAAACAAAATGATATGAAACATGCACATGAGAATGCAATAACATTACCACACACACACACCCACAATGTACTTATGGATGTTCAATTATATTACATTTTCATTTTTAGAGCTTTGTCGTTTTGGTAAAATCAATTGAATTCGTACATTTCACTTCCAATAGAGTTTACAGGCACTGCTACTTTATGTTTGAAAGATAGCACATAAAATGCAAATTGTTATAAACATGCTATTCCTAAAATATCATAAATGCAAGTTAAGTATCTTACTGCCAAGGGTGTGTGTTAAAGTAATCTTTGTTCCGTTGTTGGCTCACCTGTCGGTTGTAGTAAGGACAGTGATCCCCCTCTCTTGAAGGCGGACCAGTTTGAAGGCCTTCTTATTTGGTGACGGCTCCAAGGATATAGCTGTTGAGAAACAGGGCGAGAAAGTACTTAATACATTATGAGTATGTGTCATACATTTAATAGCAAAAGGGCTACATTAATCTCTTTTTCTTTTTTTTGCAGCTACTTTACCTTGAGTTGATACAGTTTTCTATGCTTTATTTTCAAGCAGGTCTAGATTGCATACTGAATGTGCGCATGCACAGAGCTATACATTATTTGGTATCAAGAAAGCTAACAGGGAATTCTTGCAAGTATACCACATGATGCTTAATGACATACATTATGATGGTGCATGCTGTATATCACAAATCATGTGACATATCCAAAATATTCCAAAACTTACTGTTGCCTTCTACTACAAAGTTCTTTTAGGCAACCAGCTGTTGGATGAACTTAGTGTTTATAACAACTATCTGAGATCTAAAGAACATTAGCAGTCTAACTTGAGGTGCAAATATCATAATGCTGTTTAAACACCTACACTGTAAGCTCGCTAACCAACATGCACTGCATGATTATATAACATAGTGAACAAATTAACAGAAGTGAGTTACAAGGTGAGGATACTTACGTCCAGACACTGGTCTGTTGTTGTCCCACACCACAACGTTGCCTGCAGCAGTGGCCGTCAGGGCTCTGGTGCTATTTTGACAGAAGATGGACTGGCTGAAGTTACCGACCACTCGATTGAAGTCCTGGTCAGTCAGTGGCGGTGCAAAGAACTCTATCTCTGAACCTTGCTGCTGATTATGAGGGGAAACAAAGAAAATTATTTTGTTGATAATGGAGAACAGCTAAGCACAGTTCTTTCTTAGTGTAGGGAAATATTACTCAAGAATTCCGGAGGACACACATTACAGACTTCTTTCTTGATGTAAGGAAAATCTAATGAAGTATTGAGGAGAACACATGAGTAACTTTGCTTTGCAGTATGGTGACAGGTTTATGAAGAATCATGGAGAAATGAGCTAATGTCTCTCCAAGCATGGGAAAAATATCACTCTAAAATCATGCAGGGAAAATGAGCAGAGCACATTGTTTGCTATGTTATATTGGTTTGTTACATTATTAGAGATTTGGCCAAAATAGAAATCAGGAGAATTTTGTAAAATCATTTTTTAAATCATGTGCATAAAATCATTCTACATGTTTTAGTGTTTGGCAAGTGATTACATGTGAAAATATAGTAGTGTACAACCTTTCTGCATACATGACCATTGCATATAATTATCTTGCCATGTTGGCTGAAAAACTAATAAACTTTGCAAGTTCAGTGCCCTGCATGTTTCCATCTGCAACTTGAATTGAAGTGCCATGTCAACAGGTGGCAAGTCTAAAAAAAGACTACAAAGTGGTAAACAAATTGTAAAATGGCTCTTTTGTCATTCATTTGATTGACTGAGAAAAATCAATATCTACACTATTCTGGGCTATTGTCTAACATTTGATTGACAGGTATGAAGTGATACTTTTTAGATTTTTATGGCAGGTGGCGATGAAATCAACACTTGGGTTTTGTTTATTTGGAATGTTGCAGACAGTGCAGAGTGGTGCTTATGAATGGTTTGTAGATTTTGTGGCAGGTGGTGAGATGAAATCAACTCTGGGCTTTTGTTTGTTTGGAATGTTGTAAACAGTAAGAGGGGTGCATTGGAATGGTTTGTAAATTTTGTGGCAGGTGGTGAGATGAAATTAACTCTTGTTTTTTGTTTGTTTGGAATGTTGTCGGCAGTGCAGAGAGCTTATAGATGTTTGCTGATCTTTATAGCAGGTGTAGAGATGAAATAAAACCAGGTTTTCTGTTTGTTTGTAATGTTAAAAACAAGTGCCTAGAGGTGTTGATTCAGTGACACATTAGCTCCTGTGACATTTGCTCCGGTCTGACTTTCTCCAAGGAGTTAGGGTTAGGGTTAGGGTTGTGATAGGGTTTTAGGTTTAGTTTGATGTGAGGATTATGATTAGGGTTAGGGTAAGGCTTGTGAGTAGAATTTATGTTTGGTTTTGTATAGCATGCAGATATTTCATAGGAGCAAATGTCACAGGAGCAAATGACATGGAACCATTAATTCACTGTAACATACCATGAACACCTGTCATTGGTACAACCTGCATTTGTGCTGGGGTGAACTTAAGGTGATTTTTGACTCACCCATTTGTAGAAGATGACTTGTGTTGGACTGTTTGAGACAATCTGTGAGTGGTCCTCAGGATTAAACATGACGTAGGTCTGCTGGCCGTAGCTCTCTCCCAGCTCCACACTACAGACTGGAGTATCACCATCGGTAGTCCAGTCCCAGATGGAAAGAGTCTACATGACAGGGACAACAAATCAAAGAATGAAAATCATTCTTGCATCTCTACTTTATGTGTCAATATGTCACTGGATGTGCATAATTATATATCATCTAAAGTGTAAATATAAAGCAATCTTGAAAAAAAAAAGGCTGTAGAGCCTGGCTACTGGCATCAGAGCAGCATGTCAAAATATTAGCTGAAACTCTGTTTGGGCAGTCCTTGAACTCAAGAAGTAAACAAACACATACACAAACACACAGGCACAAACACACATAAGGCTTGCCTTGAGCCAGATTACAAAAAGAGTGAAAACAATACGCAAAATTTAAACAAACATGTTAACAATGAATTTACCATTTATATTCATTATAGGAAGTCAACTTTTGTAAAAGTTATAACTGCCAGTGAATAATGTCTAAGAAAAGGAGTACACCCCTGTTTGATGGCAATGAACAATTTGTTAAGTTCAGTTCTCACCTGTCTTTTGGCAGCGCTGAGAGTGACAATGTACTTTGCATCTGGTGTCATGTTGATCCCAACCATACCGCCATCTGGATGGGCATCAAAGATGGTCTGTACTGGCGTCCTGCAGGTTGATACCATGGATAACAAAATTAATTGGTCAGAGCATGACAAAGAACTGAATGAATTGATCATGGGTATTATACATTGACATTATTTACTCTTTAAAGCAGATAAAATAATACTAATGATGGAACAAAAGGGTTGCTGAATTTGTGAAGCACATCAAGAAGTTTTCTGCAGTTGCAAAGAGATGCAAGTGTGGCACAATTTGGCACAATGAGGGTCATATGCATTGTGCAGGATATATATGATAGGGCCTACCCTGGGACACAGCACTCACATCCAATCAAAGATCTAGATTTATCATTCTATCTATCTATCTATCTATCTATCTATCTATCTATCTATCTATCTATCTATCTATCTATCTATCTATCTATCTATCTATTCATCTATCTATTCACTTACCTACATGTACTCTCTTATTCACCAATCTATTTATGTGTCTACAGTGTATTTGTCTAGACAGACTGATAGATACACAGGGAAATATACCAAGTTAGATTTCACTTCATATAAAGTCTAAGCTTTTTTTTTTCTTGCCATAAAAATAACGAGTAAGCTTACAAGTACGGACAGGAATAGCATTATACTTACTGGCGAAACTTCTACCTGCAGTTTCTTCATCTGAAAGCCAATTTCTCATATCAAACATCCTCACCCTACAGCTCTCGCTTTTAAAGAGCATGCCATCAAAGGTCCCAGCGTGTCAGTATTGAATTCTAAGTAAATGTCCAAAACAGAATGATGACCATGGCATGCATGTTCTTGACCAAAGACTCACCCAGAGTAAGTGTCCCATATGATGACCATGCTATTTGGCCCCTTGTCCGCTGTGGCCACCCAGCGCTTGTCCTGACTGGCACAGATACAGCTGATGTTGTTACACTGCAGTCATGATTGGTCAGCGAGAAAGAAAACAAAATAGTACACAATAATTAGCCTTTGGAAAAACCTTACAAAAGGTACAAGGTACAAAAGGTGTTATTATAATGGTTTATTTTTGTTTGTTGTTGTTGTAGTTGTTACAATGACTAGTTCCTCTTATTCCCAGTTTCCATTGCAAAATATTAAAAGAAATTTCATTGTTTGATAAAAATAACACATTCTATCAAACAAACTCAATGACTATGCTCTCAAGCATAAACTTTTTTTACAGTAAAAGTTTATGTCACTTTCCTAATGCAGATATGAGGTTTGAATAACAAGAAAAAATTTGACAAAAGCTACTGCTTGGGACATGGACAGATCAGTTTCACTTACATGTCCCTGTAGAATCCTCTGTGTGTTATTGTCATAGCCGTAGAGAATGGCTGTGTTGCCACAAACGTAGAGTACCATGCGTCGGATCTCATCTGTTAGGTTGATGGTAGGGACGTACTTGTTGACTCCAAAAGACCAGGTCATATTCTGTTGGCGAAAGCAAAACGAAACAGAATGAATATTAATACATTTCACAACTCTCGAGTTGCAAGATAGGTTGTAAAATAGCAAGTAAAGAGATCTACACAATATTGATACATTTCAAAACTCTCAAGTTGCAGAAAGGTTGTAAGATAACAAGTAAAGAGATCTACACAGGAAGTTTCTATGACAACACAGAGACACATCTGAGTTTATATATACTATGTACATAATCGTTTAGTAGATGTAACATGCACCCAACGGTGATTTAGTAATAGCTTAATTTACTGGATATAACCTGAAAGATTCAGTAAGTATAAAATCATCAAGCAATTATTGTCATCATATGAAAATACTTACTAGTTTACAATCTGGAAGAGCATATGTAGATTGAAAATACAAACTAACCACACTCTGTAATGAATTCATAAACTGATTCTTTCGCTACTCGATGACACAGTTAGGAGAAAATGACACCATTATTTACAATGTCATATATGATGAGGTTAATGAATACTTTGTCTAATGGTTGCCACCATTGCTGTACCATGCAATCTCTTGTCAGATTAAGACTTTAAAAAAAAATGATATTACTGAAGAATCACATAAATGCCTCCCGTTATCTTTTGTCTTCATTCACACACACTTTCTCATAACATGTTTGCCCCAAAACACTGGCCCAGTACCACAGAGACAAGAGTACCTTGGAAGATATTGATGAGGCAAATCGTATGTTCGTTCATGCTGTTGTTGTTAGGGGGTTTCTATGCAAATGTGTTTGCGTCAAAAGAAGCCTTGTGGTAACAAACAATCTTCTTTGCGTACTATGTACAATGTAGCTCATAATGGAAGAAGCCATACAAAACATAGTAAGATTTCCTTGGGAAGAGAAAAAGTCTTGATAAACTGAAAGGATTCATTGTCCAGCAAAACAAAAAACAAACAAACAAACAAAAACAAAATAAAGACAAAAACAAAAACAAAAAATCCCTCCTTACTTGCATGACCTACTTGTTGTTTTTGACTTTTTCCTCCAAAGAGAAGTTTGTGAACATTGAGATATCTAGACTGCATATTGCCATATCCAACAGAGTTCTGAATGCACATGACTTTTAACAAAGTGTGATTTTCGTGATAGCCATCCCTGTGCAAAGTTGCTGTAATTGAATAGATCTGTATTACTTTATGTGTACTTTCTGAAGTATGCTGCTCGGTTAATTTGCGTTGTTTGCTTTTTTGTTGCTGTTTTTTTGAAAACTAGGTCTTAAAAAAGCATGTGACTATTACCTGTTAGAAAAGAGAGAACAATGGGGGAAAGGGGAAGAAAGCATGACACCACACTTTTCTTTTATTAATGAATTAAGAATACACAACAAGACTGGAAAACTTGAGATTTACTCATTCACCACTCACCAGTGCATTTGGAGATGAGTCATTAAACAACTGCTCTTGAGCAGCACTGCTGGCACTTCTGGATTTCTCCTCTGAGTGTGAGGGGGGCTGGGGTGGTCCTGCACTGGGCGGGGCGGGGATCTCACCGGGACCGGTACTGGAGGCAGGGACCTCTTGACCGGCATCCTCCCTGTGCTCCTCATTCTCCTGTGGTTCCGAAACCTCTCGTTGCTGCGGTGATGTGGGCGCTGGTATTGGTTCTCCTGTACCTTCTGCAGGGGCATCCTCAGCTGGAGCGTCCTCTGCCAATGGTGGCTCTGCTGCCTGCTCTGCTATTTCTTCAGCTGCTGGCTCTGCTGCCGGCTCAGAGGCCTCTGCTTCTTTCGCTGCCTGATCCTTTACAGAAAAACAAACAATCAAAATATCAACAGCCATGTTTGTAAGTTCTTTCTCATTTCATATTCTGGGAGGCACTGTGTACTTGCATGGCAGCATTACCAATGGAAATGACAATGCATAACAAATGTACACAACAGCTTTTCAAGTGTAAATGCTGAAGTGCCAAATTGTCACAATGTGATTTCTAGTATCATTTACTCCTGCCCTCCTCCCCCCCCCCCCAAAAAAAAAAAAAAAAATGGAAAAGAAAGCAACTGACAAACTCCTAGTCTTTTTCAA